>NC_090981.1:56271937-56580458 GCF_040807025.1 Struthio camelus | reverse complement strand
AGTTTAAACTGCTCATGCTTAATAAGTAGTTAACGAATGTATGTGCTGATTTTCTTTTTAGTATAATAAATTCAAGTGTCGGATCCTGAATGAGAAAGTCAATACTCCAACTACAACAGTGTACAGGTAATAATACATGCATAATAATACTACTAGATGTAACTTTCTAGGATGAAGTATACTAAATTAGTGTTTCCTTTTCTTAGGTGTGGCCCTTTGATAGATCTGTGCAGAGGGCCTCACGTCAGACATACTGGCAAGATAAAGACCATAAAAATTCATAAGGTAAGTGCTGAAACTGTGTGAGACAAACGTGTCACTGAAAACACGTTGCTGTTTTGGAGCAGTACGTTTGTGGGATATCCAGGAGCGTTATGCAAGGTGGATAACCTGGCCATAAACTCATTTTAACCAGCTGAGAGGGGGTTGTGTGCTCTGAAAACTATCTTAAGTGGTATGAAGCCTGATTAGGTGGCCAGGACCTGCACTGTCAGCAGCGGATAGGTAAGTGAGCAGGGCATTAGGGAAGGGCCTGGCTTAAACTGTATCAGTTGGAGCTTGTAATTTTTGCTCATCTGATTGGGTATAGGTGAGTGTGAATAAGAACAGTTGGAAGAGGATGGCTACAGAGAGAGTAAGTGGGGATTTAAAAAAAAGACAAAGGAGAGTTTGAAACCCTTCTTACAGAACCTGTTCACCTGTCCTTTGTACATTTTTTCTCTACAGGCAGTTTGGTTCTTTTTAATGTTTTGACATACATTTAGTTTCATCAGTGTTTCAAATCTGAAATTAAAGCTCTCCTTGTGCCCTAGTGTGCTACATTAAATATAGTGATTGTTAATAATTTCATGCCTTTTAATAGGAGGCAGTAATAGTAAAATATGGAGTCTCCTCTTTGTCCTTATTGTATCATCTCATTTTTGCACACAGAATTCCTCTACCTATTGGGAAGGCAAGGCTGACATGGAATCCCTTCAGCGGATATATGGAATTTCATTCCCAGATGCAAAAATGCTGAAGGAATGGGAGAAATTCCAGGAGGAGGCTAAAAACAGAGATCACAGAAAGATTGGGCGGGTGAGACAGCTTTTCTGGTAGTGTATTTCACAAATACCATGTGGATTTAACCTCGTAACTAGAAGCATCTCAAAGAGTGCATATACTTGCTGGAACAACTAAAATGGACACAGTTGTATTTTCAGTAGTCTTGCGAAGCCAGGCACTTTTCTCTTAACAACTGAGCATCAAAACTCTTAAAGCAAACAGAAGTCCTGTTTAGAGCTTTTGCTGTTTAACATACTACTGTATCCTTGTTCCACAGATGAAACGTAACAAAACATGAACACTTCAATCTGCAGGAAAAGTTCATTCCTATATGAGTTGCAGCAGCTTGTTCACTCACAGTTCTTTCCTCTGTGTGCTATTAGAATCAATAATACGTTTCTACGTTTTTCTCCTTGCCTACTCCTGACATGCATTTAGTGCTGACAGTTCTTGCTAGCTTTTTCTCTTCCAATACTTTCTGCTTATTTTGTTGGGGTTTTTTTTAGATGGAAACCCCAGTCAGATAATTGATAGTCCTGACACATTTGTGCAAAGTCTGCTGCTTGGGCATTAGGAAAATATACAGCAGAATTTCACTATATGCTATCCTGAAGTATGTGCCCAGTTTGTCACAAAACTAGCTGAACACAGTTCACACTTCTAATACATATGCAAACTACTAATATGCTGCAGCATCAGACCTATTACTTGTTAATGGACCAAGGGAATTTTGAAGGCAACAGTTGGTAGTTATGCCTAAACACAGGAATAAGGGAAAATTTGGAGCATCAGTAATGAAACAGGAAACTGGACAATCTTCTTTGACAGTCAAATAGAAGATATAAATACCAATGGAAAAGTATCTGTCTATTGCTATTGATTTTTTTCTTTTTTCTTTTTTTTTGCTTTTGTATTTTTTTTTTTTTTTTACTTTGAGTAGCGATGCTCAGTCAGTAGTAGCTCACCTATGAATGTCAGTGAAAGAACTGGCTGTACAAATAATTTTTTTCAAATATTATTTTTCTGCAGGACCAAGAACTGTTTTTCTTTCATGAGCTCAGCCCTGGTAGCTGTTTTTTCTTGCCAAAAGGAGCTTATATTTATAACACGTTAATTGAATTCATCCGGGTAAGTAATGTCTTTCAGAAATCTTGTTACAGAAGAAATTTCTCCATTTTAGAAGAACTGTAACAGTATAAATGGGATTGATTTAAAGTGAAGGGCTGTTTTAAAATCTACTAATTCTGTAAGCAATGAATTAAAAAAAATTGGTTTTTGAATTGGTCATGTCAAATTCTCTGCTAAGTTAAGTTGTTTTTATCAGCGCTTTACCAGCGCATTTATGTATGATGCTCTGTGTTATGGATTCTTTGAGGTTTAACAGTACAGTTGAGCTTACACTACAGCTGTTCCCCTGATGCATATTTATTTGATTTATTTGGCCTCGTAGAGCTATCTGTTATAAAATGATGCGTAAGAAAAAATATCCTGACCTTCCTGTTGTGATAGTTAAAACGTCTGTGTCTTATTGTCATATATTTCGGCTGCAGGGTAATACCAAGTTTCATTGAATAATTAGAGACTGCTGCTTTGTTCACAAGAAGGAAACTTGTTCTTCTTGCTTAGCACAGATGAAAAGTTTGGAGGGAGGGCGGTGCTAGTAGAATGGAAGTAGCCTAGCATGTCCAGCTTGAATCTTTACTGCCTTACAGATAAAAGGGAATAGAAAGGCCAGATTTTCTTGGGGTTTTTCATTGTTTTTATTTTTACTGAGTCATAGACTTTTGGAGGACAGCATTTGCATATTCTGTGGCTGCAGATGTATTTGTTTTTTTATAAACTATTTTATGTACCTGATCTATTGTTACAGAGTGAGTATCGAAAACGTGGATTCCAGGAGGTTGTCACTCCAAATATTTTCAACAGCAAATTATGGATGACATCAGGACACTGGCAGCATTACAGTGACAACATGTTCTCCTTTGAAGTGGAGAAAGAAATCTTTGCTCTGAAACCTATGAACTGTCCAGGACACTGGTAAGTACATAGCAAATTCATTTTTATCAGAAATGCTGCTGCTTCAAAAAACGCTCAGTTTGTTTTCCCTGCTTCATTGTAAAGATACCTATCTGTAGGCACCCTGATTTGATGTGCTGTCAGGAGTGATGTAATTCTGAGTGTATGAGCTCTCTGTTCATTGAGACACTGAAGAATGCCATTTATTCCATTGTTACAGTGGCTGTGTTTTCAGAACTAACAGCTTATCTTGGTACTACAAAACTTGGATATCCAAAATTGATACCTGAGCATTGTTCATTTTATGGCAATTTAGCCCTCCGGGTCTTAGTGTTCGGTTTTAGGAGCTATTGTACCCTCTCTGTGTGTGGTGGGGGAAGCCTATCAGCTGTAAACAGTATCTGAATTTTTTTTCCCCAAAGAAAATAGATATGAGTGCTCACTGTATTCAGATCTCAAGGCTGGAGTTAGGGACGTCTGCTTAGGTACCGGCTGGTCTTTGCAGAACTTTGATTCTGGATGAATTTCAAGTAATAAACTTTTCCCTCAGCCTTATGTTTGATCATCGTCCGAGATCGTGGCGTGAGCTGCCGTTACGGTTGGCTGATTTTGGCGTTCTGCATCGTAATGAACTGTCCGGAGCTCTTACAGGACTCACTCGAGTACGCCGGTTCCAACAGGATGATGCTCACATATTCTGTGCTATGGAGCAGGTATGGGCTGCTGTTAAATGAAATCGCCTGTTAAAATCCAAGTCAGTCAGTTTCCCATAGCTGACACTTTATTTCCATTCTCATAAAGATTGAAGAGGAGATAAAGAGTTGTCTGCAGTTCTTGCGTACTGTGTATGATGTTTTTGGATTTTCCTTCAAACTGAATCTCTCCACTCGTCCTGAAAAGTATCTTGGAGATATTGAAGTATGGAATCAAGCTGAGAAGGTAAACAGTAACTTTAATGACTTTTTATATGAAAACTAGGCTGCAGCTGGAACACCTGAAAGAACAAATCCTCTTCTGGGGGGAAGAGAGACAGCTGGGCATGAGAAATATAACTCAATAAGTCTTTAATTATGTCTGGCTGCTAGAAATGGCTTTTATTGTATGTTGTCCTTCTATATGGAGATTACACTCTCCATGCAGTCTGCATGTCAGAAACAATTTACTTATCTTTTTTTTTGTTATTGGCCAAAAAATATACTACGAGGAGAAAGAAAACCAGTCTTACCAGCCACTGTAATAAGTCATAGAGCCATCTTCCAAAAGCCAGATTGCTTTCATGACTAAAGGGACAAGATTAGCCCTTGCAGCTGCAAGGCTGACCTGATGCTGCAACATGGAAACACAGTAAACGAAAACGATGGGGAAAAATGCTGAGTGTGGGTGTCCTTTATCTCTAGCAACTTGAAAACAGCCTCAATGAATTTGGTGAGAAGTGGGAATTAAACCCTGGCGACGGAGCTTTCTACGGACCTAAGGTTAGTATGTTAGAATCAGCCTCTAGTTGGGTTAAGCTTTTAATTTTGTTTGGATGAGGTAGAAAAAAAAGCTATACAGTTCCTTGTTTTCTGTTGTTACTGCCCTAATCTTGACAATAGGGATAGCGTGCAAGTGCAGTTTTCCACAGTATAGTGGATGAGCAGGAAAAAAAAAACACAGCAGTCCTCACGTGTAGCTTAGACGTTACATTGGTTTTAGTCTCTATAAAGTCTTGTAATGTATGGATTCCCCAGAAGGACAACTATTAGGCATCTTTCTGTGCAGATTGTTTACCAGATGTCTTCAAATACATACCTGAGCAAGACAAAGGCTGCATCTAGTACATGTTCTGCTTTAAGTTAATTAAACCAGTACAAATGGACACTAAATGCTGTTAATACATAAATAACACTTTTCATATATTATTGTGAGAAAAGGGGGAGTAAATGTGGTGATGCTCTTATTTGTTTGTTTATTTTTAATTCCTGATCTGGGGTAAAGACAACTCCTCTTTTCACTCATCATCCTGCAAATTCCCTTGCAATGTAACGTTATAAATGACTTTTTTCAGTGTGAGTACACGATTCATTAAAGCATTGGTGCTTTTTATTTTTGGGTGGAGGGTGCAGAACAAAACTAATTCCTAAACTGACAGGTTGGTCCATGTTGAGATTGTTAAAGGCTGAGATTAAGAAGGAAGGGTTTTGGTTTTTTTTAATAGTCATCTGACTCAAGATGCTGTCAGACTGAAATCATGTATTTTACCAGCTACATAAGCTTTTACTTTCATGGGCGAGAGAAAAATATTCTGTGTTCCTGGTTTCCACATAGCTCTAACATTCTTTTCATTAATTAAACCCAATTTATATGTACAAACTGATCAGCTCTGTTTAAGCAGCAGCCAAATAATTTAGTGAGCTATATGAACAGAAGGTGGCGCTGTCAGATTTGTATTACCAGAGCAATAGCTACATTAGAAATACTATTTTTTCCAGTGAACAGTGAAGCCTAACCTATATAAATAAACTCGTACTGCTATATAAAACAAGCAATGAGAAATCCTAACTCTATGTTCCTATATAAAACAAGCAATGAGGGGAAAAAAAAAACCCCTTCATTTTATTGATTAAACAAATTTTTGAAAAATTCCTTTTACTGGCACAGTTTTATAGCTAAGGTGAGTTGCTAGTGGGTTTTGGTATTTAAAAAAAAAAAAAAACCTTCCATTGATTTTATATTTTTAAAAGACGTCTCCTCAGTCTGCACAGATTAAGTAAGGGTCTGTAGAAATGTACTTGCATCTCTGTACATAAGGACACAGAGCATTACAAAATTACTTTTCAATCTTTCTCTAATAAACCTAGCCTACATTTATGTCTACATTAATTCGTTTAGTAAACTGATTCTGAATTCTTTGTATGTTAATTGACTCAATTTCATTTTATAGGTTGTACATGGAATGTATTATAGCAGCTAATCATTCACAAGATGAAATGCAAACAGGATTTAGCAATTTCCTCAGCTGATTTGAAAGGAGGCAAATATCTGCAGGAACATTTAACTTTGTTAACCTCAGTTAACCTTGTACTTAGTTCTAGTACACTCCAGCTAAAGTGAAGTGAGCAGACACGTAGCCTGTTGCACTTGGCTTTGGTTAAAGTTACATGTTAAGTGAAGCTCCACATCTAGGGTACCTTTAAACTAACTTAGACTTTTTTTTCTACTCTTTACCAAGATGATTTGAAATTAATAGAGGGTTATAAATAGTGTATTTTGATAGGTCAGTTACTCATCAGAAAAAGCTTCTATGATAAACTCTGGCTTCTGAATGAAATTTTTTTTAACAGTTCATATTTAGCACAATTTCTTTTGAAATACATTTAGAACTTAAGTGACTGAAACACTGATCTGTTTATTTGATATATAAAGTAAAATAAGGAACACAGCCCCAACATATAGCCATACTGGTAAAATCGAGAGTAAGAAAGCAATTTGCTAAATAAGTAAGGTCCAGATAGTATAACTTCTCACGTTGGCTAGCTGTGGGCTTGTGCAACTTTTTATCACAAGTATGCTCAGCTTTAAAGCTTATAAGATACAACAGAAAGAATAGGCTTGATGGTAGATAGTCACATAGACAAAATGAGTGTCACTAATTAATACAATGCCTATTAGAAGGGGGTTTATTTAACACAAGGCTTCTCATCCCTGTGCCTGTACTCTGAATTTGTAATATAAGCTATCAAATATTCCAATGTTGCATAACAATCAAGCACAAATTTTCCAGTTTCAGGTTGAAGAAGTCTTATTTTCAGTGACAAGTGTTCAGTTCTGATCCAGTGTACGTGCACTCTTCCCTTGATGTGCTGCTGAATTTACTCAGTAAAAAGGCCCATGAAAGTCACAAGTCCCAAGAAAAGCAAAGCAGATTGAAACTCACACAAACAGTGTGATGTATTAAATGCGGTTCCCTCCAAAGTAATGCCACTCTACTGGCTCGCCTCGTTTTTCATTCTGACAGGTATCTGCATCAGAGCCTGCACATCATTTAAATCCTAAAGTAGGCCAAAGTGAAAGAATGTTCTGTAAAATCATATATAGTTCCTGGGTACTGCCCTGAGTGAAAGCCTCTATCTGAAAATGCATTTGCTTACAGAGGGAAATGCTTTTTTTTCTTAAACTCCAGTAAAAGTTTCTCTTTTGTTTCTAAGATTGATATTCAGATTAAAGATGCCATTGGTCGCTACCACCAGTGTGCTACAATCCAGCTGGATTTCCAGCTGCCAGTCAGATTTAACCTTACCTTTGTCAGGTGAGTAGAGCAGCTGATGTTTTTTAATTGCTGTAGAATGTAGCTTGCCTGTCACTTACAGGCATAAGTTTATAAAAAGAAACAGCCTTATTAAAAAAAAAAAAAAAACAACCTTATTCACAGCCATGATGGTAATGACAAGACAAGACCAGTTATCATTCACCGGGCCATCCTGGGATCTGTGGAAAGAATGATCGCCATTCTAACTGAAAACTATGGAGGCAAATGGTAATGTTGAAAAGTAGATTTATTATTCCCATTTGAGCAAACATTTTATGTAGTGGAAGATAAATTGGCCCCCAAGTATACAAGAGTTAGCAGGATTCATTCTACTTGCTTGCTACAGAGTTGTGCTGTAGATATATACCACAAGGTAATTCCTGCTGAATCACATTCCCTAGATGTTAAGTAATCCTAGATATACTAGCCAGTACATGATATCACTCTTGCAGGTGCAGCATACAGCTTAGCTATATAAGCCATGCATCTCTCATCTTGTTCTGGCAGCTGGGCTGCTTTGGAGAGTCATTTATGTAGGTAACATCCTTAACCTGCTGCCATTTGATACCTGACAGGGATGATCTCTCTGACTGCTAGGGAGGCTCAAAAGTAAACATTTTTCCATGATTAGTTAATAACGAGTGTAACAGCTCAGTTGTGAGTGTTTCTGTCGTAAAACACGACTTGACACTTCAGCTAAGTACTTTTGCCCATGCTGCAATTTTCCTTTAGACGGTCAGGTTTGTGCGGAGATAAACTGTTACTCGAGGGCTGTCATCCCCTCTGAAACCAACCTAAGCAAGTGGTTTAATGAACCTGTAGTGTAGATTTTAGTCCCATCTATTCATAGGCTGTTTCATAGTGAAAAATACTAAAAGCTGTACAACTTGTTTTTTGTTTTCTGAAGGCCGCTCTGGCTCTCCCCGCAGCAGGTAATGGTGGTACCAGTGGGACCAACGTGTGATGAATATGCTCAAAAGGTGAAGTAGCATGGGTTTTAGGTGATTTTTGTTTAAGTCCAAGAAATACTGTATTTAAGAAGTGGGATACTCTGTTATTAATGATTAATACTACTTATCTGAAATAAATAGGATAGGTGTTTGCATATTATGTTGTATCCTTTATATATTACAAGGATGACAAATTAAGCTGCTGAAATTGTAGATGGAGTTTAAAGAGGACCTGAAACAGATTTTTGGGTATCCATGCAACAAATGCTGATTGTGGTGATGCTTTTATTATTGGAAAGGTTAGCTTTTCAACTAGAGGGGGAAAAACTCTTTGCCCTTCAGGTTCCAGTCTCCCATGGCCGTGCGCATCTTGCAGAGTAATAAGAAAGATGAAGCAGGGTCTTTGCATCTTTGGCATCCAGTTGGTGGTCTTCTGTATTTCTTTCAAGCACGTAATACATTTAAAAAAAAAAAAAAAAAAAAAGCCTGCAGAATAAAATCTTCTAATCAGAAAGCTCCATCATTCTGCTGCCTTTCTCAATACCAAATTCAAGTCACTATTCGGCCCAAAGGTATTCATAGCACTGCTTAGTGATTTAGTGTGTATGAGCTTATGATAGCTGACATGTTTTTAAATTCTTGAACTGTGCTCATCTCCAAGGCCTGAGCCAACAATGGTGTGTTTGGCTTGGGGCGGGGGCAGGGGTTAGACAAGTTTGACTGGCTTGCTAAGCCTACAAGTCACATAGTTCATCATCATGAAATACTGTATCCGTCTTCAACGACAGTTTAAATACTTTTTCTTCTAGGTCAGACAGCAGTTCCATGATGCTGGATTAATGGCAGATGTTGATGTAGATCCTGGGTGCACACTGAACAAGAAGATTAGAAACGCTCAGCTTGCACAGTATAACTTCATTCTGGGTAATGCATAGGGCATGTCTTATTTTATGTTGGCTGACTTTCTTGACTAGGACTAGGATTTGATTTAGCTCTTCTGTGAGCAAGGCAGAGACTGGTAGTCAGTGTTTTAGTCAGTGTTTTCTGCGTGATGGGCATTCCTTGCTTGTGCAGCTGTTAGTGGAAGGAGATCACTGTTGAGTGGCCTAAGGCATTACTACTGCTTTAGTAAAAGTACGTTACGCTCTTCTTGTCAGTAGTATGGAGACACGTGTGGACGTTCTCTTAATTTGTCAGGCAGATTAAGTGATTTTTTTTTTTCAGTATT
The DNA here is from genome assembly GCF_040807025.1 of Struthio camelus. Taxonomy (NCBI): domain Eukaryota; kingdom Metazoa; phylum Chordata; class Aves; order Struthioniformes; family Struthionidae; genus Struthio; species Struthio camelus. The sequence goes on along the minus strand of NC_090981.1, from coordinate 56,570,932 downwards.
TTGCTCTTCTATTGCTCTTCTTTTGCGTGGCAAAAGAAGTGCCATATTTTCACTGCATTCACCTGTCATGCAGTTCTGAACTATGTGTGCATGTCTAAGATCAGAGTCTAGCAAGAGAAGGTGATGCAGGAACAATTAGAAACTGACCCTCAAGTATGTGATGTGTCTTAGTCATACGGACTACTTCCATAGCTACCTCCGAGTATATCCTATAAAATTTATATTTGTAATGAGACAGGTATTATCTTGGTGTCTATATTTTATTTGTTTAAAATCAACAAATAATTTATTGGAAAAGCTTAGAGTTACCCTGCTGGCTCTATAAAGTTTAAAAAAAAAAAAAAAAAGAACTTTTGGTTATTTATGATAAAATTGTCTTTCTAACCTTTGTCCATGGGGCTCTCCTAGACTAGGTTTCCTCTCTTTAATAGGAAATAAGCCAAGCTGAGAACTTACTCAGTTTACTTTTCCCCTTGTTCGTATTTTACTAAGCTGCTATTTATAATATACTAAAACCTTTTTAAAAAGATGTGATTAAGAAAGAAGACTAGTGGCTGCTACGGTTCTAAGTTTGGCTGGGTTGGAGGAGGACAAAGGACTTGATTTGTTGGTTGTTAAGACTTTTAGAATTTCTGTTTAATATATTTGTGTTCTATGGGAATGAAAAAAATGCTCAAGGAATATTAAGTTAACCTCTTTGCATCTTGGTTATTTTTAGTTGTTGGTGAAAAGGAGAAGGCAAGTGGAACAGTTAATATTCGCACTAGAGATAACAAGGTGCATGGCGAGCGTACAATTGCTGACACGGTGGAGAGACTGCTGGAACTGAAACGAACCCGTTGCAAACAAGCCGAAGAAGAATTTTAACACCGTCTAATCTACCTGGCATTAAGAAGATTCTGGCTTTTCTTACTCAGTTAACCATAGAGCTGTTTGTGCTGAACCAGATTTGACATATATTTCACATTGGACTTCTCACTTATTTTAGCAGAGATCTTTCTTAGTCAAACATATCTCTTTGTAAAATCAATTTTTCACAAACCATGAAGTAAAATTTCTTGGCTGCTGATCAATAATAGATGAAGCTAGGTAAAATGACCCCTTCTGCAACTGCAAGAAAAAATGGAAATGTTCATCAGGGATACCTACAACATTCTAACTACCCAATTAAGAATAAAATTCACTTTGATAACAAATGTTTTTCATGAAAGTTAAACAAGAGACTTTGTGCTTAAGAAACCACACAGGAACCATGCCCTGCAGCAGCTTTTGGAGAATCTCCTGTAGCAGGTTAAGTGATACTTTGCAGTCTGAGCTGCAGAGTATCCCTACCCTAATTAAATGTATCGATTCTGAACAGTTCCTCTTCACATAAGCAAGGAAAGGAGCAGAGGTCTCCTGCTTCAGTAGGTGTTGGTGCCTCTGGGAATGGTCCAGCTCTCTACACATGGCATTCCTGAAGTGAGACTGTCTGCTACCTAGCACTGAGCTGCTAAACAGGGGCAAACCATACTGTTTCTCAAAGGCAGCATCTGAAATATATTCACCCTGAGGAGATGTTCATTGTAGCTTGGGATAGGGATAAGACTGTCTTGAAGAGGAGGGAATAATAGGGCTAAACAAGCAGATAGGGAAGTTAGGATCCTTGGGAACAGGTAGAATGTTTCTGTTCTTTGACCTGTCCTTTCAGTAAGGCTTAATGTGTCATGGGAAAAACTAGGGTGTACTGAACTAGCTAGGACAAATGATTTTTTTTTTTCTTTAGACAATGCAATTTTTCAATTTAATATGGTACAGTACATGTCAATGGGACATCTCTGTGCCAAGCTACAAACCCAGGGCATGAGGTATCAAATTAGAAGCCTTCCTGGCTGACATTTGAAGGACCTCATCAACTGTTTGTGCCCCCCCCCCCCAATCTACTGGCTGAGAAGAAGGAAATGCCAAATGCCTGTCATTGACAAAAAAAAATAAAACCAGAGTTTCTTTTTGTTGATTTTTAACTGATCTGAACAACTTCCAAAGGCTGTTGGTTACTGTTCTTTGGGAAGGGGCAGGGGAAGGAGCTGTTACTGCTACAGCCCTAGCAAAGATCACAGTTCTCACACAACTCAGACGACAGGTTTGAATCAGCCTGTCTTTTAAAAGCCTCCGTTCCGCTAACATCTGAGCAGAAACATTTCATCTACCTTTTTCTCACCTACCTTTCTCAGCTGTGGGGATAACATTACATCAGGAGTTGAACCCATCTTAGATTCAGTCTTACCCTGTCCCCCAGCAGATTTTTAGCAAAAAAGCTATTTCCTGCCTCTTTAGCTCATCCGGGCTAATGACATTCCATCTAAGTGCTGTGATAAAAGAGGAAATTTATTTTCCACGGCCTTGCTGCTTTTAAAATTATTTCAGTGGGGGCAGGGGGCGAATTAGGTTTCAAATGCCTCAACCTGATTTTTTTTTTTTAATTAGTATTTTTGCACCTGCTTTATTTTACTCTGATGTAACCATTGCTAGTGCAAAACAGAGTAGAAGCATATGTCAGCTGTCCCTGGGGCAGGAGGACTTAAATGTAGATGCTGAAGCAAAAATGGGGCAGATACCAGTCCCAGACCAAAAAAGGGGCCGCTAGTTCCATTTTGCTTTCTGTGAAACATGCTTTAGACCACCTTCTAACTAAGTTGGCATGTTTGCTGAGTTTTACAGTGCTCTGCCTTTCGTGTTTGTTGTAGGGATCTGTATGTGCACTTCATGTTAGAAGTACTAACTTGTCATATTCCTGTAAAGAGATACTCTCAAACAGTGCTGTAAAATGCTAGCCACTACTGTGTATAAATCACTAGATGTCAGTCTTGTACAGTTTACCCTGCTATAGAGCCCTTATTTAACTAGATTATGCTTTCAAAACTAATAATGATATAAATGCCTCTATTATTAGAAACAACACCTAAGGGTACAATCCAGTAAAATACATAAAATACATGGGCATCTTGAGCAGGATATGAACAGAACTGAGGTGTCTACACCTAAATCATGATTGAACCCACTCAAGTGCCATCTAAACTCATTGCTCTCTGCTTCTCTGACTGTAGAAGTTCTCTGGCTACCTAGTGTTATGGCCATATGCAGAAGCAGAATTTGGCCTGTCCTGAGTAGCATGTCGTCTCTCTCTCTCTCTCTCAGTTCAAGCAGAAGTCCCTTGAAGAGTAGGCTTAGGGCACTGCTGATCATCTCTGTCAGGACCGAGCTCCTGACAAAACACCATGGCCATCTCTTAGGGCAGGAGGACACCATGCAGCTGTTGTATAATAGTTTAGTGGCTTGAGCACTTGCCAAGAAATGTCATTGAATAAGTCTTTCCAAGGTCTGAAAGCCACCAATTCCACTTTTCCAGAGCATGCTTTGATACCTTAAAGCAAATTTAAATGCAAACTGCTGAAAGATGAAGACAGATACCTAACCTGATAGCTCATCCAAGTACGTAACTGGACAATAGGGTCTAGCAGGAACGTCCACATGGATAGGTCACTACATGGGCCTTCAGTTTTCTGTGCACTCTTCAGTTGTGCAACCTTCCCTGAAGGAGTTTCATGTGGACGCTGCCATGACCGAGGGTAATTCCACGAAGAGTCTTGAGATTCCCACACGGTGGCCAATATTACTTCATGTCTTAGATCATTGGAATAAACTGATAAAAGTTTCAATATTCAGTCAGCCTCAGTAACTCAGCCAACTCCCTCCACAACCAATGAATTGCCTTTAGGGAGAATCCATCTGTAGGATAAATTGTTGATTATTATTTTAAGCACCTTTACAAAGTCAGTCCTGACCTGACTATATTTTTCCATTACATCCAGACCCAGTCCACTCCAGTTCCCCCAGAAAAGCAAACAAATCCCTGTGGTAAAATAAATACTAATTTGCCAAGTCTGTCTTCTCCCCAGTTAGAGTAGACCAAAATTAAGACCTTCAGCTTATGCCCTATGTAGTTACAAGATTGCCTTAGCTTTCACTACAATTTCTTACCTGCACAGTAAGTTTTTGGCAAAGATATAAGCAATTGGCAGTGGAATCAAATAACGGTAAACTGATAACATGAAAATTATGTATCGCTAGAGGCTATATTTATAAAAACAAAGACAGCATATGATGCTTGGTACTTACGAGAATTTCCAAAACACTTCTCCTTTCTACACACCAGGGTTTTCCAGCTGCTTTGGACAGGAACATTCCTTCATACTTGCCTGGTTATGCTGGATGCCTTGCTAGCCACTGTGATAGAGTATGCTACATTTGGACTTTCTATCAATCAAAGTTAATTTTTGCATAGACAGGAGTAGGAGAACCTCTGGAGCAAAATATGCATTAATAGTCTTATGAGACAGTGCCCAGATGAACAGGGGCAATCAAAGTCCTTTCATAATGTTTTCAAATTTCAAGGTAAATCATCTGGGCTACATAATTAGCATCAATAAATAAGATTTCTGCATCCCACTCAAAAGAATTCCCTTCAACTGCATCACAGAGTTCTCCTGAAACCATGAAAGTCTTCCATGATGCCGAGTGCATGCATGAAAATTAAAAAAAAAAAAAAAAAAGCCAAAGGGTTGAGTATCTGGAAAGAGGAGACTATTCATGCCAATTAAACATGACAGAGCTTCCACAAGTCAGCTGTGTATATCTAGCTGTAATAAAAGATAAAGGAGTACAGACCACAGAAATGGAGAGCACAACGTATCACCAGACAGCCTTTGCTTTCCTAAACCCTCTGGAACTACCTCTTTTTGGGATCCTCATTACAATGACAACCCCTATGGCCAGCACAGACTGCCATGGGGTAGTGAGGAGCTGGCTGTGCCCCAGGCAAGACCCTCTCATGTTAAACCTTCCAGAAGCACCGAGAACCTGCTGCTGGACTGGCTCAGTGGTGAGCCAGCAAGCAGCCCAGATGATGCCCGCTCTGCTGCAGTAAAGCTCTCTGACTTACAGTGGGCACTAGGTAGGGGAGTGGGCACAGTAGGGAAGAACATGAAGAGAAAGATTTAAGGTTAGATGACCATCCTGGCCTGGTGCAAAGCCAACACCTTCTTCAGGTAGTTAGAGTAGGTCTCAAGGAAAGAGAAGCAGAAACAGGGACAAGAGGGCTGGCAGATGGGCAGCAGTGATTAGGCAGGAAAGCCTGGAACAAAGACATTAAGTGCTGTCTTGGGCTATGTCCACGTGCAAAGTACAATTAAGCTCCTTCAAGTTTCAAGCATCCTGTCCTATGACAGGTTTATCTCACTAGATTGAAAGAAAATATATTCATTCCATGCCAATGTGGGACTGGCATTTAAAGTATCTTTTGCTATACATCACAGGAATCAGCAGGCTTACAAAACAGGCATTCATCAATTTGTTACCCTCCTGAAACATCATTCTTCATTTTGGGAATACTCACAACTAACCTTTGTACATGGATGTGTATGCCAACATCACGACAAGTTAACTTAATAATCTGCAAGAGTTTAAATGCACAATGGCATTAATCTAATCATGTCTGATATGTGATTTCTCAATTGCACACTTAAGGCACAAACTGTAACCTGTCTACAGTACATCTATAGCAACAGAGGGAGAATTTATCTTTATTTTTGTGTAATGGAATGAAGTCCCAGAAGGATGTGAAATTTCTACACTTCCATATCTGCAGGCATGTCAGGCTGCACACTGGAACAGCTCTGAATAAACTGAATAAACATAAACATGCATATGTGTGTGTGTATATATATATATATGTGTATATGTATGTATGCCAATGGAAGACACCTTTTATTGGTGCAACCACTGAATTGTCAAAATTACAAAGCAAACCTTTCCAATAAGCCATTACCAGATGAGAGCTAATAACCATACAATGACATTGACTCATAAATACTCCACCAAGATACAGAAAATTAAATCATATTGTATTGTATGAGAGTCCTGGCTTCCACATCAAGTTAGATGGTGTCCACAGAGGGATCAGGTGGAGTCCAGATACCCTTAGATCATACCAAGACGACAAAGGGAAGCTGCATACACATGATCAAATGGAGACTGTCTTTAGGAGCAGGTTGTTTGGGGATTTTTAAACCACTATAACACAACCTTGAGCAGGGTGTTCCTGGACAGACTACAAATCCAAACGAGGAAATTTCTAATGTGGCCAGCTGGAACTTTACTACCTAGCTTCCCCCTTCTCACATTAAAAAGGTAGACGTTCCTACACTCCTTCGCATCTGATAGCTGAGATGTTATTATCTTTTATTGCCAGAGATGTTTTTTAGATTATGATTAACAATTAACAATTTCAAAATGTTTAGCTTTAGCTTCCAATGATAAGTTTTATTTTTTAATAAGAGACTTTATGCACAGATGGAGGCTGCCAAGCTCTGACCAGAAATGACCAAACAACCAAACTTAATTTCCTCATATGATAAATGCTCATTTTTCATCCTCGGTTTGTAGATGGGGAACTCAGACTTCAGGAGAAACAAGGAGCAATTTTTGTTAGAAATTCAGAGCTGGTTTTTTTTCAGGGTTCAGATCCATCCCTCAAATCAGAGCTCAATAATTCCTTTTGGTTTCATGTACAGACTTGTACATGACATGTACAGAGGAATCCAGTATTTAGCTTGGCTGATCTGGATATGCCAACCACTCAGTGACCTGGAAAGCAGCCAAAATGAGCTGTTTAAAAAAACTAGCTCTTGGAGCTGAACTCAAGAAAGGTCTTAGCATCGGGAGTGGGACTCAAGCAGAAACTAGAGCCCAGTCTCAGTCCATAACTGATTCTGCATCCAGCCGCTGCCTGGCCCTGAAGTATCCAAATCACAGAGGCAATTTCGTATTTATGTTGAAGTCCCCCACATGTCTAGTGCTGGTGCAGTGTTGTGGTATACGACTGTGTCCTCAGCAAAAGAATACTCTGCAAGGCAGTGCTTTGTTTACAAGATAGTCTGTATCTTCCAAATTACAACCTCACCAAAAGAGGCATCATAAACTGTTGGTAGGGTCATTTCCATCATACCTATGTATAGAAGACAGCATGGGGTGATTATGGTAAGCTGTCACTCTCTTTCTAGCAGTGCTTCCAAATGAATGGAAGAGAGTGATATCTATAGAGACATCAATCTTCATATCGATTAAGATACACTAAATGATGCAATTTGCCTTGTGCTTCAATGAAGAAAAACATTGCATTGCTTATAAACATTTAACCCAGCACAACCCATTAAAAATTAAGATGGAGAGAGGTATCAGCATTTATCCCATACACACTGCTAGTCTCATCACATTGCAAGTGTAAATGAAGAACTTGCTGAAGGTCCTAACATTGATGCTCGGTGTTCTTATTCCATCCCACTTTAACTGTGGGATAAAGTGCTGCCACTGTGGGGATATTGTAACAAAGAGCCTTTGAGCTGTATTTTCCAGAACAATAAACAAGAGGCAAACATGGCATTTAAGTCATGGCTTGAGCTGAGATCATGAGAAGAGGAAAGGGACGCATGAAATGTGTAAGAGAAGGCAGACAAATGGAGGAGACAACAGGATGGAGAAAAGGGCAAAGTGTCTTTACTCAGAACTTGAAAGGGGAAAGGACAGATGTTACCTGCCTGTTTACATTGACATGCCGTTTTGCTGTCAGCCCAACCAAAGATGCCATGTCCAAACTGCCTTTTAATAGCAGTGTCTTCCAGGTGCCTTATCCTGAACCATGCCCAGCCACTATCTGAGAAGGCCCAAAGAATATGCCAACCTTTAAACATTGGAGCCAGTCATGAACCAGTGCCCGAGCCCATGTCCTGAGCATGTTTCAATCACAATACATCCACAGCTAATCATGCTTGTTCAGACAGGTTTTGGGGGGTTTGCTATATTAGGGGGTCGCTAGGAAAGCACAGGTGTCTGCATGAGGGCTCATGCGGTGGATATTTGCTGTCCCCATTCTTTTAACACTGATGATGTTATCTCAGCTGACAAAGGAAATGACCGTCGGAAGTTCAGCTGCACATGTCAGCCCACAGTAGAGGTAGTGAAATCTCTGTTCTCATATCTGCAAAGAGCTGCCAAGGGATCCTCACTGGAACTCACTTGCCTTCCTTAGGCTGGCCAGCCCGACTCCATATTCACAGATTCAAACCTCTGGAAGAATACCATTTGCTAAGAATAATAATTTTATTGGCTTTGTTAGGTAGCCTCTTTTCGAATATTATAACATGACCTTAAATGGATTATCTGTGTCACAACCAGACATAAGTGAAATAACAAGAGCAATGGAGTGATCTAAAGAGAATTTCTACAAAACTTACTCCACTAGGAGTCCTGATGGGTCACCTGGCAAGCCAGGGTTTTATGCCAGTTGAAAGAATATATGATCAGCTCCAAATTATAACAGAAATATGGGACTAGAATTTTTAACTTCTCATCCTCAGCTCTGTGCCTTCATTATAGGATCATTCTTCTTTAAAACTATCTTTGTGATGTGCCAGTAAATCATATAATATGATTAATATAATGGTATTAATGCAGTGCCGAGGGACCTCAAACGAGATCAAAACCTCATTGTTCAAAGCTGTACACAGGCAGCCTCCGTGTTGATGAGCCTACGATTCAATTAGGGAGGGCACCAGGAGTGCAGAGCACCGAGATGACTTACCCAGTGCTCTCTGCAAACTACGGGAAGAGCAAGGAATGGGACCTTCAGGCTTACAAAACCAGTGCTCTCTGCTCACTGAACCACGCTGCCTCCTGTGTTGGCTTTGCCACGTAGCGATTTCAATTAGAACGCATTCGTTAGAAGAAAGAGAGACTGTGCACGTGTGTACACATTTAGGTGCCTAATCTTTCCGCACCACTGCAAACAAGCAGGACAAAAAGGGATTCTGTTTCTTGCACCACTGATTTTTACCAGCTGTCAATATTCAACGACACGTCTTTCACATCAGAGCAATGAGTGAACCACATCATCAGTCACAGAAAAGGAAAAAGAAACGTGGTCAAAAGTTTAAGATTTTTACCTTGAGAAGGACAGAGCCTTCCTGCTGTTTAAACTGCCCCTGTGAAAAGCCCTGCTCTGAGTCGCTGTATCAAAGCTCTGTGCTAGCATTTGGTCAGAAGACTGAGATACTGACTCTCCATCCTCAGTGTGACCACCTTCATCTCAAATTTTTAATGCCGTTTTCCTGAGTCTGGCCCAGCAGCTGCACAGTATTCACAGATACTCACAGGATCCCTTCGTTCTTTGTGGCCCGATTCAGCAAAGCGCTGGGCCCCTGCAGAAGGGTAGAGGTACCTCTGCTATTGCTGCTTGCAGGACCAGGGTCTTTGCCTCTTGCGGAGCAAGGTCGACACTTGCTAAATAGGCCTTTGCTGTTAGGTCTCGCATGTGTCAGGCCGTGGTACAGCCCTGCACGACTGACAGGTATCATGAAGGCGACTGTCACCCACACCAGGTCCTGCTGTTTGTAATGGTTCTCTCTCAGAGTCTGCAGGACAGAGCAATCTCTGGCAACGGCAGCACTGCCCAAATGGCAAGAGGAGTCCCTGGGAGCCCAAACAGATGCTGCTTCAAAACTGGCTGAAAAAAAAAAAAAGCAATTAATCCTTCTCTTCTGCCAATCTTGGCCCATGCAGCATACGGTATTTCAGGCTCACTATTTATTCAGTGCTCAAAATATCACCAGTGCTTTGAAACTGTTATTACCTATGAAGAATCTTCAGCTCCTCAGAAGACAATATTCTTTATAAACTGTCACAGCCAACAATGTTCAGAAAAACACAGACAAAAAAATCTTAGCCTGTTTACTTTTGCCCCACCATTCATCAGGAGGGGTCTGCAGAGCTGGTAGACCCAGCAGACAGGTCGTTTTCCTTGCATATCACGACCAAACTTAATCCTAGAGTCTGATGAATGTGGCTGAGGCTTTGCAGTCTGATTTGGAAGCCTGGGGCCATTAGCGTAGATAATTCTGTGCTGTGTTTAGCATACCAACCTGGGAGCTGGGAAGATACCTCTGAGCCACTGATGGTTTTTTCATTCTCCCCAGTAATTTATCAGCACCTCTTTTCCTCCTTTCTCTGCCCGGTTCCATAAGAACAGCTTCAGACCTTGGGTGAGCAACAAATACGCCCCTGCACAGCTTTAGAGTGCACAGGAAGACCTGTATTATCCACTTGAAAAGGCAAAAACATCAAAATCCTGATTGCTTGCAATTTACTTTTTCCCTCCACAGAAGTCTGAGAAATCACCTCAAATAGTTTTCAGTCTTCACAGCCAAGGTGGAGAGATTTTTCTCTCCATAGCACTTTACTATTTTTGGATTTCTGTAGCATCATAAGAATTACATTTATAGTTGACAAGAAACTGCAGTGCTCAAGAAACAGCAATTGCTGGTGGCCAGGGTGCCCTGGACAGGAAGGGCAGCAGCATCAAGGACTACCTGGTGTAATAGCAGCACACAAGAGCTTCGTAAAATCAAATCTCATTAAAGGACTGCAACCCAATAGTTTTCATCCACAGATACAAGGCACGGCAAGGCAGGCCTGTTTTTTTTCTCCATCTCAGCTGCAAACCACATTTGTCTCTCAGTTACACTTTTGTAAATCTGGGGTGAGAAAACTGAGGAGGGAATTTCCTCAAGAAAGACAAGAAAGTGCTTGTTTCAGTTACCTACACATGTTCTCTCTGTAAATGGCTGAGTTTGCTTAAAAAGTTTCTAGTTTGTACTGTTTGTGACAGCCCTTTTTGCTTCAGGTTGCAAACTTAGGCACTGCCAGCCGAGAGAGGTGAGCACACCTTAAACTGCCGCAGGCAATGTCTGCGGATTTAGCCTTAGTCAAAAAAATCAGTGTTTTGAATTAACCTACCTCAATTTTCCAGATGATGAATAGGGAGAGCTCACACACATTGTTTTAGACGTGGCGGAAATCAGCAGCAGGTGGCTACATGAGTTTCAGCTGGTTGAGCTGGAGACTGAAAAGGATATTGTAAAAGGATGAGTACACAGATGTTTGTCAGATGAAAGAGCTGCATTGTCATCAGAGCGCTTTCCAGGTCAGGAACTTAGAGTCATGCAAATCTCATCCAAGGGGCACTCAGGTGAACACCTGAAGCTTCCGTCATGTTCATCCAAAGCTTTGCAAAACTTTTTTGTGAACACAGATTGAATGTCAAGAAAAAACAAGTTGAGAAGAAATTATGTTTTTGCTTCTGATTTCAAAAATGGGAGAAAGGTAAACTTCTGTAAATGACAATCCTTAGGAACTGCTGTTCAGTTTTAGCAGCCCTGCCTTCAAAATAGCTGGACTTGCTATTTGAGGAAGAAATCATGTTCAGCTTATCATTTTAGGGCTCTCTCTAGATCTCAGTGACAGCAATCTCATATGAATCATGATTAGAAGTTGTATATGTTAATAAATAACAATCAGTGCTATGAACATATAGCATATAAAGGCTATTTAAAAATGAACAATAACGAATGACAGCATAGCTCATCAGTGACCATGCAGTATTCCTCCAGTCTTTATGGGGGGAAACGCAGTCACAGAAAGGAAATTAGACAGAACACCAGAGCTAACACTGTCCTTTCAGAATAATGTTAAGTATTATTTCTCTCCAGTTGCTAGGACCAGACATAAAGGGTCAAACAAATCCACACAGGTCAAGTTTTTTGATTCCTTGTCAGCTTTCCACTAAAAAACACAGCTTCATCAAGACTTCAGCTTTAAAGGAAAACGTTAGCTATGATAGTATTTCTTTTTTTTCCATGGGAAAAAAATGACTTTGTATAATGTCACTTATCCCAAAATATAACGTCATTTTTAAATGAATTCGGAGCTTCCCACAGGAGCTAAACCAAACATCTTCAATGAAGTCTTTTTTCTATCTGTTCAAAATCTCCCGACCAGCTCCAGTCCTGAACTGTCTAGAGATGTCACAGTCCAGGCCATTATTTTATAAGCTAGAAACCATTGACATTTGAAATAATATCTGATATTATTTCATACAGAAGGCGGCATTTTCTGTCATAAAATGGCTAAGCAGAGAGTGAGCTCAGATCATCAAGATAAGTAATCCCAAACTGTGAATTCAGAGGCAAATACTTCCACAAGTTTATACAGTGGTTGGCACAAGAGGGAAAGTGGTAAGCCCTTCATTGAATCAGTCAAATTCCTCCTCTAATGTACATCACACAGTTTGACTTCATTTTCAGAAACCAATAGCTATCACTGTTTTGAGGTCCCCTGGAGCCATTTTGCCTGGCTACGGCCTGTGGCTACACTTTTGTGATCGGGACAGATCTCAGCACTGCCCCACACCAAGCGTGTCCAAAGAGCATCTGGATTTGTAACAAGGTCACTGCTACCTGCCTCCTCTCAAAAATTCCCAGTACTCTAGGTTGACCTCTTCTTTCACCCCTAAACTAGCAGTAGTTGGATCCGCTTGTAAAATAATATACTTTCCCTTTTAAGCTGTTACTGAAGCTAGAGTAGTCTCCCACGATCACAAGTAGCTCTGTTCTTGGTTTCAGCCATAACGGTCTTCAGGACTGAAGGTGCGTGAGGCTCTGATTGGGACAGCCAGCACCCTTGCAGCCTCCCTTCCTCAACCTGGTCTTATTCTGTAGGAGCCACAGCCAACTAACGGTCCCTGGGGAAGCCTGGGAAGGCTCTGGCTTAAACCATGCATGCCTCAAGGTAGGAGCCTGAAGTTGGGGGGTACCTTCCTTTTCAAACATGAGACTGAAGCAAGCATCTCCCACTGCATGCTCACCTGCTGATCGGATCTTCAGGTTCATCAAACTACTGGCGCAGGAGGACTTTCAAAACCAGGTTCTTCCACATCGTAACGCCCTCGGATGTGCTGAGACTGCTCAGCCTGAGCTCTGCAAGGGAACAGTGCTCCTGCCTATCTCCAGAAGACCTGCAGGCAAAGACAACTCTCTAGCCTGGTTCTGTGAGGCTTTATCTAGCTGCAAATGCTGGGCCTGCAGGTTGCTGGCAGACAGCTTCAGGGGTGCCCCAGGAACATCTAAGAGTTGAAGATTTACAGTCAGCCTATCAGTCATTAGTGTGGAGAGAAGCCAGATGAAATTTTTCCTCTATTGTAACGAATTACAGGAGTCTCACTGTTCCCATGCAGCAATTTGTAGCTGTTCGGAACAGCAGCTGCATAGTTTTCAAGATTGATTTCTGTGATTTCAGATGCATGATTAGGAGTCTCAAAAGGCAATACAGAAGCATGTCATGCAAAAGATCTCAGAGTGCTGGAGTGGGAAGTCACAGATGTTTCAACTGGTCAATAACAAAGACGCTACGACTCTCATTTTGCTTTCTTCTAATCTTGAATGTTTAAGAGGGCAATTAGCCAGCTGACCCAAAGATGTCTCACTGGTTACGCTAATAGGAAGCCTTGACCAAAGAGATTTCAAAGCTGTTGGGCATGTTTTGAATGCGCTTTGAAGTTAGGACTACAACAAGACAGAGGTTAGAGCTGTGTTTTCTACTAGGTTGGTCCTTGTCAAATCAACTTGACATAGTTTCCCCCCATGAGACAACAACCTTGATTGGACTGGACACAAGATATCTGTGAAATGTTTCATCTAGTCCCATGCAATATTTTGACTGCAAAAACTACCACTGTTACAAATAAACACATTCAGAACTGACAATAAAAATAACAATAAAAGGGGAACATCAGCCAAACACTTTCATTCCTTTAGAGATATATTCTTGCCATTAAATATCTTTATCAGTGATCTGGAAGAAAAGAGAAAATCAGCACTGAGAAAATTGGCAGATGACACAAAACTTGGTGGGACAGTAGATGAGAGAGATTGGTTTGACAGGGTGAAGTGGGTCACTTACTAAAGTCAGTGGAATTTAAAGATCTGTTTTCATAAAGCAAGAGGAACTAAAAGGAAAGATGACAGCTCATATATAATACGGGGGCTGTATGCTGGAAGCCCATGACATTGGAAAATGGCAGCACAGTCACAGCAAACTAACAACTAAGCTTACGATCTAATGCTACCACTGTAATAAGTAAAACTTGATCCTGAAAAATAGGAGTAGAAGTAATACCAATGCTGCATGCAGTGACAAGACACTGTAGCAAGTTTAGGTGCCCATACTTCAAAGTGGAAATTTTGAGGGTTCAAAAACAAAACAGGAAAAAACGAATCCCATGACATATGCCTTGGAAAAACAGAAGAAACTCAGTATATTTACCTCATTCAAGAGAAGGCAGAGAGGTGATCTGAGCAGTTTGCAAGCACCTAGGTTCTATGTGAAACAGATTTCTAATGGAGGCTTCCTAGTACAGAGAGATCAGCACAGGCCCAGAGTTTGGAAGCAGAAGGTAGAAAAATTTCAGCTGGCAAAAGGCTTGAACAGGAGCGACAGTGAACCTCGTGGTCCATCGGGAGTTTCAGGAGCCTAGCAGCCCACTTCATAAGAAAACAGGACACCTTGATTTCACTGGGATACAACCTCAGCATAGTTCAAATTAAGCACATACTTTTCCACTGACTGGAACAGGTACTGTTAAAGATGCAGTAGTCCTCTAATTAGCGACCGTAGCTCATTAATCTAGGGGGCAGATATATACATATTTTCCACCAAACATAAAGGGACCCAATGAATAAAGATGATGAAAGACAAGAAGGAAACCAGTCGTCCCTGCAGCTCTTGTCTACAGCAGATTTTGTGCTCCAAACACGGCATGTTTTCATCTCAGAAGACAACTCCCTTTCTGCGAGGGAGAGGTGGTATGGGCTGCTACACGGGATACACAACGTTCTTTCCTCAGAGATTTATCTTACCGTTTCCCCTATAAAAGCTCCTGAGACTTAATCCCATGATTACTCTGTGCATGTGGAGCAACGGGAGGCACTGAGACATACTCTATAAATCTGTTTGCGGACTGCTGGCAATTGCTTACTCCTCAAATTCAGCTCTAACTTGCCTTGGCTGTCAGCAAGTAAAACGCACCCTTTCAGGGCCCTTTGAAATCAACAACTTTCAGCTTTGCGCTCAGCAGATTTCCTACATAAAATCAGCACAACTCATTCTGACAACCAGAAAAGAAAAGGCTTCTCTGAGTAACTCTTTCTTCCTCAGGTGACTGATTGTTTATTAAAAAATAGAGATCATCTTGGGTCAGCACAAAACTGAGATGTTCCCCTGGTTCACTGGAGGGGGGACCGCTCCTTTCTCAGCTGAGAGCCTTAAAGATCACATTATACTATATCTCTCTTATTGCATAATTGTCACTACATAGTGGAAAAACTCTTTCAACAGGAAAGATTGGAAAGGGACCACGCTGGCATCCCACACAGACCTACACTTAAGGCATTCATACCAAGTCGCAGCTATGAACCATATGGGTACATGATCTAAATGCAAACTCCACGCAAGCAGCTGTTGGGAGAAATACCCAATGCACTTTCGGTCTTGTGAATGGTATCTACCTACAATCCCCAACCAAAAGATTTCATTTCAGAAATACCAAAATTAACAGTTTTGACATTCATGATTTTTCCAGTCAGTTATTCACTGAATCTAACTTAATGGGCAAAAGGTTTCAAACGCTCCACTACTCCACTTTTCAGCAAATAAACTTGCCGTCATAGCTCATCTCCGTTGCTGTTTAACACAAACTTCACATTTACACAGATGAACCCATTCTGCACCAACCGCAATGCCTACTGACTGGAGCTGATGGAAAATTTTTAACATCAATCTTTCTCATCTCTCTACAGCTTCACACCAGCGCTGCCTGCAGGGTGCTGGAGCTGCCCCCGCAACGCCGGCTCACCTGCATTGCGAAGCACCGGCTTCCAGGGAGCGCTGGGGAGCACGGCACCAGTATGTCGGCTTCCAGCAGCCCATCTTTAAACTCCCACCTGCACCAGTGGGCAAAATCCTGCTGCTTTATCAGTGCATTAGTTATTCCAGTAACCTGCTTTTACTGGCAGGCCCAGGGCTGCTTCCCATAAAGTCCAGGAGGACTAGGGCCAGGGATGCATGGTAATGAATTTGCAGTTTTCCTTTGGAGAAGAACGGCATTCAATTAGTGTTCAGATCGTAGAATTTGCAGCAAAGGACAGTAATCTTGGAAGTCAGCAATCTCGTAAGCCAGTATTGTCCATTATGAGTCTAATTCAGGCTCCCCCTATATTATAACATGACAATAAATTTCTAGTTCCAGAGCCACGCAACCAAATAATACAGTTCCAAGTGAACACAGTGGATAAGCGGTAATTTAATCTCAAGCTTCATTAGTTCAGCTATTGCATGAAACAGCAGATGCCAGAAAACATAGTCCCTCCATGCCTGCCACCTGGTTAAATAACTCTATGGGGAGTCTGAAAATTCATGGTGGTCCAGTTTACAGAGAGTCATCATGAGTTTGCAATAAAGCATTCTCTCTATGCTAGTTGATTAGAATAATCAACTTCCATCACTCTGGACTTTTCCTTCTGGTAGGTTTTCCTTCCCTCCTATTAATGCCACTTTTGCCATCATTCTAGCATGCCCTGTGGGAATTTGCCCTAATACCAAGACTGCAGGAAACAGCACTGCCCTTTGCCAAAGTGGCCTGCTAAGCAGAAGCACAGATGTGGCATGATGAGAAGGCAGCCCCAGGCAACTGTTCATATCTCAAGGATTATTGCTGAAGGAAACCTGGATTCCATGAGCTGCCTTGAAATACTCATACATCCAGTGCCTTGGTCGGCCTGGGACTCCTCTCTCATTCGCAGTGAAAGCCTTTTCTTGCTTTCAGCTTCCCTCAGCCTCCACACACAGACCCTCTTCTCCTTTTGCTACCTGAGAGTATTTAGTCAAATCCAAGACAACCCCTAAGGGTTTAAAATCCAAGGTTCACCCCCTCTTTCATTTATTGAGCCTTCAAGGACTGCTACCTTGATGTTGGCTCTCGTTGGCAAGCTAAACAAGAGGGAAGTTGGGATTTGTTTCACCTTTACTGCATGGTAAGAGCTGACTCTTGCTAACACTTGAGCGTAATTCACATGCACTCAGTGCTCTGTGTACTCCTGAGCTCGAGCACAGGAGGACGGGGCTGGATGGTGCTGCAGCCCCTCCTGCTCCAGGCTCCACACCCAGCAGTGCCGCAAAGCAGCCTGAAACTCCCCCAGAAGCTTGCACAACCGGGGCTCAACAAACTAGGGAACAGCACATCCAGCACTGCGTTTGCACATTAACATGTCTTAGTCCTTAGGAAAGGCTTAAGTGGGCTTCCTGCATTTATTTAACATTAACCATGCCCTATCTGCATCACCCTGCTACATGACCTGTTGATGCACTGGAATTGCTTCCAGGCTCCATGGCTCACTGGTTGCCCCGGAGAGTTGTCCTTTCAGGGAGCATGCGATTGTCACATCCTTCCTAAAGGCCATAAAGTCATATGGGAAAGCCTCGTATTGTGACCATATATGGTTATCTCCCTATTTCCTGGGGTGAGCTATGTAATAGCATTTTGTTGCCAAAATCCTTGTGGTAGGCTCTCCCATTAATTCATTTTAGGACTGCGGTCACTCCTTAAGACTTTCTGCACTGTTCATCAGAATTCAGCCTGTCACTTGTCTGGTCACCCTGACATTAATTTTATACTGCTTGAG
This sequence comes from Struthio camelus, assembly GCF_040807025.1. Lineage (NCBI taxonomy): Eukaryota > Metazoa > Chordata > Aves > Struthioniformes > Struthionidae > Struthio > Struthio camelus. Next base: position 56,553,269 of record NC_090981.1, on the reverse strand, counting down.
TGGGATTTTCAGAAGCACTTCAGTGCTCAGGTTCACTTTTAAGGGTAGGGTCAGGGGGTGAAGTGGAGGGATAATGGGCTTTTAAGCCCTGCCCATCACCATCAGCAGCTGCGGGATGGGTGTTTGTGTACCACATGCCCTTCTACAAAGCACTCCAAACTACAGTCCGTATGTGATATTACGCATCAACGCTAATGTGCCGTATAACAAGGCAACAAAAGAGTAAGAAATAAAAAGGTTATTTCTTAGAGGCAAGGAGTACGTTTGTTTTTGAAGAGCGTGCAACGGCCCTGAAAGGAAGAAAATTACATCCCATTCACAGCTGTCACATTTCCAGCAAAGCCCAGAGTGATTTTCAAAGAGGTACATCAGCAATTTTATTGTGATTAAGTCCAAAGGCTAAATTAGCAAATACTACAGTTCTACAGTTTTAGGTATACCTTCCAGTACAAGCATCAACTTCCAAAGAGGACATTATTAGACTTTGCATGCTACTGCTACTCTATTTTAGCATAGTTATCAGGCTGAATTAATAGCTTGTTTAGACACCGGTATCTCTCCTCACTGTTCAGTTTTGCTTTGTGAGCCAGAAGATGCCAACAATTCACTGTCACTGACCAGCTTAGATTTATCTTTCATGTTTTAGTTTTACAGCCCCTAACTCTTAGTGATTGCTGGTGAACGCTGAGTCGCTCTTCTGCTCCAGCTAAGGATTTATTACAGGCATCAAACATCCCTACCCTTTTGTCAGTACTTTTCCTTGCTTTTATAATCTATTGTGTTACAGGCCATCAAACACAGAGCGCAAGAACAGAGCAGCAACACAGATGTTTACTTTAAAAAAACATCGTTATCAAACGCCATACTTCTAAACCTTGTCCTAGCTTTGGATTGAATAGCAGTTTCTTACCTGCAGCCAAAGCTTCTCCAAGCAGTTTTTCTTCTGTGCTCCCTTTTAATGCAGGATTTTCCAGAAAGGCAGTTTCTTTGCAGCTTCAGGGCTCAGCTCCCTCTTGCCCTGTGCCTGGCGGATCAGGAACACCCCTGCAATGGCAGATGCTGGCAGAGGAGCCTGGGCAGCCTGGGTTTTCCCTAGGAGACCGCTGGATCCCCTGAGCCGGGCAGCACCAGGAGAGGTTGCCACTGCTGCACAGCTCCTTTTCCCCCAAAAGAGGAGGTTCCTTTCTGGGCTATGTCCACTTGCTGCTTCACTTACCTGAGAAGCCTCTGATCTCTCCACAGGCCAAGTTAAAGCAGTAGAACAACAAAAAAACTAACAAAGCCACAAAAAAACAGTTCTTTTTCTGCTGGATTAGTGAACCGAATCAGCTCAAAAATGACACCAGAGGGAGGGGTGGGATGGTCCATGTGGGCATGGGGTGAGGGCAGAGAGGTCTTTTCATGACGGAGAGCTCCTTCCATGTTGGAGAGATGTTGGAGAGATGTTAGAGAGGTACAGCTGCCTGTGGAACTGGACCTAGCATTTCTACCATGTTTCTGAAACACCTAGGACTGAGATTGCTTGTACTTGAGCTTACGTAGAAGCCTTTCCATCTTGACATCCACAAGCAGTTTGACGATGCTATTTACAACGTACTGCGTTTCTGTGTCTACAAAATTTATCCACCAAAGCTGCTACTTTAAGCTCTTCTGTCTGGAACGTCAGTCCTCAAATCCTTGCTTCTCTCTCACTTCATCCTATCATCATGGAGGTATGCTCCTGCCGGCAGAGACCTTGCACACTAGAAATCTCTTTTCAAATAGGTCTCGTTGTGCTTATGCCTTGATAACCCAAGGTAACTATTTTCACATTTAGGGACTAATAAGATTTACAGCTACATGTTCCCCTTTCTGGTCCGCTAGCATTACAATACTCTAGATCAGATCCTATGTGAAACGTAACTGAAAAAAATTATTCTTTTCCCCACAGTTTGATGGTAAGGACGCTCATCTGGCCCTTGGCTTACCCAGAGTTAGGTGAAAGCAAGGCTGCTGGACTGGTAGGTGTAAAGAGTCGCTAGGTGCTGCAAACCACAGTCACCCTTGCAGTCAGCAGCCTTAGAAAAGGCTTAGAGAAGGAAGAGGCCCCACAGCCTGCTGCCAGTGTGTGGTGAGTCAGATACCTGACATTTCAAGGCACGTATGATGTAGAGTTGTGTCACTATGTGTGAGAGTTAGGGTCTTCCTGAGCTGTGCCCTCAAATCTCAGAGAGTCCTAAAACAGCTGATCCAATGGACAGATGGAGACTGCATATGTAACAATTAGCAGATGATCGGTCGGCAATTACTTATGAAATGCAAATAAATTCCTGCTGTAGCTATCCTTTCATGCCTACCTCTCTTGCTGGGTACACCTAATTCTAGTTTAGTCCAGGCAATACCAAGCACTTCGGATGTATTTTCAGAAAACACCAGTTACCAGTACAGCACCTACTGACAACTACTTTTCTACAGAGGTCATGGGGAAAAATGGGTAACTGATTGCCCAAATCTACTCACGCTCCTGGGACCTTATTGCTATTAATATCATAGAGGGATTCACCAGAGCCATAAACACAATGTTCTTCCTGCATGCTGGTTTCATTACAGGCTAGGCAGCCAAAAGGCAGCTCCTTTGCTGGGTGCTGCATGCTTGGCCAGACCAAGGAGCGCAGTGAGCCAAACTACCTCTTCTCCCCACGCACTGAAACAGACAGCGGAAGCCGCTTGTAAGGTTGTGTGTTATGCAGCATGTCAGCCCGCAAACGCTGAATGAACTCATGCGAAATGGAAGAGCTTCAACTCATTCCTCATTTCATTCAGTTCAATCCTCTCCCTGGACCAGGATGCCGCACCTGTGGGCTGGACATCCCTACGTCATTTGTGACCACACGAAGGAGCAAATTCCTGGTGTGCACAGGGTGTTAGGAGGCTGAATCCATGGATGTGTGCGTGGAGTTCAGTAACTGAGTATAAACCGATCACGCTCTCCACCTCTCCACCCAAGCAGATCAGCCTAGCAGCGATGCTTGTGTCCCTAGGCTGCATGTCAAGGAACCGAGTTAGCTGATTAAACTGCTAGGCAGCGCAGCATGAGCAGGGAAGAGTATCTGTAAAACCTGAATATTGAAAACAGTTTTTTTTTTAGCAGGGGAGGGAGGGAGGGAATATTTTATATAGCTGTTTGGGAAAACAAATACTCTCCATAATAAGCACACATACCCCTGGTGCCAAAGAGCTAAGGCACATCTAGTTGGACTGGAAGTGGTAAGACAGCATCTGTTTCATATGAAATAACTAAGCTTAGCAATGCTTTGCATTTTTACTCAGCACCAAGTTTTATTGCACTACATTTTCCCACTCCCTTTTTAATATCCCTTTTGTGTTGGAATATCAAGCATTAAAATACCTCAATGATAAGGTTTCTCCTTGAACAATTAGACAAAAATACAGAAGGATACTTCCTGAGCTTTTTTTCCTCATTAATCCATCTTACGAATCTTCTTGCACCATAAACATAAAATACCAGAGACCATCAGACATAAGCAATGCCATTTATTGAAGCTTTAACAAAGAAGTCGTCATAGTTTCATTTTAAAATTTGAAATGCTAGAAGAAGCGGTGAATGTGCCAAATAAACATTTTCCCTGAGACACCTGAAGAAGCTGATATGTCTCAGGCTAATACGATAATACAATGAAATTATGCTGCTGGACTTAAATCTCTACTCACTTCTGAGAACAGTGACCATCTCGGTTAGGATCATACATCCACCTTTACTTGAGAAGAGTAATGTCAAGGAAGGGAATCTTGCTAAATGGACGGGAGACATGACTGCAATTAATATTGGCACAGAGGAGATAATTAGGCTGATGAGTGTAATGTAAAAACCTATGTAAAATACTGCAGTGACATCGCTTTGTTAAAACAGTTCCTGCTATTGCCACAGTCTTTTCCCTAAAGTTTTAAACTGAGCAACAGTGATGACTGTACTTCCCTGGGTAGAAAGATCATTTTGATTAATGTTCATGATATCACTTATTCACTTTTCTCAATTTCAAATGAAATCGCAGCTCCCTGAAGAAAACAATGAAGCCAGAAATGGTTTTACTCCACACTAGCTATAAGGAGCACTGGAAGGAACCCCCCCCCTGCCCCTCCAAGGCACTTTTCCTTCCACCTGCACTAAATTCACTCAGTCAACTCCTTCCTCATTAACCTACATGCCTGATGGCCCACTTTTATTGTTCTCTGTGGATAAATGTTGCAGGGCCCTCTGAGCACAGAAGATGCTCACTCCAAAGTGAATCTAACACTGTCCTGCCCAAATCCTAAGAGACACCTCTGGGCACATCAGCTGCATTTGCACTGTCCACCAGCTTAGGTCATTTGGCCACCAGAGAACAGCTTCAGTCTTAGCTGTTCAGGCTCTGCTCAACACATTGGAGCCTGAAGCCAAACCATGGCCAGATGCTTCCTGAATCGCAGATGGGACGCCTCCACCCCACAACTAATTCAATATTGCTACGGCCAGCAGAGTAAGAACTGGCCTGGTTTCTATTGCTCAGAGGGTTACTAACCATTCAGGGCTTCAGAAGGACAAAAACATACTGTAATACTTAAGAAGTAGTATGTCTGGCATTGGCCAGCAACACCATAGATATGTATTATGTTCTATGTGCATATAGGCTATGTACGCACACATGCATGCACACGCACCACTGTAAGTCACCCTCCATGTCTATTATACTAGCACCATATTTTTAGCAGTGGATTTTAAGTTTTATCAGCACCTATAACTGAGGTTACATTGCCATTCCAGAGGTTAATAAGTCTAACCTTACCATATTGCATATCCCCAACTCCCAGAGACTTCAAGTGAAGAAGTGAACCCTTAGCCAAAGGTCTCAAACCTGTCTTATGAAAAAGGACAGTTAGACTTGTGGCCTCCACTAGATTAATACATTATAGCCAGACCTAAACATTTCTATTAACTTTCATAAAGGTCTGTTTAGAAATAGAACTATTGCTAATCATAGCTCTGTATCCATAGCGACACTTACATTCATGGCTATGTGCTTCATTCTACATTGCATAAAATGTGTCATTTCCCTGTATTACAACCTCAAATTGCCAGGCAGCTAGGGAGTAAATCAGAGATTTTCAAAAGAGCACAAAGGACTGATGTGTCCAACTCCTATTGAATTTCAATGGAATCTAAATGTCAGACTCAGTCCAGCTCTTTTGAAATGCCCAGCTACACTTCAGAAGGTCCAGTCTGGTCTCCCTAAAGGTTATTCTGCTATTTTCTTCAATAGCAAAACAGATCTACTCTCTGGCTAATATTCTCCTAATGATTGAGGCCCAGAGCTATAGAGATGCTCCAGGTCTCAAAATCCTATCCGAGGTGCCCTCACCCTCACTGAGGTCAAACATTTGCACTGGGGGAAAAGTTTGCTGGGAGTGAAGCAGTTGAGTAAGGCTGTAGATGTGACCTTATGCTCTACTAGCAGATACTGGATTAAATAATAGCGCCATCATGGAATATCAGTGTGAATTACAACCCATGCGGTAATGGGGTAGATGCAAACAGCTTTGCTTTTATGGTACCATGACATGCTGCTTCACGACCACTTAAAATGTATTTGGAACTTAACGTTCCAGATTTGGTGGGGCTTTTAAACTGGAGTAAGACATTTACAGCAGGAGAAAACTGGTCAGGACAGGATATTTCTGAGGTATCCTTTAGAGGTTCAGTCAAGCATTAAGGGAAAAATTTTCCTTTTAAGAAACGCAATGTTTAAATTTGGCCTACATATTCACGATCAGTCATAAAATTCCACTTGTAAATTCAGATTATGAGGATGGAAGTGAGCAAACAGTTTAGAGAAGAAACACTGCCACTTCACCTTGATTCCTTTTAAAAAAAAAAAAAAAAAAGTGAGCGAGCCCATAGGAACCCGGCCCAGAGTGCAGAACACACTGGGCAGCCCTGGGCCCGCTCAGCCGGCCACCTTCGCTGAGTGCTCTTCGGTACACAATGCTGCCGTTTCAAGGAGGTTTCAGATAAGAGATGGAAGAAAGCACAAATTACACATTCATTTAGAAACAACAATTCTTGCAAGCTTGTCTCTAGCCTCTATGCATGCCTAAGAAGTACTAACTGCTGGTACATTGCAAATTATGTTACAAATTCTGGAGCATTAAAGGAAAAATTTGGAGGAGTAAATTAGGATTGATAACCCTAAGGGATGTGTTTGGATCACAGGCATTGGATGGTTCGAAAGAAAAAGAAACCTAAAACTTGTAAACAGAAGCCCCGTTTAAATTAACTAGATAAAAAACAGCTAGTGCTGGACAGGTTGGTTGTTAGTTTCTTGGCTTTGAGGCGATTTTCTTCTAGATTTAGAGTAATTCTGTTGTTTGAGGCCTCGCTGACTCCAGCGTCTTGCTTTGTTATGAATTCGGGGATGGCTACATGTAGAGCAGCACTGAGTCTGTATTGACGGCACCAAACATTTGCCAATGCTTTTCAGCCTCTGGCAGAAATGAACCGACAGCTGGTCTTTGCTGCAGGATAGGCCTATGGCGGAGAAGATGAGAAGAATTAGCTGTATTTTGCAGAAAAGTGCATTTCTAGTGTATTTCTAGAATCTTCAACTGCTTTATTCTGGACAGTCACGTCTGCTAAGGCTCATCTTTGTGATGGCTTTCCCTTCCTTTGCATTAGTTTTCAGCTTGAGCCTCCTGAAGTTTTGGCACTCCTAAGTGAAAAGATCCTATTAAACTTCACATGACCTTCTGCCTTGGAAAATACAGCACTTTTTATTATTGTTCAGCGAGGGTTTACTTTTGCAGCAGATGTAGCTGATCTGCCTTTTTCACTTTAATGTTTCTGCTTTTAAGAACTGCCAGAAGGATTCCAGTAACAATGATCTGTGTGTCTGGTACTCTGCCATTCTCGTACCCGTGCACTGGAGATAAGCCCACGGGGGCTGCCTGTGGGCTGCAGAGCACCGCAGGGCAAGCAGAGAGGGCATAAACGGCATGAGCAACTACGTGTTGAGCTTGACTCCACTTCACTGCAGCACCAGAACAGGCCAGGGACCAGTAATGTCTGTATTATGGTGCTGATAGGTCTGTAGTAGCTTTATGAAAGTGAGGTGCATCAGATTTAGTCAGGCATAAAAATATCAGGGGTCCTCAGCTGGCAGAAGAGGTAGCCGAGAAGGGACATGATCGAGGTTTGCAAAAGCAGGAAGGTGACGGGTGAGCTGAATGCAGGGCCGTTGTTCAGCAAATCCCTCCACAATAGAAATACGGAAATTTAATGAAACTAGGAGAAAGGTGGTTTAAAATAGATAAAAACACTTCACACAGCAGGCTGTGAACTTCTGGAACTTGCAGCCAGAGGAGGTAATGGAAGCAGAAGAATTGCAGGGTCAAAAAGAGTCACATGCAACAAATTCACATAAAAAGTTCCATAAATGTAAACTGAAAGAACTGGGCTGGGGTGCCTCTAACAGCCCTATTCCGACAGTTGGGGATGCTGGAGGAACACAAGGGAAATCAATCACAGAAAGTGACTAGGCTCCTGCGTCCTCCCTAAGCAGCATCTCCTAACGCCATTGCTAGAGACAGAATACTGGGCTGCATGGACCACTGGTCTGCCCAGTGGACGTTTCTTATGTTTTACTAGCCTCTTGAGCTTTTTATTCACAGAAGCAGCTATTAACAAATCCGTGTAGGTGCTATTTATCTGAGTGTGTGTTGTCCTGAGCATGAGATGGACAGGAGATAAACACAGCAATTCAACTGTAGGGCAAAACATGTGCTAAAGATCTTTGAACAGCAGGACAGGTGACTCATAGCACTCTCAAGCGTATGCCAGATCTGCGCTGCTCTCAGGAGTCAACCTCCCGTCTTATCACCCTACTGCACCCACACTGCTGACCTGCTAGGAGGGAAGAATCCTCCTCCAAAAGGCCTTTGAAGGCTCTTCCAGAAAGTCTCTGAGCTGGTGTTGTGCTTACCATAGGTACCTGGGTTGGATACTGCACTACACGGATAGCAGAGCTTCAGGTTTTACTCTACTTTATAGCCATCATGAACAGGGATAAAGATATTCATGTACAAACTTTTTCTCCTTCTCTGGAAAATTACCATCTATACAACTGCACCCCTCGTTCCTTAAAGGAAAGAGTAGCAGGACACCCAGGGTCGTAAGAGGAGCTTTCTTTACTCCACCTCTTCATTTTGGGGACAGTCTCACTCTGTAGGACACTTGAATTCATAGTGCCGTGACACAGACTGTATCTGGGTTCACTGCTAGCCACATTTTTTCTTACAGTGTATTTCCCACTTTGCTTGCTTGTGCTCTCAGTTCAGAATACGTAGTTACTAGAGGGGGATCTGTCTTAAGAAACAGCATCTGTTTGGACTTAGCCTCCATCACTGCACAGTCCTATTCCATGGTTACTGGGTTTCTGCTTCCAAACAGTTGCCTCCCCTCTTCCAAGGGAAAAACAGCCTCTGAGATAACTTGCCACTGCCTTCTAACAGCAATATTTGCAGACACACTTTGGGCCCTCCATTGCCTCTGCCAAATCAAGCAGTCTGCTGACTTGAGCACTTATAGCTTCAAGGACACAGCTGCATACAAGCATAGCCACTCTGCCCTGCCAATAAATGAGTTTCCAAGCTTACAGCATGCCGTTTTGCCACCCTTTCTTTACAGCTTAAAGCAGCCTGTGAGTTACCTAATATGTCTACCAAATATGTTACCTAACATGTTCTAACAAATAGAAACATCCATTTAGTTGCAGCATCAGAAATTTAGGTTCAGAGAACTGTATTCTCCATCATGACAACGCAACGCTGATGGGGAGGGAGAACATGGCAACATGACCCTGCCAATAGCAGAGCTGAGCTGCAGCGGGTTAGGCTAACCTGTAATTTCTGAGCCTGTAGCATTCCCAGTAAGCTGACAGACTAGGTCAGCACCAGTGCAGGCCCTCAGCGCAAACAACGAGCTCTTTGGAAACTGCCTGCCCCAGGTGGATCATCATACCTGTACTTTTCCCACAGTCCTGTGGATTGCATTTCTGATACTCCACTGGCTTGGGCTTATCCGCGCACATACTGTGATCCTCAGTTTCATTGCTTTCCGTATTCACACACTTCACTGTTCTTTGCTGAACGCCTCCTCCACAAGAAACACTGCACTGAAAGAGAGTCATTTTAACATATATAAAAACCATTTCAACTGGAATTGTTTAATACGCCAACTTTTGAGCTGTAAAGCAATGCCACATGACGCACAACCAAAGACACGAAACTACTGTGTGCGCTGCTTTCTCGGCCAGACACCTCCACGGCGTATCGTGGCCAGGCTTGGGCAAATAAAGCGGAGAGGTAAACGGTATAAACACAGCATCTTGGCATGTGTAGCCAGGGTGGGAGAACTGCTTTCTCCAGAGGAGAAGGCGGATCTGAAATGCAAACCCTACCAAGTAAGAGAGCAATTCTCCAGATCAGTATTCCAAGCAGGCATTTTTTGTTCCCTGCATTTTTTCACTGTCTGTATTAAACATATTTTAAAAAGGCTCAGTGAGATGATGTTTTTTCTTTGGTGATATTTACACTGCAGTTATCCTTTCCTTATGACAGAGAAACAACTGCCAGCTGCTTGTTCTGGCTACACACAGATGGCCACAAAGAGAATATTTTCACAACAAGATTCTTTACTGTTTTGAAAATTTACTTAATTCCTCATACATCACAGAGTTTAGGAGAATTCCAGTGAATTTCACATTCTCGTTTTCTTCAAATACATAGTAGTAGCCAGCGAGAGAAACAAACAAACATAGAATATCAGCTAATGAAGTGCAAGGAAAGACAGGATTGGTACCTCTTTATTTTTTCCTCATATCATCCTTTCTCTAGTGTGTGCCTCTGTGCATTAGGCATAATGTTATTGGCATGAAGTATGTATAGCTAAGATCTTAGGTTTTATTGCTGCAACTTCAGATTAATGTTTAAATATGTTTTTTATAAAATAAATGAGACTAATCAATCAGTAAAATAGTAGCTATACATTTGGGTATTCAGTTGCTTATTTTATCCATTTCCCAACATTTTCGCTTTCATAGTCAAATATTAGAGTTTAATCCTTTACACTATACTGATATTCCACCTAATGTCTTTCTGTCAAAAACAACTCAAATTTTCCAGGCTAAACGACTCTATGCTATTTACTTCTTTGTGAAGTAAATATTTATTAGATACACCATTTTCTTTACAGTTGAAGATGTATTGCAGATACTAGAAGGTTTCCCACACGCACTTCCCATATTTTTCAGTTAGATTTCCAGAAGCCAAGGTAGAGGGCTGCTGGTCAAAACTCAGGATGTCTGGTTGTGTGGACAACTCCACAAAGTTTCTTTTGGAGTTACTGAAAAAAAAAAAGTCTGGAAGAGTAAAATGTTCGACTGTTTGGAGATGCTCTGAAAGCACACAGAAATCAAAAAGCCTGATTGTACTTGGAGCGACTCAGCCAGGTTTGCCCTTAAAAATTTAGGCATTTTCCCTCTCTCTCTAAAGATGCTTTGTCCTGTTATCCTCTTGAAACGTTACCTGGCTCCATATCTAACAGCACATGGCTGAATTTACTATCCAGGTAGCCTGCTTCAGTGGAAAATTTCAAACGAATAAGGAAAGAATGTCAACGGCAATTTCTCCTTTTGCATTAAAAGAGTAAAATAACCCAACTCTCCCTCCAGTACTATACTATATAATACTATATAATGCAGCAACTAAAAAGCTATAATGTCTACCACCTGAAGGAACTGAGACGGGCTGTCTCTGAAATGTTTGGCTAATATTTTTAAAGCATATCCCAGCACAGCTCCAGTTGTGCACTAGAAACTAAACTTACCAGAGGCACTGAAGCTCACAAACAAATGGGTAATTAACTGTCTGACTGATCCCTCCTCACTTTGACTTGTCCTTTACTCTTTAAATAACAGCAACAATTTAAATATGATCAAATACGGCCAATTCATGATGTAATATAACAACGGATTTAGCTCTCTACAGCTTTTGAGACCTGCAGATATGCTAGCTGAACGCCAACGGGTGGTTATTCCGATCAGTGCTGGTTTGTTTTCAGCTCATTAAAAAAAAAACAAAAAAACTCCAAAACACCCCAAAAAACTGGATCCTACAGAGCCCCACACCTGGTTAATCCACTGTGTACAAGGTTGTGTGCTGCACGACGCAGTGGCATTAGGTCTTCTGTCCAGTCACAGCAGCCACCTTCTGGGCAGTCGATGTGTCACTTTTGCTGGCCACCACCCCAAGTTCTCGAACACTAACAAAGGAGGAGCACAAACCCAAGGGAGGCAGGTTGGAATGAGCGACACAACCCAGAAGCAGACAGTAAAGACGGCAGGAAATGCTCTTCATTTAGAAATGTGGAACCACAGGTCAAAAGAAGCATGCCACTCATTCATGTGATTTAGAAGCTGTACAGGCTAGCTTGCACACCAGGTCTAACAGCCCAGATGTGAGGATAAGCCCTGCACTGACACATTTTTCCATCGTTTGCTTGGATAAAGACAAGAAAGAGGCTGTCTTAAGTACAAAATACTATGGAGAAAACTGTTCCTGACTTCTGTTAATGAAAATAATATGGGACAGCACAGAATTGGCAACGGCAGCCGATGCAACACCACTGGCAGCAATGACTTCTCCAACAAAAATGAGTATGCAGGTCACATGTCTGCAAGTTCAATCTGCAATATTTATGGAAGACAGTACAAGTTCATGAGATGCAACATCTCATTCTTTATGAGACAGTTGGGGACATTAATATTCACTCAATGCATCCAATACATTATCCACAGTATGGCAAAAAAGCATCACACAAAGACAGTGACCTAGATTCTTTTTAAGCATTCTTTTGTCCCTATTTTATTATTATTGCTCAACTGAATACTATTATTCACTAGGTCTGCAGAACAGCCTGCTTGAAATACACAAAAGGTTTGGTACACTCGTATGCAGTAAGGGCCAGATATACTCTGGGTAACGCACTGCTCCTGTCCTACACGGAATTGCAACCCTATGGACAGACACAGGATCAGAGCTGCTGTCTGATAAACACTCCTTTTCGATCCAATTGTATCCAATATCCTCAACACGAGGACAACTGCCAAGGACGGCCAGGAGCTTTTAGAAGATATTTTAAGTGGCAAAAGACCAAATAGTGGAATCATTTGGCCAGTCTTTTATTATTCAACTTTCACTGACTGATCTGGCAGCAAACTTGCATCCCGCGCTCAGGATGAGGTCTCCTGTTTCTTAAGTGTGATTTGTCAGGGGCCTGTAAGGAAGCAATGCCATCACCTTCCATTGAAATCTATAAGCATCAGGTCCACAATGCAGCAAGTGGCGTGGCACCTTTTCCAGACCTCCTCTTAGTGTGATCAAACATTAAAAGGTAATCATCATACCACGTACTCTAGCTGAAACAAATATGGGCCTGGATGCCGATGAAAGTTTGCCGGTCCAGATTTGTATCCAAAGTGACCCACAAATCAGGTTTATCTTATGTCTGATCTCATTCTCTGGCCCCATGAAATTCCAGCCAAAAAATGTAGAGGAAAATTCTAAACGGGTCATAAGAAGAAAGTAATGTAAAAACTGGCAGCAAAAGGGTACGGTCTGAACAAATCTCATTTACTGAGCCAGTAGGATAACTCGGACAAATTCACTTAATACTCGAGGCCTTTTGCTACTCTGTTTCAGGGTATGGTCATTTACAGCCCTGGCTGTATATCACATGCAATCCTAGGAATAATCCTGGCAGGTCTTTATCTATAGTAAATTTTGCTCTAACCACACAGACGGATTGCAGAGCCTACGATTAGTAATAGCTGTGCGTCTTCCTTTGAGGGACAGTAAAAGACATAACAGTCACTGCTATTCGACAGCTAATAGCTCATTCCAAAAGCTTCTTTTAAAGGACAATACCTCTTTCCAGGGCTCCACTTGCCACTGCAAGCAAGGCTCCACATTACAGATAGTGCTGAGCTGTGGTTTATATCCAAGTAACTGGCAATGAAAAGGCCTGAGAACTCGCTTCTCACGAACATCCACGCAGTGAACATCTCTGGTCTTGAAACCGCCACTGCAGTTAGCAGAGCACTGTACATGAAACAAAAAGGGGCACATATTTAGCAGTAGTCCTCTGACAGACTGTCCCTTCCCCAGTCTCAGGGGAGGACGATGGGCATGAGATTTTAGCATCGTGATTCACAGGTGTAACTTCCAGTTTGCCATAACAGCAATTTGTTATTAGGCTTAAAAATTTGGTTTTCGTCACAGCAAATCAGAACACACCGTATAAATATTTCTCTTTCTTCACTGGAACATCCACTAATAATACAAATGCAGATTTAATTAGGAAACCTTGCCAGCTATTTCCAAATATGTCATAGTAGAAAAAAGTCATAATGCAATAAATATTAAAAAAAACAAATCCCACGTATGTGAACAAAGAGTCAGTTCTTCAGCTGTTCCTGCTGCAAGCTCGAAGCAAAGAAAGAGGCACAGCTATGCGAGTAACTGACTTCCAGCTCAGCCGTGGAAGAGGCAAACCACGGCAGGAGACTGCTCAGGCTGGCAAAACTGCTTCTCTTTGCGTATGAAGCAGAGTTAGAGGGTGCACTCACACGCAGCAGCAGTTGCCACCCTCATCTTCCTCGTACCTCCACAGCAGCGGGAGCAGCAAGTTTGGCTCTTCATCCCTGTCTTGCCTCCTTTTTCACCTGCTTGACCTTCCACTCCCTATCTCTCGGCACAGCAGGAGCCACAAGGATCTGACACCCAGCAGCTGTCTAGGGTCCAGGGGCTGCAGGAAGACATGTCTCTTGTCTTTGTGCAGAAAGGAGCAGAAGCAACCCCAGGAGGGTACCAGGAGGGTACGGGGAGCTGGGATGCAGCACGGTGATGGGGGTCGCAGTCCTCTACCTCAGGAGTGGAAGCAGGGTGGGTAAAAGGGATCCACACCTTGAGAGCAGGCTGGGGTGAGAGAACAGTGGAGGAGAGATGGGGAGAGACCCTGAACCTCACTCGCAGCCTGAGACATCATTTCTCCGCTTGGAGCACTGCTGGCTCCATTTCCTACCCGGCTCCCGCCTACGCAAGTGAGACTTTCCAGGCTCCCGCCTCTTCCTAGAGTTTGCTCCAGTGCCTCATCCAGCAGTACTATCTTCTGTCCCTAAATACCAGGTCCATAGGACCTATCCTGCTGTTGAAGATCTGAATTTGCTACCCAAGGACAAGGATAAACATACTTTGAATTAATTATTTTGTCTTCATCCAGAATTAAGTCCAGTTCTGCCTACATCACCGATTAACCTCAACCAACTCTGCTCTTTATGGTCATGTTGCAGGACAACAACTGCTCCTGCTCTCCTCTACATAAATAATCATTCTTCAGTTGAGCAAGGAAACTGAATACATTACTTGTTCTGGGCACTGAAGGATGGACAAAAGAGGAATCGGTGTTCTTGCACACAGAAGTTTCTATCCCAATATTCAGAAACAACGGACAGAATTGACTGTGCAAGAAACAGTACACATAACCCCAAAACGACTGCAAATTATATTTGGCATTAAACTCAGATTGTAAGGTCCAGTCTAAAAGCAATGAAGAATCTTTCTTTGCAGGAGAAGATTTTGACTAGAGTAAAGGAACATCGAAAGAAATCTTCACTATGCTGGCAGTGGCTTATAACAATATTGCTGTGACAAAGGTGCATGACAAACATTTGAAACAAGCAATGAGAATAACAATTGCCACTTGTAAAAAGCAACAAAAAATAGCCATTTTTATATATGTGATTGTAATTAGGTTTGTATAGCTAAATTGCTGGAAAACAAGGGCGGCTAACACAAGAGAAATCTGTTACAGAAGGACTTTTGCCACAAATTGGCCTCCAAATTGGACTGACACTCTAAAATACCCGCTTCCTATAGCATTTTATCATTAAATTTGACATCTCGTTACTTTCTGCGACACAACTACCATTCACTAGTTGCAAGAGCGGTAACATTTATGAAGAAAAAGTAAAGGTGAAATGCACCCCAGTGCAAAGGGACTGCAGAACGTCTATGCACCATTTAAAATGAATTTTGAAAGCTTAAATGTGGTTATGTGATGCCTTGGCCTTGCCTGGACTTTCTACATGGGCATGTATTTCATGTACAAATCTTTTCTGTGACAAAGGGCTCAGTAACATAATGGGGGTTTTGTAACTATAACCTTTTCTGCAGAGTCTTTTGTGCATGAATCTATGCTCTAGTCCAATGGCAACAACACTGTCCACAAAAAAACAACATGTTTAGAAAGAGTTTCAGAGATCTTCCTTTCTCTTTATTAAATCTACATTATTTCAATTGGAATTTTGTATTTTTTTTTTTCCTTCTGAGTATTGAAAAATAGCCCAGTGAAAAAAAGCCCCAATTCTGGATAGCCTGAAGACAAAACATAACAAGATTCAAAAAGTTTCACCAAAGTCCTTCCAGGTGTTCATCCTACATCTTACAGTACCAAAAAAGAACTGAAATCCAATTCCTCAGGTTACACTTACCGTCTTGGACACTCTTACTTCTCTTGACCGGCCTGCGTACGTAACTGGGACAAAAAAAGACCCTAGCAACAGTAGGCATTCTCCCCACCACATTTTTCTTCACTTTCTGCAAAGTGAAATTTGTAAGTTGCAAGACAAATTCTCACTTGTTTATTAAAATTAGGATATGCCTCTAGAGGCAGAGGTTAAGAAGATACACATGCAAATATGTACAGTTTCGCCTTAGGATCTTCATAAAACACGGACAGCGAGCTCTGCTTCAGCTCTAGGGGCAAGGTTTAATGAGCATGACCCCCTCACAGGAAGAATGGAATTTAGAGCAGATGCATTTCCATAAATAACTTAGCCAGGAAATTAGTAAATTAGAGCTGAATGGTCAACTGGGAATTATGTATGCTTTCAGTGCAGTGAATGAATAATTATTTTAAATATGAAGTATTTACAGCTCCCTAGTCTTTGAAGCCACTGAGCTTACTGCTCACGCACAGCTCTGAATGAGATTACCTTGCTCCAATTTCCTGTTTTCCAGCTCGCGCAAGGGCGGAGATAACATCTTCTTGCAGGATCAGGCTTCTTGGTGTGCTGGCAGTCAGATGCATCCCTGCTGCTACACTCCACATGTCTCCAGAACGCCCCCAGCCCACAGGTGGTAGAACACTGCACAGCGGGAGACGAAAGTCCGGTAGCAAATCTTAGTCAGTCTTTCCGGAAACAAGTTAGGTGCCTAAACATAAATATCTAGAGCCTTTTTAGATGTCCTAGGCTATCCAAGATGCTTGCGCAGACTCTCCGAAGAAGATTTCACATTTACCCTTGATCGTCTTAGTTAAGATTATGAAGGAGAATTTTTGTTGCTTAGTTAGGAAAATACCAGTTCTGATTTACACCACGCACTGCTCTTCATTGGCAAACTTCTATTTATTGAGACATTCTAAGTCTGTATCAGCTGCCCTGTTGCTTCCTTTGGTGATCTTTGATGCTTTAATTTTCATTTGTTAGGGCAAAATGTCAGTGCATCTAACCTTCATCAGTTTTCCTCCTCCATTCCTAATACTGCTAATGACATAATCAGTGAAAGGAGTGCATGATATTGAAAACCTCAAATACACTGTGCGAGACTCTAGGCAAAATTGGGCAGAAAAAGAAATTTTAAAAAAGATGAATTCAGAGCACAGCTAAGTGCTTCCAAGAGTTGGGAAGCTTTTAACGTCTAACGTGAGAGGAGATTGATTATCTCGGTGCAGTTCCCAGAAGTGCACACTATTCACCAAAAATGTCATTGTCATTATATTCTGAAGCAGGAAGATGTGAAGAGTAGCAGTGGCTGGAGACTCCCTTTTCAAGGGGACAGTGTACTATTTGCAAAGTGTGAAATCCAACACATTCCAAGCAGCCTGCAGCTGGCATGAGAAACAGCATAAGTAATCGAGGATTAAACCAACAAAATAATGGAGAGTAATTGCTACTGTGCGGTTTGGACTCCCTATGCAAAGAGGGAGAGTTAATCAGGGAGAGTTAAGCCAAGTGTCCTCGGAAAGATAAGGAAAGTTAAGTTGAAGCTCGGGCAGGAAAAGAAACCACTGAAGACAGCGGGCATGACACCAGATTCAAGCAGAGAAGTGGAAAAATTGTAAAGGGTCACAATAAAGAATTTGTGAAAAATTGCAACTTGTGAACAGCTGGAATCTGCAAGGACCGCTGCAGCATGCCATCTCCAGGTTTCCAAGGCTCCTGGGACATCTGGCCAAGAGGAGAGAAAGATCTTGTTAATGGGGAGGGTGTATCACAGTTCAGTTCCGCAGAGTCACAGATCTATCCAGGACAACTTGCCTGCAAGAGAGGATGGATTGTCTTTGTCTGGGTTGCTGACAATTCAAAGACTTCCACCAGCTCTGTTCTATCAGACCAAGACCCTACTGAAGGGTTGCTGATGCTCAGCTCAGTTTTTGAGCAAAGCCACTTCCTCCTTATTCACAAGGACAGCACTGATACTGCCAGGGACGATGCCGAGCAGACCAGACAAGAAAATAAGGCTCTGTGAGTATGAGAGCGCTGGGACACAGCAGGAGTCTTTCAGAAAATTGCTGCTTGTGGGTACAGCCAGGAGATAAATGTATGATGCTGTAAATAAATATTGGTAGAAAGTTTTGGCTTCCTTGACCATGGTTTCGTGTTCTGCAAAGGAAGACCACTGGAGGACATATACTTGCTCTGAGTTTCAGGAAGAGCCAAGAGTCTGGTTTGTTGCTTTTCCCTTTTGTCATTCAGGAACCAAAACTTCCTCATGTCTCAGCAGATGTCTGTTACAGACCAAGGAGGCGGAGGAGACTTTTCATAAGCAGCAACAGGAGTACAGAATGAACAGATCCAGTAGTAATGGGGTTATCTTCGGTACTCAGAAAGCTCTTAGAAAAGGAAAATGACAGCCCAGAACGTCCTGGGAATGTGACAGGAAAGAAGTTAGAAATAACAGAGAGAGGCACTGGTGTCAACGTGAAAGCTAAAAATAAGTCAGGTTGAAGCGATCACAGAACAATATAGCTGTTTAAAGAAAAAAAAAATGTGAGCACCAGAAAAGCGATAATACCTGGTTTTCAAACCCTCAGGAGTGAAGATTAGCTCTCTTGGGAAGATATGTTTTCCTTTTTCTACACTAGTAAGTTGAGCTGTGCCCCAAAATGTTCTCAGACACTGGAACATGATGGTCTATATAATTAAACCATTCCATTGGCAAATTGCATGCTTTTGCCCTATGTTAAATAGTGTTCTCCCTTTGGGGGATAAGTGTCAACAGTGGTATCAGGGCATGTGACAGCATTTCAAACAAATAGATTTTTACAATTGGAAGGACATTAAATAAAACTTTCTAAAATTTAAAAAGGCTCTTGCTGACTATATTCTCTTATTATCATTGTTAGGAGGAGATGGCTGCCCCCAGTCAGCTCTGACCCCAGAGTAATTACCATCCCTGAACGCAGCAAGACGGCTACACAGAAACCTACTTGTCAAAAAGCATGATTCCTGGGGATCAAAAAAGAAGAATCAATAGCAATATACAAAATGCTGCAACCATATTTCAGAGGCCATAGAAAATTTGGCAATCTGTACTGCTCCTGCACAGAAAGCAGAAGTTATCCAAGCATTATGATCATTCAGTAACGGTCAGGGAACGGAGATATCCGGTCAGGGAAGCACGCTTCTCCACCTGCTCTGTTTAGCATGCGGCGTCTTGCAAGGTAACAGTTATGTTCAACAAAGCCATTCTTTTCAAAGCCTCTGTTGTGTGACAAGCTGGGAAATTGGGACAAATCATCACTTTTCAGACCAGGTATCTTCCAAACGCTGCTTGTTCACTCTTTAGCACATTTCAAAAGAGTTTCTAAATTCCCTGTGAGCTGTAACTTGTTTCATGCAATCTCTTGCCATTTTTATGAATCACAGAAGACTCAAACAAGACAGGGCTTTCATAAGAAATAAGAGAATACCGCAGGATAGTAACACCTCTTTTGATTCACTTTCATTAATGTGAGAGATAAAAATGTTCATTTTGGCACAACCATTAGTGCAGATAAGATAACTGCTCACTCTCAAATAGCAAGAAAGTAATCTTAACGCTGTAACTATCAGCTGCTGTATCCAAAGATATTGTCATAGCCACAGCCATTGGCCTGACAATTTTTACTTCTATTCCAGCCAGGTAAAATGCTTTTGGTTTACTACTACTATCCAGTTCCAGTACCTGATCCCCTAAAACCCTCCAGTGGCACAAAACTCTCATCTCTCTCTCTTTCTCTTACGATATCTCTCCACAGACATATTGGACAAATTAAGTTCGCCAAGTGCACCAGTTAAACTTTGGACTAATATCCTTGTCTTGACTTTATAGATTCAAACTGGTTTTACCAGGTTGGATGCTGCTCTGAGACAGGAGCAATTTGCTTAATGGTGGATACAAACGTTCGTGGTAGTATGAGGTAGAAAAGCACCACAAAAATCTGTTAATAGCCAAATGAAAAATACGTTTAAGTAACCAAAGTATTACTGCGCTCTATCCAGTTAAAAATAACTTACCTCACTCCAGTTCCCTACTATCCAGTAGGCCTTAGCATGCAAATTGTTGGATGTTATTAGGTGGCCGTTTTCTGTGACATTTGGCAGAACCCCCTCAGATGTTGCAGCCTGGTTCCTGGGAGCACGCTCGAGAGGTGGAGATTGCGTGCTGTTAGTTACATCATCAGGTCGCTTTATTTCTGCTCTATTGTCAATCTGGTCTCTCAGTGGATTACCAAACACTGTGGGCATTACTGTAACAGATGATTCTTGGGTGATTACTTCCACGACAGGCACATCAACTTGCAGACTGAAAGAGTTTGCTGTTGTTGGAAATGCCAGTCCTCGTGGTGTTTCGCTAACAGGAAGGAGCGTAGAAGTTTCTTGGTGATGAGGGGCTGGGGAGAGCCGAGAAGTCACACCGTCACGCTCAAGGACATGAGACCTGGTATTTAGCATCATGCTCCTGGTTCTGATTTCAAGATCAAGTTCGGTGCTGTAAAGGAGCTCAGTCGGTTTCTCACTGCTTCCTACTGACACATCGATGTCATCAGATTCTTCAGTTAAGTAATCATAGCTGGGAGTTACTTCCGGACTTTTGGTAAATGAGGATACACGACTGTCCTCACTTTTTGTTGCTTCACTCTTTACAGTGAAAACTGGCTCACTCTCAGAAACACTCTCAGCACGCCTTGTATGTTCAGTACTTGAGCTATTAGGAAAAGGCCACGAAGCAGTATTTTGTTGTGAACTAGTTTCAGTAAAAGCACCAGAATAATTGTAAACATTACTTGATCCAGCAGAATTGTTATGTAATGTTTTGTTGGCTGCTCCTTCTTCTTTTAAAACATTACCCACACCAGAGGACGTAGGCAAAAAGGGAGTTACGTTTTCAGACTTGGGTATTTTTGTAGTTGTACGGAACCTCGGGCTTGGTATGGGTATAGGTATTCTGCTAGGAGAAGCCCGTTTGGGATTAACGGCTGTTTTTCTGATTACGATCTTTCCTCTTCTGGGTGCCAGCGGTGGTGTCAGAAACCTTCCAGCAGAAGGACATTGCTGCAGACCACACAGGGCCTTAGAGTTTGGTTTTTTGGAACTATCACATGGCTCATCATTATTTTTGGCACAAGTGACATTACGAGTCCTTATTCCACCACCACAAGTAACTGTGCACTGCAAGAGAAACAAAATTAATACATCTCCCCTCTTCGTTCTGCCCTGCATATTAATAAGTATCAAATGGTATCTGTTTACAGATACAATAACAAAAGCATCCTTATAAACCATCAATAACAAAACTTTTCCTGAGGACTAGGCCTTTATTTTTTTTGTCGTTTTCTGCTAGCATGGAGCTTTTAGACGAGTAAATGTCTCATTGAATATACAGCACTGATAAAAGACTGCACGAGAAAGACAAAACATGGAAGAATATGCTAGAATTTGATTTCTGCAATGACACAATCCCAGTCATTTCAGCCAGTACCTCTCCCATTAGAGTAATAAAAAACAGACTAAAAAGCTGCCATCAAAAACATATCTGACTGGCTCTGTTCTAGCTACTCACGATGCCCCAAACCTGCTGAGATGCTTTGTGCAGCTCACAGATTCTTACTAAATTTGGCTATAAATGGCTATACTACTGCATCCTCGTTATCTGCCTAATTCAGTACGTTCATTTCACAAGATACAGGATGATTTTCTAAGGGCCAGGTAAGTTCAGAGCAGAGGGAAGTTTGCCTGTAAAAAATCTTTCACCTTCACCAGCAAAGACTGTTCTGCAGACACAAGTCTATTGACAACACTGTCATTTGTGCAGGAGAAGTAGTCTACCTTATGCTCCTTCCCCAATTTCTGCGGAAATTTCTGGTGGAAATTTATTTTTGCCAGCAATACGCAAATATAACTCATCAACACACAAGCACTTGCTCTACTTAGTATCAGCATGCCACTTCTGTATAATTATTCTGCTGGCCACGAACTCACGGGCTACTTTTTCACAGGCAGTTAAAACATGCTGGCTTCCCAATTTACAAAACAATGAACATTCAGTGATGATGGCTTGTGAGCAGCATAAGCTGAATTAAAACTGTCACAAAATTCAATTAGCTCGTTATCAAACTGGCTAAGCCCATTAGTGAATAATCGAGTGCAGAAATTCTGAGAGAGAAGAGAGAAGAGGCATGAAAAAGGAAAGTTTTGTAAGTTTTGAAAAACTCAGTAAACTTCATTTCCACTCAGGATGGCACCTGAAAATGAAAATGAAGATGGACTTTGTTGTGCATTTGCTGTCATGATTATTAGAATTACATTTTTCTTCTCTCAAGATATATAACAAAACTACCTGTTTGTGAGCTGAACCGTGAGCAAGCCCTACTTTGGCAAAATCATAATAAAATAGTTTTAAAATTGCACATCACGTGAGACCTCTTTCTCTCCCCTAAAAGAACAAATATTTTAGCGCATCTTTAGATTTCATGGAGAAGTGGGCTGTTTAAAGTGTGGGGAACCTGAACTCTCTTTGGCCTCAATGGAAAGCAAAGTTGTGAAGCATCTGCTGATATCAGGCCCATAATCTAAAGAAAGCTAAGTAGTATGAGGTCCTGCCACATCAAAGCACATCAGATGAGTACTCCCTATTAGCACTACCATACACAGCAGAATATGTTGCACTCTATTTAAACACATTTAGTATACTGCAGTCACCATTTTGATGGCCTTACATTCTGCGGTTTATCAGCTGCCAGGGAAATAACTGCATAATATTTATTTAACACTTTCAGGAGGCACAGATATCCCAATGTTTGTTAGGGGTTCAGACCAATACTAGAAGTAAAGAGCTTGCACGCTACTGTAAAACCAGCAGAGATATGAATGAAAAAGAGATATGAATGTAAAAAATGTGAATGTAAAAATGTTTCTTTGCATGCCTATATACACAATACACAGCCTCTCCCATCCAGTTGACAGCAGTAATAATGTCCGAGAATTGCATGGAAGTTTTGAGCGTGCAAACAGGCTCTCTTCTACAGTACAAAAAGCCCAGCAACCCAAACTTAGAAACTCAGGAACTTTTAACAATCAACACATGTTGAGGTATTTAACATGCAGTGTGTTTTTTTTCCCTCTGCACAAAGGGCTCAGGAACACACGTTAAAGAAAAAAGAGAATGGGGGAAAAAATGCAGGTCATCGGTCCTTTTGATTGACTATAATGGACCATTCTGAAAAAAATACTTAATTCTACAGCTGACCTGAATTTACCTCTGTCCAGTTGCTCACTGTCCAGTCAGAAGGGCACAAGACATCCCTATTGCATGAAAGATGGGTCTTCGGCTTAAGCAGATGCTGGCATTCTGTGACAGCCAACGCCTGCTCATCAGATCCCACCGTTTGGATGCAAAGTACGGTTCGCTTCTTCTGTCCTGTTGGGCCACATGTAGTTGAGCATTTTTGCCATTCTCCTGCCCACCATCTGAAACCCACAGGGGGAAGAAATATTAGAGGAAAATAATTCATCACAAACACATTAAAGAAAGGGTCAGACAACCCAACCCAGAACTTTATTACTGGTGCTTTTTTCTTGTAGTATAGTACTTAAAGTTCTGGGTTCAGACACCTGCTCCGTGCTCAGGTACTGGCCAGGCACTGATTTCCAAACAGCAGTAGGCGCTGAGGATTATGTTTCGAGAATAAATAAGAACCCACTGAGTGACAGTCTTTCAAACCTAAATTTGATGAACAGCTAGGAAGCTTAGTAATCAATTTACTCTATCCTATTGTTTATCTGCTTATTGTTTCCCGAGTACAGAAAGAGCTAACAAATGAGAATCACAAGATGGTCTGTAATCAGAGCATGGAAGCAGAAAATCATTTCACACGTGTCCGTACAACTTATACAGCACAAGTGCTCCAACTGGCAGAATCCCATGTTACCTCCATAACGGGAAGGAACCAGGCGAATAACCTCCAGAAGACCAGCCTACAAGCAGAGCTATGCTCTGTTTGCACCCAGGCAGGATCTCTGCACAGCAGCCTTATTTTCTTTGGACCTAGCTAGGTGGTCAGTACTAGGCTGGGTGTTTTCGTAACACTTTTTCTCCGTGAAGTCCCTTATGTTTCTCTCTGTTGATTAAAAATAGCCCTCTGCAGCATACTATGCACTGGTTCACTGAACTGAAGATAGCTTTACTCCAGTGCAGTATCTTCCAAGGTAGTACAGCTTACCAGCATGACCTGTCCCCTTTATATTCAGTTTACCTTAGCCTTTCCCCAGCCTCATCCACCTGTTTCTTGTCATACTGAATAGAGGGGACCAAATGCCTGCGTGCCTGTTGTCTGTGATGAGAAAGGAGGGCAAAGATTTCTGAGTTTCTACTGTTTGAGACAAACTGACATGAACTGCGAATTGTGCCACTCGCCTAAAGATGTATCTCTGTATTTTTGAGCCAAAAAAACCTTCCCGTTTACAGTGTCCCCAGCAAAAACACAGCCCCAAGTTGCTGAAGGAGAATTCTGGCTCAGTTGTGAACTCTAAGCCACAAAAGCTCCTAGACAATATTACTTGTCCCTTGGTTTTAAGGCAGATCATGACAGAGCCTTATGTTGGAAAAAAAAGGAGGGATAAATTCAGAAAACGCCTTTCTAGACAGAAAAACACAAGAATTTGTTTCTGGCTTATAACAAACACTATTCTATCCCGATTTTCCTTTATAGGCCAATGACCCTAGAGCAAGGTAATCGTATTCTGATAAATACATGAAAATTCAGTGTAAGGTTTTATTCCTGTTTCTGGCACACATCCTACTCTGTCACAATCTCCTGCTTGGCCCCACCACCTTACTGCAGTTCTGGCTTCTTCAATTTGCTCACTGTTCCTCTGCCCCAAATAATTTAATCTTAAATTGCAAATGAGCTGTCACTGATGTGCAGGACACTAATTTCTATTCATAATTATTAAAAAGAAAGGCTTCGGAGCTATCAAGCTATGCACACAGCTCATCTGTGCAACCCCCTGGTCTCCCCCTGAGGTACACACCTTCCCTCATTCGCTTTAGATATGTATATTTATAACATTTCTTTTTAAATTACCCTATAAGCCCTTTGGGGCACAGGCTGTTTGCTACGCACTGTAGAAGGCTAGCACATTGCCACCCCAACCCTGCATCAGGCCTCTGGATAGTGCTGTAATAAAAGAACAACTATTTCTCTCCTGCCTCTCTTTGGATGGTCTCTTGCTCTTTCACGCTTCTGCAAAACTAACACGTGGTTGAAAAGCCAGCTCGCCCCTGTGGAAACTGGCAATAAAGAAGCAACAAATAAATTCTGGCAACCTGAAACAAGCCATTTCAGGGTTGTTTTCATATCTTGCATCTGCTTTCCAATTCTCTTTACTGTCTCTAGTACCTTGTAAATTGCTGACACTTCGTCACAAAAGTAACTTCAAGAATGTGAATTGCTCTATTAATTTTAATGGCACCAGACCACATATTTCAAGTCACAGACACGGTAGGCTGACACCCTCTCTGCCACCATTTTTGAATTACTCGGAGCAAGGGTTCAGGAGTTTGCAGGTTTAAGTTCTGAACTGTTAGCACTAAATCATCTGAGTTTACTGAACGACTTACCTTGACCAGCTGAAACGGTGCATGATTAATAAGTTATTGCATGCAGAACATTTTTAAAATGTCTTGAAGGAAAGTTAAGTACTCCAAAGTTAGGAAATTCTTGAATTAAGATTTTTTTTTTTGGTCCGGTCCATTATGAAGGCCCCAAAGAAGGTCCTAGACTGCACAGAAAGGAGCAACACCTGAGGGACTGCTTTGCAAAACACTATTTATCTACGAGCTTCTGTAGAGGCATGACTCCCACTGTGGTGGCATGGCTGGAACTGGAGGGGACTGCTGAGCAGACACCCAGCTGCGACACAGCAGTCTGAGATCCAAACATGCAACTGCAGAGTTGACGTGGCCTAGCATTTGGACCTCCCAGGTGTCTGGCAAAGAGGGGGGGCACTGTCAGACAGACTTAGCTTTGTGCAGGTTACAAACAGGGCTTTCATCAGATCACACACAGAGGTGCTTAGCAAAGAAAGGGATTTGGGGAAAACTAGTAGGTAGCTGTGCCGATTGTGATGAGAGACTGTGACGATTTGGCAGAAACTGAACCCGATGGGAGTCCAGTAGGGCAGGGAGCCACAAAGTGACAGTGCATGGGGTAGCACGAAATGAGGTGCACTGAACACTGGTAGCAGAGCAGGTGTCTGAGTACCCAGGATAAAACACTGTCAGGGAGCTGGGTTTATATTTGCTGGGACTCATGAAGAGATGCCTCCCAAGCAATTTAGCACTAAGTGCTAAAGAACGAGAGACTCCCTGGAACTGGGCATTGGAGCTACAGCTGTAGCACACAGCTCCTCTGAGCCTCCAAGATGTGAGGCTTACAAAACGATGAAAGGCAAACACCAGCTCTCTGAAACCTCGGACGAGGACCTGTTTCGGAAAAAGCAGTCAACACCAGACTCCTCTGTCGTCATGGCATGGATGGACTCCTCAGAATCCTTCCTGGAGCTCTGTGAGGGTTTGCACCCAGTTTTGGTATTTTAGACAACATCTGCTCAGAGCAGAACACAAGGAATCTCTTCAGGAGAACTGCTTGTTCCCACCTCCGGTTTCCCATGGCATTTACAACTAAAGCAATCGTTCTTGAATATTTCTTAATATTTAAATAGTTATTAAATATTAATGCATCACTATGTCCCTGTGAAGCTACAGGACTGTCTTATCTCCACAGACAGGCATGGCATGGAGAGACTGTGGTAACAAATAAACAAAAAAAGTGCCCGACTTGTGTAAATAATTTGCTTGAGCACTGGTCTTCCTAAGCCTATCGAACTGGAGAGCAGTCTGTAGGGTGAAAGCATCACTTCAGTTGATTCCAGCAGGACTATAGAGTAACAGCAGATAAATTTGGAAATGGCAGATCTCAAGTACTTTTAAAATAATCTATTTATGGTTTTTCTGTTCAAGTGGATAGTCAGGTTGAAAAGGCTCCAAGCAATCTTCTTTTGAGGGGAGAGTAAGAGTTCTATTCACAACAGTACAAGCAGTTAAAATTCATCTCTCTGTCTTCAAACAGTATTTGTTGATTTTTATTATGAACACCTATGGAGCTAAATACCTGCTCACCAAAGAAACATATAATTAGAAACAGCATTCCATAACTAGAGTCTGATTGCTAGAGTCTGACTGCACTCCTGCATAGCAACATTATTCTAGCTTCATATAAGCAGTAGTATCACATTCTAACTTTCAACTGCGTTAAGGTAAACAGTCCAGCCACTGTTAGTTTGTTCTAAGCCAAGATGTGGCACACGTGTATTCACAGAATCACAGAACGGTTGAGGATGGAAGGACCTCTGGAGATCACCTAGTCCTCTAGTCTCCTGCTCAAACAGGGTCATCTAGAGCACGTTGCCCAGGATTATGTCCAGGTGGCTTTTGAATATCTTCACGGAGACTCCGCAACCTCTCTTGGCAACCCGTTCCAGCGCTCACCAACCCTCACAGTTTTTCCTCATGTATTGCAACATTAAAAACGTTTCATTTGTCTTGCTCCAGATTCTTTTAGTAGAAAGTGTGGGAAAAATAAACTTCGTCCAAATCAGCTAACAAACAAGACTGTTAAGACTTGGTACTTCTCAGGACCCTACTCATTAACCCGTTTATAATTAACTCCTTGAAATGGATTAGCAAGATAAGATCTGGTTTGTGTGTTATAATCATTTTAGTAATGTTATTTTTGGCCTATAGCTACTGTCCGATATGTTATCTCATTTTGACTTAGTACTCACTCCAGTAGCTAGACTACTAGACTTCTGTGGTAGTTTGTTTTCCATCAATGGGATCTAGCAGATCATATGAGGTTTATGCAAGAGATCATTCTTGTTCTTTTAAATAGCATGTTCCCACATAGCAACTAGTTCACTGTTGGGAAGCATGAGGCCACCCAGCAATTCCAGGCCTGTTGCTAAAGCAGCACTGACTCAAGGTCCCGACCAGTGCTGTGTTTGATGGCACCGTCCTCACCTCTAGCACCGAGCTTAGTCACCTCTCTCTGAGCTTCACATGAATTCTCAGCTATGCCAGACTATTCAGACACTCATACCTTTCTCTAACAGTCAGATCTTCTCTAGAACCAACAAACCACCAAATCTCACCATCCGTACGCTTTAAGCACCTTCTTGCTTTTCAGACAGAGATGTGCAATTGTCTGTCTGGTTAATATTCAAGTATCACTTCCTCCAGACTCAAGATCGGTGCATCCCTCTGAGTAAGAAGCCCAACAAAGCGGGCAGGAGACCCGCATGGATGAGCAAGGAACTCCTGACAAAACTCCAGCAGAAGAAGGAAGTCTACAGAATGTGGAAAAGGGGACAGGACACTTGGGAGGAATATAGGGATATTGTCAGGGTATGCAGGGATGCGACAAGGAAGGCTAAGGCCCATTTGGAATTAAATCTGGCCAGAGTTGTCAAGGCCAACAAGAAGGGCTTCTTCAAATACATCAATAGCAAAAGGAAGACTAGGGAAAACGTGGGCCCGCTGCTGAATGGGGTGGGCGCCCTAGTGACGAAGGATACAGAGAAGGCAGAGTTGCTGAACGCCTTCTTTGCTGCTTCTTAACAGTCTTTACTGCTAAGGCCAGTCCTGAGGAATTCCAGACCCTGGAGATAAGATAGAAAGCCTGGAGAAAGGAAGACTCTCCCTTGGTGAAGGAGGATTGGGTTAGAGATCATTTGTCCAAACTTGACATCCACAAATCCATGGGCCCTGATGGGATGCACCCACGAGTGCTGAGGGAGCTGGCGGATGTTATTGCTAGGCCACTCTCCATCATCTTGGAAAGGTCCTGGAGAACAGGAGAGGTGTCTGAGGACTGGAAGAAAGTCAATACCACTCCAGTCTTCAAAGAGGGCAAGAAGGAGGACTCGGGAAACTACAGGCCTGTCAGCCCCACCTCCATCCCTGGAAAGGTGATGGAACAGCTGCACATGGGTCCTGCACCTGGGAAAGAATAACCCCATGCAGCAGGACAGGCTGAGGGTTAACCTGCTGGAAAGCAACTCTGCAGAGAAGGATCTGGGAGTCCTGGTGGACAACAAGGTGACCATGAGGCAGCAGTGTGCCCTTGTGGCCAAGAAGGCCAATGGTCTCCTGGGGTGCATTAGGCAGAGTGTTGCCAGCAGGTGGAGGGAGGTGATCCTGCCCCTCTACTACTCAGCCCTGGGGAGGCCTCACCTGGAGTACTGGGTCCAGTTCTGGGCTCCCCAGGACAAGAGAGACATGGCACTCCTGGAGAGAGTCCAGCGGAGGGCTACAAAAGATGATTAAAGGACTGGAGCATCTCTCCTATGAGGAAAGGCTGAGAGAGCTGGGCCTGTTCAGCCTGGAGAAGAGAAGACTGAGAGGGGATCTCATCAACGTGTACAAGTATCTGACGGGAGGGTGTCAAGAGGATGGGGCCAGCCTCTTCTCCGTGGTGCCCAGCGACAGGACAAGAGGCAACGGGCAGAAACTAAAACACAGGAAGTTCCATCTGAACATGAGGGAATTCTTTCCTGTGCGGGGGTGACAGAGCACTGGCACAGGTTGCGCAGAGAGGTAGTGGAGTCTCCTTCCCTGGAGATATTCAAAACTCGTCTGGATGCGATCCTGGGTAATGCGCTCTAGATGACCCTGCTTGAGCAGGGGGGTTGGACTAGATGATCTCCAGAGGTCCCTTCCAATCTCAACCATTCTGTGATTCTGTGTGGATTAGAGACGACACATGCCACAAAAAAAGTAGATATCAACTAAATCCCATGCTAAGATAACAGCCTGAAAGAGAGACCAAATCTACAAAATGAAGAGCAGGGGAAGGGCTGCGTGGGAATCCACTCTTCATCATCTCTTCCGAAAGAAGAACTAAGGGCCACCAACTGAAGCTAGTGAAAGCAAGGTTCAAAATAAATGAAATGAGATGTTTTTTCACCTATTAGGCAATAAGCCTGTGGAACTTCTTGCGTAGGAATTTGTACATGAAAGAAGTCTTACATCGCTGCAGGGGGAAGCTGGACAAGTACGGAAAGAGCCATTGGCGGCTGCTGATTAGACAAGCCATAAAAGGCTCTGGAAATGCCTTGAGCTGAAAACAGTTGGAACTTGTAAGAGTATTAGAAAGAGGCATGATTTATGTTTGCCTTGTCCTTATTCTTCCTAGGCATGCATTTATGGCCCTGTTGGAAGCAGAATACTGGTTTAGGTAGACTCTACCTTGATCAAACTCCATGGTCAGTGTTCTTTCAATAATAAGAAGAAAATAAATACACAACTTCACTCCTGAAGTATATAATTATGTGTTCTCTGTATTCCATTTTGTCAATATTTTGCTACTCTCATTTACCTCAGAAGGATAACTAGTCCTTTCCTCTGCAATGAAAAATGATCTTGAGAAAGATCTATGTTATAAATATTGCTATTGCTATAAATACAAAGCACTCCCATGCGCGTGGATATCTTCAGCTCTTAAAAAGTCAACTAGTTAGTAAGTTTGATTTACTCTCTGTTGATTTCCTGGGAATCTATACAGAATTATGAAAAGCTGATGGTTTATTCCTTTAACAGCTATTTATATATGCTGCAACAGCAAAGACATAACTCCCAAAGGAGGTATCATATACTGTTGTGAACACACTTGGAAAGAATTAAAACCAACAGCTGTGCAGTATTCCTTACATTAAAACTTCATGAAATTCACTGCTGGCAAATGTAACAAGATATACTTAAATAAAATAATTATAATGAGTAAGATTTGATTCCAAACTAACTAGAATTACTAAGGGAAGACCAGTGTACCCCTGTGTTACACAGCATGTCAGAACAGCATGACAAAAGGTTTCCAAAGAAAATGAAAGACAAAAGTAAGACGTTCCAGTATCTAACGCGTGAAATAAAAAAACAATACTGTACTGTAGCAACAAATACAGGGGCTGTCATGTCACTTCGCCTGCACCTCTGATCCCCTCCAACAAATCACTGCCTGTCTTACAAGCCCACGAGCTCCTCTCAGCTGGAATGCTTGCAGTGGTTAGACTTCCTTACCTTACTCCCTAAAATAGTAGAACAGAAAAAAAAAAAAGTGATGAACAGGAATTAAAATAATGTTATGGAAAAAAAGAACAGGGAAAGAAAAAAGCTGCACTTCATGGAAGGGAACAAACACTAAAGGACATGATAAAAAGATGTCAAATAATAAGAGTTATGAAAAAGGTGTAATAATTAGTTATAAAGATTCCACCCATCCTCTCTTACAAAAAGACAGAGGCGTATCCAAAAATAGAAATAAAATGAAAAACAGCATGAAAAGTTTAAGAAAGACCTCTCAGTAAATAAGCTTTTGGAACACAAAGTAATATCGTATCACTTATGCTAAGAGGGGAATAGGATTTTTTCAATGATTATGAACTTTGTATGGCTTGCATGCACATCTGCAGCTAATCGTGACAGGACAGAGTATCTATACAAATGAGACATGACAACAACCTCTGCTGTTCACAGCACAGACCATTCAGTAACTCATATCGGAAACTTCTTAGGGCAGCTCGCTCCTTTGTCCATTACTGGGTTTCTGACACCTTCCTCTGAAATATTTGGGAGTCGTCACTGTAGCTGGCCACAGACTGCACGCTGGTCTGGTATCAGAACCAACATGCTCTTTCAAATAAGGCCTGTTACCTGGGCGGACAGTCCTTTTCATAGCAGTTCTTTTGTCGTCCATTTGGCTGTGTTGCTGGGTCGCAGAAAGAGTTTTTGATTGCTCCACTTCCCTTCCGCATGCAGTGGGAAACCTGGCGCTGCACCCCTGGAAGAGAGACAAAAAAGCAAAGAGTCTCCCTCAGAGGTAGCGGACGAACCGCAGAAACCCTCCAGCGTGGGGAGCGCACATAGATTCTGCTCCACATCCGAGAACGCAATAACAGCTGTGGGACAAAAAGATGCACCGATATGATAATACATAAATTGCAGCACGCACGCAGGGCAAACACAGATGCACATACTTCATCAGGAGCAAAAGTCAGCTCTGCTGAACGCCTGAGCTAAGACAGGCGTGAGTATCCTTTAATCAAGCTGAAACGGATGCTTCTTGGGTTACTCAGGGATAAGAGGCAACACAGAGCAGCATGAGGCTATTCACAGCAAGGATGTTTTTGTTGATCTTCATGTTGTACTTATAGGAAGATCAATTAAGCAGAAAAAGAAAAAAAAGGAGCGTTTCACTAAAAAGCTAACTCTGTGACCATTAATGCTGCACTGCACTTTTAAAAAGTGTTGGTCCAGAACTTCACCGGAAATGACGCTATAACACGAGGAAGAAAATTTTCTGTTTTCTATATGACCGATACGTAGCACTGATTATTTGAGACAAACGACACTAATGCAGAGAGACAAAGACACATCCCAGACATACAGTTTGGGTTATTTACTAACAGTTCCACCCTCAAAAACTCCCACTCATCAAACAGAAAGAAACGTGAACCAGAATACTGCATCACTCGAACGAGTATCAGAAGAAAGCCAGTCTCCAGGGGCCTGCCTTCCCCAGGCAGTTTTGCAATAATTTGAGGTAGGTTCTCTGCTGCAAATCTAGTGTAAAAATCATCGCAGTACTACAGTTTACAAGGTTGTAGCTGATACAACTGCAGTGCTGGCATTAAACTCAAACAAATCCCAAGGACTCTAAAAAGACAGAAGAATTCTTGTTTATTAACTCCCATTAAATCAACTGTGCTGCTAACTCACAGCAATTAATATGCAGAGTTTAGGTCACCGTATCTCTGTGACTTTTATCCTTCTCCAGGGAAGAAATGGCCCCAATAGCAACTACTAGTATGGTGTCAGGGATAAGCGCTATCATATTTTGCCGCATGTTTAGGAATGAAGCTTTTCTTTTAATGACTAGAATGGGAAACTACCTGAAAAACAAGAGTAGCAATCCCCAGATAATAGTACTTGGGAAAGACGAAAACTCTCCTCTGTATGACATACACGTATGTTTCTCTATATGACAATATGCCCATATATAGCAATTAAAACATATTTCCTAAAATTTCGTGCTCTTGTACTTGGAACCGTGATGCCTCTCTTGGCTCCCCTGCACAGTCATGCAAAGAACTCCACAGTCTGGCTTGAAACGTGTCATTTGTACGGATATAAAGAACAAGCCCATGAGCACAAGACATGCTGATTAAGAGACCAAAGATGGTAAATGGAGGAAGTCATTTATTAAATAAAAATTGAAAAATAAAATATATCCAGCAGCCTTCTATATAAGTAATCCAGGCGGCAGTTAGAAATCAAAGCCAAGTCACAGTTCTTTAGCCAGAAGGTAGTATACAGAACTGTAATTTTCTTAGTGAGAAACACTTTTAGGAAAAGTGCAGCTAACGTCAAAGAAAACAAAATAAGCAGTCTAATAACACTTTTTTTCTCTTTTTGTTGTCATGCCCGTCGTTAAATTAAACATTATCTACCACAAGGTAACAGGGCTAAACTTATAATGTACCATTAAGCAAAAGACTTGTTTTGGTAATGTACTTAAAGATGGATTTTTTTCTGCTAACCAGGAAGCATACAGCACTTTGTGCTGAAATTTTTCTTCAGAAAATACATATATATTTATATACATACACACACACATACATATATATATTCACACACACACGTATGTTTAATTTAGGAATATGTAATTGGGGTGGGGTAATTTACTCCGTTCTTCTAAAATTATTATTTTAATCTTTTAAAGTTAAGACCATACAATGCCCTTTGATCAAACCACTGAAAATACATTCTTACAGTGTCTTCCCTGATAGGAAGGCTTTAAAATTGTTACTTATGTAACCATTACTACTACAATATTCTAGAGTTCCCTCTCAACTTGGTTTGTCACAATCTGGAAAGCAGATTTTCTTTCCTTCTGGAAAGCAGTTAAAGAAAGTAATAATTATCAAAAAAACACTTATAAAACCCAAGCATTAGAAAGAAAAAAGTCCTATTTCATGTCATTTGTCCCCTGGCTGTAACACAGATACTCTACTGCTCTGCATAACTTGCACATACATGTCTCAACGAACAAGGTTCCCATCTCATCTCCAGGTCTTTTCTCTTGTCCAGTCAAACTCAGTAACCAACTCAGACCACAAACAACATCAGGATCCAATCCAATAAATCACAGAAGGCTGCAGTTTCCTGCCCCCCCACGCAGACTTCCTTCCACACACAACATTTTTCTTTTCTTTAAAAAAAACATTCCTACAAAGGATAGTTTTAAAATCTTTGCTTATGCAAAAAAAGCCTTCAGGCCTTTTCTCATTAGCATGTTGGCTTACTGCTAGCATTAAGTTAATCTCATTGATCTGTTATGTTAAAAAGTTGCCCCGTTAATGTTTTTGGTGTGTGTTACCAAAGGCAAACTTCCAAAAACTAACCAAACTTCTAAAAAAGTCCTGGTTTTGGATCTCTTCCAAGTTGTCATTCTACTTGTCTGGTTTAACATGCTGCATGGAACTATGATACAAGTAAAAGTGTTCGCAAGCCATTGTGTTGAGGGTGGAAAGATGTACAAACACTCGAGATTGATTTAAATCATCTATTGATTGAGAAATGCACAAAAGGCACTGTGGCTTATTAAGGTGATACAGAAATGAAGATTATTTTTGGTAGTTAACATGTTGGAAAGACTAAGTAGAGAAAAAAAAGCAGGTTGTAAATTAAGTGTTCCTGGGAAGAGGATTAGTGCAAACAATACTAGCAACAAATTATAAAGAAAAGAAAACCAGTTTTTCATTTTGGTTCATCGAAGTTTTTAATTTCGCAGCAAACGTTACAGAAATGTATTTGCCTTAAACCATTAAAATAACGTATTTGGACTTAAAAAAAAAAAAAAAAGTTATTATAACCACCTGATCTGCTTTCCCACAGAACGCAGATTAAAAAACCTCACCTCTTTGAGAAACAGAATGCTGCCAGGATAATTGAAAGCAAAGATGAAACTTGCCAGTAACGAAGACAAACAGTAACAGAAAAAAAGAAGTGAGGAATTACCTCTTCCACATGTAACACTGCAGGGTGTCCAGTCTCCATACTGCCAAAAATACTCTGGCTCTCCAATCTCATTCTCATGATTTTCTTCTTTACGTACAGTATATTCATACATTATCCCAGGATTAGTCTCTTGAAAAAGCAGCTGGAAAAAAGTATGGTTTTTTTAATTACTTATAATAATTTCCTAGTCCAAAGCTCTTAAAGCGTGAAAGCAGAAGAATTAGCAACCTCTAAGGCAGCTCTCCCATTTTGGAGCCTGCTACCAGTTCAGGAATGAAGACTGGCAAACCTTTCGTTTGTGCGCTGGCAGTGGCGCAAATGCCTCTCTCTCTAAGGCACAGTTGTTTGCCAAGCAATTCTGCAAGCGCAGCTGGGAAGAAGTGGGTCAGCATAATTGGTATCCTACTGACTGTAAGAAAAGATAATGCAAAGTCCATACAAGACTGCCAGAAGTGCCCTTGATTAAGGGCTATTGCCTATCCTCACTGCAAATGTGATTTCCCTACCCACATGAAATAGCTGCTATAAAATATCCAGCAGGTCAGCAAATAACAGACTTTATTCAGATACTGCTTCAGTATTATTTTTTCAGTGTGTCTGTCATTCAGAAGGAAAACTCTAATTGAGGAGAGCCACTCAAGAAATTTATCACTGGCCGACGCGAGAGAGGAAAGGAGAACATCTTCAAGGGATAAAACAGTGAAGCAATGAACTTCTACTGTTCCTTCTATTTCCTTTACCTTTTTCCTGACAGTGAAGGAGAAGCACACCCTTCTCTCCAGACATTCAAGGTGCAAGAGCGGCCTCCTCCTTCACACCTTTAATTATGATTTTATGTGCTCACTGGCTACCCAGGGACACAAACCAGGAAAAATTCATTCAGGGAACAAAAGGGCAATTTAAAAACATCTTTGCAAAATTTACAGAAGCTAGTTACATTTAAGTTAAAACTGATAAAGCAACGTTAAAAAAAAAAGGGGACGAGTAATGTTACTCGGTAGATGTTAAGTGGATCCATTTCACTTACCATAAGCTATCTGCTGTATTTCATGCTCAGCATAAGCTGACGCTATTACCACCCTTCCCTAGCTGCCACTGCTGGTTGACATCGGCTCCTTCTGCGTGATAAAGGGTTACTTTTCACCTGGGTGCGGTGCACATCACAGCCACGCGTGCTGGTCTAGGCTGGCACATGGGACAGGGAAGCTTGGGCAAAGGACTGACCAACCAGAGGCATAAACTCACTACTCCATGGGACTGCAGTCGATTATACTAGTTTTTAATAATCATGAAACCATGACACCTAACAGTGATTTTGAGGTAGGGTGAACTGCCCTCTCAAGCAAGAGATCTCCTTCTCCCAAAAATATATCAACTGATTTTTGCGAGACTGCTAATAGCATGGCTTATAACAAAATACATGTATTTTTCCAGCCTCATTCGCATTCTGCTACCACCTAAACTCAGCAAGTTCTGCTAGTGGTCTCCTATTTACCTGTATCCATACTGATTCATTGGTGGGTCCAGGAGCAGTCAGATTTTCCAGATCACCTGTTCTGTCATACTGGAATACCGTTCCTGCCACTTTGTATTCACCATTCCACTGGATGATAAAACCTCCATTCAGGTAATATTTTTCTGGGTCTTCACTCCGCACAGCAAGGAAGTTTCCTGCTTCTGCCACTTCGGTGACTCTGATACCCCTTGCGCCTTTTGGAATTAGCCCAATGTCAACGTATCCTATGAGATAATAAAAGTTCATGGAAATGAACAAAAAAAAAGGCATTGCAGGTTACTTACTTACTTGTAACTTCATATCCCTTCTCTTAAGTCATTTAACTTCTCCCTGCCTGTTTCCCATCTATAGACTTGCTACTGCAAACTCAAAGCCATTCAAATGCCTCATTTTACTAAGAATAGTTGAACAGATTATATAAACTACTGAGTTTCATACGGAAGTTCAGCAGCTCTTCATTTACAAAGCTGTCTCTAAAAGGAGATGAGATTATTGGTATGTGTGTCAAGAACGAAACCAGAGCATTTATCACAGTTTTGTTTGTGTCACAGACAACGTGACGTGAAGCTCAGTGTTTCTCACCTTACAGGGAACTGCTATTGCTACTGAATGAAAACTGTAAAAACAGGACGTTTACATACAAATTTTACGAGGAACTAAAATAGCTTTCTTGCTATTGCTCCTGGCTGGGCTTTAGATCCATTGGATGGATGACAGCTCTATGAGCAGGAGCTCTGGAGCGCAAGCTGAAGTTCACAGTGGTTTATTTCAAGACTGGCTACTGAGTGTGAACATGGTTCCTTACCATACATGGCTGAGGTTACAAATTAAATCCTAAGAACTACATCCTGTTCACCTTCTTAGTCTAAATCGGCTTATCACCTTTGACTACTCACTCATGTGAGTCAGACAAACCGCGCTGGGCATATTAACTCATCTTCACTATCTTCAGGAGCCTATGAGAAATATCTATAAGCAGTACAGTAATTCACTGCAGTAAACAGCAGTATCTCCGTAGCCTTTTACATCCAAATTTTTCTTGCAGCTCCTTTGTGAAGCGATAAATACTGTTTCCGATGTCATATATTGCTTATGTTACAAAAAAGGATCTACCTCCACCCCTCATAATGAAATTCCATATATTTTTCCTGTGAATAACGTTCAATAGAGAGAGTTTTCTGGATGCCATCTTTTGCAAGCTTCCTACTTTGACCGTGGAGATTCAAACTTTTAAGTCTTTCGTAAGTAAGGGGCCTAACAAAATCTGTAAGATTACTGAATAACTTCTATTGTAAGAAACCAGAGACAAGGTCCAATGACTCTCCCAAAAATTATACTCTTTCAGTGCAGTGGAGATCTATCAAACACAGTGCGTGATAATGTAAGTAAAGATTTGATTAGAAGGCATGCTCACAAATGGGTCAAATTAAGACAGCATAGAAAATTTCAATAGTGTCTCTTCCCGAGAGCTTGGCTTTGTAACATTGGTGCCCTCTTCCAGTAGTTTTTTGGATGTAATTAGAATAACATTTTGTTCAAATCACAAGTATAGCAACAATGAAATATAATTTTCTTTCTGTTAGAACATAAAAGTCTGTGTCCTCTCAAGTTTTTGCATAATTATTTTTGTCTGAATCACTTCCTGTTGCTCATAAAGCTGATTTTAAATGCATTTCAAATGCCTGGTGGTAAGATTTTTCCATGTGGTCTGTGCATCATATTCCCCCCTTTTTTTTGACTAACTAGATTATCTCCTGGTTTCCCAGAATCTCACACTAATTCCTATACGCTCCTAATCACCAATGAGAATGCAATATGAAGAATAAATGCAAGCAACTCCTGTTTAGTTACAATTCCATTGGGATTGAAGGACTTGCTTCTCTTTTCCCACTGCTGGGAGACAGGAGTAATCCCACAGAGGTGGTTAGCACACTATTGCAGATCAGATGATAATTAGATCCAGCTGTTTCTCCTTATCACATCAGCTCCTACACTACTCTCCAGTTTGCCTTATCTGTGAGCTTCTAGGTGTTACGAAATACAACTTCTCTGAGGCTTGATTTCCCCCTGTATTTCACACGGCTTGATCAGCAGGCTGTAGGTACTACCGCGTGAATACTGGCACGGAAAACAGCACAGGCTCCCAGTGGGATATTGGGTTTGCAAGTCAAGGCATGGTTGCATTCAGCCTTTCCATCAAATACTGCAGGGAATACTGCAGTGTGTGATGGTAATGGGAAAAAACTACAGCCCAGAGACACTCTCTAAAGTGAGGATCCAAGAGAGCTTCCAGATTCTGGGATCCGTATTTGCATCATGGCTATGTCCAGGCTCCATTTCAGGGCTAGTCTCAGGCACAAAGAACACCTCTGCCTGCACTTTGGTTTACATGAAGCGGAAAACGTGGGTAAGTGTACCATCTTACCAGCAACCAGTCCTGATCAGGTTGCTCAGGAGGTTAGGGTTGCAGGATAAACCTCCAGGTTAGCCTGAGTGCAGCCACCGTTCCTCATTTCTCCATCGCTTTACTAAAATTCAGCTTCTCAAAGGAGTGACAGCCACCTAATTTTGCTTTCTGACTTGCAGTTATTACACCTGCACTCCTATGTTCAATCCCTCGTTTCCAGAGCTGTAAATGTGTTGTTGCCCTGCTACCTAAAGCTGAGAAATTCATTTCCCCTTCCATATATAGAAGAGTGATGTAGCACCCTCTCAGTTTCCTGCCCTCCTGACCACCATCCTTCTTATCCTAGTCACTCCTCTTCCACCTTCCAGGCAGTCTCTTTTGTCTGAGCCCCGCAGTCTTGTTCCCCTTTCATGTTATCAACTTACTCCACACCTTGTTCACTTGCCATGGTGTCAAACCACCTGTCCCTTCCACCTCAGTCCCTCTTCTACCCCAGTGCTTCTCCCCACCCAGCAGGACACTTTACTATCCTGCCAGCATAGTTGGCATGCCTTGTGACTGCTCAGCTGCACTCAGATAATACTCCCCTGTAGTCATCACAACAATGCAAATACAAATAGGGATTTCCCTCTCTTTTAAATATTCTACCTTAAAATAAAAGCAGACTTCTTCTACATTAATCACAGGAGAGCCCATGACTTCTTTGCCCAGGCCTACACCCTGCTTTTCACTGTCCCGCCCACATTGCAATCTTGATGGCCATAAGCAGCTGAAGTGACTTAAATGATTTTCAAATGAAGCTCCTGAGAAGGAAGGGCGGACTGGGTACTCGGCTAGCGTTAGTGTCAATAGTTGAGACCATCTGTGCAAATCTGATTTCATTTCCACCATAAAATACTAACAGAATCCATTGCACAGATGAAATATTCTCTCCTACAGCTGTGTTGGGAGCCCCTGGACCATTGCTCCCATTCTGCATCCACAGGAAAGCCAAAGCATTTTTAAGGAAACTCTAGTAACCACACAGATTTTAAAGCTTTTCTTTTTGAACATGAGCAGGTAAAGCCTTAAGTAAAACTGATTTGCCTGCCCTGCTGTGAAAAGCTGAATTCTTAAAGCTTAATATTTTATTAGTCTGATCTGATAACTGGTTGATTTACAGACAGCATAGAGGCTGCTACAGCACCAGAACCAAGAAAGGCCCTGCTGGGCGCTTAGGTTGTGAAGATAGCTTTAGATCATAGTATACTAGCTTTGCTTTTGTCTTTCTCTGTGCCAATAAACACAGGAAAAACCTCTCCAAAATTTTTTCCCAGCGAGTGGCAGCATGTACCTTGTCCAGCTCTGGTCCAGTTTTGTTAACTGTGCCAAGTTCACGAGCCTGAAGTCTTTCTGTTTACATAAACCATTTACTAGCCATTCTGCCATAAATTTGTATTGCAAGACAGAACTTCACAGTACTTGTCAGTCAGAGACAAAAAGGAGCCGGACAGTTTGAACAAAAAACCATTTTCCTATTCCCAATTTACTGCCTATGGAACATGAGCGCAGACCACACATACTCTCAAAAGCTTAACAGCCCGCAGGCCCCCGCCTTTCCTGACACTTTTCCTACTTTCTTCTGCAACGGAGTCAATTTTTGCAGGAGTAAGAGGATCTGCAGAAGCAGTCCATTTTTTATTGAATCTAAATGCAGCGATGAAATAATTTCACTTAATGCTCCAAGTCCCTCAGAGGTTTCTGTCAGCGAGGCTTATGGAACCCTGAGGCAAGGCAAAACTAAGCAAACATACAATACAGTATAAACTTAAATAAAATAAGAGATGTCATTTTATCCTCCCATGTATAACTGATTCAGTTAGCCTGGACCCTTTTAGAAATACTGTTCTTTGAGAATAAACTTCAGATCGTCTACACCCTTGGAAAACCTAAACACAACCATAGGCAGAGTGAGTTTTAGGCTAGCAGGAGTAAAAGATCAGGGGGTAGGGGATTACTGGGGGAGAGGGAGCTCCAAGGTAGGTTTTTCTTTGTAAGGCCCACATACATCTACAGCCTGCACTACTGCATGGTTGTAGGTGTCCTCAGAGTTCACCTGTGAGATACAGGTACAATAAAAATAAAACAAAAAGAAAAAAAGCAAACTCATGTTTGCAGTACAGAAGAAAGAAGAACTATTAAAAGTGTTTTCCCTCCAAACTTTGGAAAATCCGATTATCAAACCAGTTCTAATTTATTATTACATACCATATTTGCGCAAATCAGAATTCTTTCATTAAAAAAAAAAAAAAAAACGAAACCCAAAAGCCATATCCTCACAGCAATCCTCCCACCTCACTAACATGGTACCAGTCACTGCACTTGAGGCTTCTCATCTGCCTGCCAGTCTCTGCCTCCAGCCAGACCTCGCTCCGAGCAGGCTCTCCGGAGCCCCGAGCCTCACCTCTCACCTTCTGCCCAGGCTCCCCACTCAGAGCCGCTCATCCCAGCTGTCTCTTCCATCTCCAACTCCCTGTCATGCTCTCATCCAGTTTTAGTTTCCAGTGAGTGCACCGTTCTAGTCTCTGTACTCGGCTACATCCCATACTAGGCACCTTAAAGCCTAAGTGGCTTGCTGCCGTCAGCAGGGAAAGACTCAGATCTCTTAGTGCTGATACAGATCACATTAACCCTGCAGGGAGTTCACTTTTCTCCTCTTCTACCCACCCCAGAGAAATGGAATGGGGAAGTGACCCTGTAGTAAATAGTCACTGGAGCCACTGGTATCAGACAGGTATGACACCTAGAAATGAATCCCCAAGCCACTCACTCCCAGCATCTTGAAGCTTACACTGCCTACAGATTTGGTCCAGTTCTTTCCTCGGTGCTTAATTACATTAATTTTGTAAATGCACTTGCTATTTTGAGTTTTATTATCTGCATAACTTGAGTAGGGACCTGTTGGACTCTAACAACATTTTTATTAGACAAGGTGAGCTAATCTTTTCTGGCTCAAGCACGATTCTCTGTGAAGCATCCATACTTGCTACACGGACCGTACAGTCACTCAGTTTGCAATGAGAGTGCTTCTCGAGCCTTTTTATGTAGAGAAATGATTTCAGCAATGGAAGAATTTTAAAAAAGAACTCTTTTTTTTTTTTTTTTTTTTTTTTTTTTTTTTTTACCAAATCCTTCACTTTGATTAAACATCCTCTTC
The DNA here is from genome assembly GCF_040807025.1 of Struthio camelus. Classification (NCBI taxonomy): domain Eukaryota; kingdom Metazoa; phylum Chordata; class Aves; order Struthioniformes; family Struthionidae; genus Struthio; species Struthio camelus. Next base: position 56,511,323 of record NC_090981.1, on the reverse strand, counting down.
ACTGTATGACAAGCAGAGCCATCTCCCAGGCAAACTCCACACTGGTCTTCAGTTGCATTGGAATTTATCTCATAATCACAGCCAACAGCCTAGAAGGAAAAACAGTCTCAGAATAAACGTGGCCTCCACAATGACATACTCCAAAACTCACATCTCACTGCCTTCAGCATACTCTGCTCTTCCAAGAAGGGAGAGAATCAGTTTCGTGGAATAGCACATAATCTATATACAGAAACTAAGAGTAGAGGTCATATCTAGCTCAAATTCACATATAATATATGAAGGTAAAGAAAATCACACCATTTCATGAAACTTACAATAGTGACCAGACACTGTTACCTGAGATGAAAACGTGCCTCACACATGGCTTGAACTGGCCAATATATCTGGGATTTGTCCCTGCTTTCCTATGATGCAGAAGCCACCACGGCTTCCCAGGAATACAGTGCACTTACAGAACTGAGAAACAGCAGCTCTCACCAGTGCCTCAGGAAAACCCCGCAGACCCTTGCAAATACTTCCCATCTCCAGGCCATCTTCCAACACGTCTAAAACACAAGCTCTGCACGGGAATGGATGTTTTAGACTTGGATTAGCACGGATACCTAGGGCAGGGAGCACGTGCCAGGGATTCAGTCACTGAACATGCTCCGTTTATACAACTGTACCCAGCTAAGGCCACAGAAAACTCAAGAAACGATGGATCGCTGTCTGATCTCCACGTCAGCTTTTTGTGCCAACCAGCCAGCGCAGGAGCACAACTGCAGATATTCGGTTCACGTAAAATGATTTTTTAAAGCCTTACTTGGAAACTTAGAAAAGGTTAAAGTACAAAACAAAAGCTAAAGCGCACTGTACTGTTCAACTTAGCGCTTCTATTTTTATAGACAATTGCTTCACAAATAGAGGGAGTACTGCCACCTAAACTACATAATAGCGTACTTGAGCTCCTTGATATCATAAAGTTATTTAAATGATATGTGTTTTAACTACTTTCGTCACAAGCAAATATTAAGAAAGTTTAAAATATATTAATAGTGGTTTGTGCCAGAGCCCAGCATCATTACAGAGGAGCTGGTCTCCCCGGTTCTGTCTTGATTCTTCTGGAACTCAATTTTCTGGTCTTCTCTTCATACAAAAAAACCCAGAAAATATTGATTTTTTTTCTTTCTATTTGAAGAACTGAAGTCAGGATTTAACCAAATTATGCTGTCTGCTTCCCTCCTCCTCGAATGCTGCATTTTTAACCTTTTAAAATTGTTTTCCCCCAAAATTCAGAATACATTTTTAGAGGAAATGTCAAAATGCTTTATTTTCAAAACCGCACAATAAAACATGTCAAGTTTTCTGACACTCTCCCTTCTCTGCCCCCTCCTTTCCATAATCTTTTTTTTTTTTTTTTTGGACTGAAACTACTTTCTGAATCTTTTTTTTTTTTTTTTTTTTGGACTGAAACTACTTTCTGATTTTGACATGAATTACTGAATAGTTTCAATCCCATTCATGTTACATTTCTTGGCTAACTGAGTATTTACTAAGAACCTAAAATCATGTTTAGGCCAGAGAGGAGAGCAGCAGTATCTAGGCATAACGCATCCTTCATATTCTAATATTTTTCTGACCATAAAAGCGCAAGAAACACCTGAATTTTTCCTCTGGGTACCAGTGATATAAAGAACAGGTAGAGAGGCTGCAAAAACGGAAGCAAGAGAAGGTCCCATGTTAATAACTGGGTTAAACCGTGTCACTTGCGTTTTGCAGATTATTCCCAAAAGACTCACATTATCACTTAATGCCAACACCCAGCCAACACCTTTCATATCTGCTATGGAAAACAAAACCTGCGTCAAAAAGTTCTGCACCGTTCTCAGTTTCTTTCTTTCTTTACAGAAGCCCACTTTCAAAAAAGGGAAAACAAATTTTGCACTGTTATTTGTAATGTCTTTCACACAGGCATAGCTCAGTACCAAAGGACTCCGTATACGAGCAGTGCAGAACGTTACAGAGACAAGCGCAGGCTAAGTAGGTTCACGACTACATTTCTGCCTCCAGGCATGTAGCTATTCTATTCAGGATGCATTTAATGAAAGATTCAAAGTACTTGGATACCACTGTGATAAGAGCAGGATGATCCCTTATCCTGCCAGGATTTCAGACTTGACTCTTCACCTGTTAGTCAAGGATGCACTGTAGTTCACACTTAGCACTGCCTGAGAATGTAAATAGGGGGGTATGCAGCCATTTTCTTTAAAAAAAAAAAAATGAATTCTGCATTATATTTACTGTACTATCAGTGCATTTGCTAACTGTCTACAAATGGTTAGCAAAGTCAGTGTTATCAGGCTTATTATTAGACCAGAGCAAGAACCAGGCTCTTGGTGTTTTGGGGAGTGCTGCATGTTAAAGTTTATTTTTTATCCTATGCATACATTCACTGCAAAACAGAAATTTGTCATTGTGTTTTCATTTTTCAGTTTGTATATTGTAATGCAGGCATTAAAAAAAAAAACTATGAAAAGGAAAACCTGGAAATGGAACCTTTCCACTTCATGCTTTTCTATTATATAATTTTACTGAGTGTTTTTGAACTTCTCTTTTGAATTTCTGAAAACATTACATGTCTTCAAATTGTATCACTTCAGGCAAATTAGCATTTTCTGGTAGAAAACACACCTTCCTGAAAAGGTTTCTGTTCAGCTGTATTTACTGTTCTTGTTTGTTTGAGCAGCTACACCCAGAAATAACTCGTCCAGCTCAGGCTGTCCATCAGATGTCTTGGGACAAACATCACTGAGCGGGTTTTCCTTGAGCAGCACTGCGTAGCGTGAAAATCCCCAGGTGCTGAACAACGCGGCCCTCGAACCGCTCTGCTGGCACCAGCAAACGAGCCCAGCAGCGACGCCCCAGTACCACAACTCCCCTGCCTCCGCGGGGTCAGGCAGTGTCTCCGCGCGGGGGGCTGCGCTGCCTATCAGTTCATCCAGAGTTGACTTGCAACTTTCTCACGTGGTTCTGTATTTCCCTTGGCAGCACACCCGCAGCATCAAAACATGAGATCACTGTGACCTGAAAGGAATCCCTCTGTCCCGTCCGGTTACAACCATAGACGCTCGTATTTCGGTTTTCCTCCAACTTCTAAACACTGCTTACATCTGATCAGATATCACCAGTCTTCTCTGTACGCGCACCAGAGCGTGCTGTGGGATCCCCACGCGTGAGGCACTCTGGGCAAGTGTCGCAGAGCGGGTATTTACTGCATTGCAGTAAATAAAGCCTTCCTTTTATTCCCTAGCCCTGGGGCCGCTGCTGCTGGTGCAGCGACATTTGTATCTGGCAACAGGTCTTCATGTTATAATGCCATTAATGACCATCACAAACGGTAGGACATATTTTCATGCGTCAGAGTAAACAGCTCCAGCAGTCATTCATTATAAATACATTTACATGAACTTTAATTTCCAGGCCCTGCTTTACCTCACCGCTCCAGTGAATATCACATTATTTTTGTCATTCATCAGACTTATTTCTAGATGCTTCCTCCTCCCTTTTAGTTGCTTTCGTCATTCTTCTACCCCAGACATGAAGCAGCTATGTTTTCTGTAACTGCTTTTAGTAGCGTGCCTAAAATTTCTGGCACACTATTGCCTCGTTCACCAAGAGCCTTTTTTACACACCGGAGACTAGTTTTTATTATTGGTCCCATCACACGGCAGACCTGAACTGCCTGACTGCATTTCTACAGGAAGGAGAAATGATTTATTTCCTGCTGCTTGGTGACTAAAAGAAAACTACCCTTTTGCCACTTCCAGAGGGAGACTTTTGTGTCAGATCGGCTGCCGGGCAGCAGATACAAAAAGTCCTTGCTGTCACAGAAGGGTATTGCCTGGACGCGCTGCCTGAATATCGCAGTTACAACAATGATACATCATGCTTTTAAGGTCTTCCTGCCATGTCCCACTGGTCTCCAAATAAAGAAATCATGATCTTGTCGTGCTGGCTATGACACTGCCTTGAATGGGGAGAGACATGTCCTGATGTGCCTGTTTCTCCTATAATTTGTCTAGAAAGGGCTGAAGCAGTGTCCTGTTGGGCCAGCAGTGGGAGGAGGAAATTGAAGCAATATTAAGAGATAGCTTAATAAACGTGCAGTCTGCTTTTCAGCAAGAGAAAAAAAACCCGCTTTCCTCCCTAGTACCCCACACAGTAGTGCAATTTCCAATACAACATTAATGATCTCTTAACAATTACGAATAACAATTGCGAATTACCACAGAGAACAGCTCACGGACTTGCATGACTGAAGGTCATTTGAGCCCTCAAACTCTGTATGGAGATATGGAGGCCTGTTACAAACAGAGGAGATGCCAGGCCCGTGACTGTCAGTGTCCACATACCCCCAGAGCATACACCACACTAGCTTTCACTTTTAGACAATGCTATAGTTCATATTTAACCAAACCCCTCAACCTGGAAAACTCATATCTGCACCACGGCTCAATATACATGCTACCACTGCAAGACCCTTGCTTATCAACACTGTGGGAACAACCAAAGCCTCCAGTAAGAATCAGAATCCACTTGTGATATGTAACTTAAAACACAGGAAGAGAGATTATATGCTTTAAAGATCATATAAACAAAGGGGAAAAAAGTGACACCCAAAGGATGAGTACATGATTAAATAGCAAACTATTCATGATATCTCTTGATGATTTTAGATGAAGTTACTGACACATCTTCCCGGTTCCCTCCAAACAAAGCTGTTTAAGTTGGGTGCCACGGCAAGAGCGGATCTGAGAAGATATCCGAAGGAAGATGTCCAGTTAGGTGCAAACATATAAAAGGGTAAGAGCACCTCTCATCCCTGGGGCAGCACCACATGGTTATAACTGGAGGCACAAGGATTTGCAGCTCCTCTGTGCAGCCACCGGTTCCAGCCTTGTGAGGGATAACGGCATTACTGGTGTTTAGGAACAGCACGCTCTGTGTGACGGACAGAGCCAAAGGCTCAGCTGCATTATATGACAGGCTCTTAAATGAGTTAACAATTTGAGTTTATCTTTGAATCGACAAGGTAAGCTCTAAAAGGCACATCATACTGACATCTAATAGAGAACGCCTTCCTTGCACTGTGATGCACTGACTGGTCTTCTGAAAAATTAGGCCCCATATATTGAACAAATTGCAAGAACCAAGAGAACCAGCAGTGGTCTCTGCCTCTACTTACTTCCCACTTGAAGATGCACATTTTCGCCTCGCCAAGGTGGCTAGGAAAGCACTCAGTACACATCATATAGCTAAAATGAAGCATCTCAATCCACATTTAGACCTATAGATAAGAACAATTTCCCGGGTTGCTCTATGCAAAACCATGCCAATCTGCAAAATCAGATTAAAATCAGCTAAATTTAGGAGAATAAATTCTTGACTGAACCTGGGTCTTCATGACTTGTTTTGACATACCTGCACAGAAAAGTCTGAACTACACTGTTAAACAAGAGCTACTCTGCATGCCAAACACATGTGAGCAATATGGACAGTGGGTCTAACATACAACATCTTACCGTTTGTTTTTTTTTTAATTCAATTTCAGGCTAAAGTGAGGTATTATTTTAGTACTTGGAACAAACGCGAAACACTTTTGTGAGATACAGTCCTGAAATCTTGAGAACCTGAAGAGGGCTTTATTAGTCACTACCATTATTTTTTTCTAAACTCCTTTTTCACGTTATTAGTGCATGTTGCTGTTAAGAGTACAAGAATGATGTACCAGACTAATTGCAGCAAACGCATTGCCAGGTTTTTTCACCATGATCCATAATCTACGTATCGTGTTTAACTAACTGGACAAAAATATTTGTAAATTATATTGAGAGAGACAAAGCTTCTCACTCATAGCTTCTCATAGCTTCTACTCAAGTGTTGTGCTGTGTACATATTTCAGATAAAAGCATGGTGTCTTTCAGAAATGTAAGCTATTTGGTTTACTTATTCATCACTTGGTCTAGGCAGTGGCAGTTGCTTGGTTTTGTTGTTCACTCCGTGACTCTGACTCCAATTAAACCTGGTTGTCAGATGGGAAGCAGTATTCCACATGTGAAATTGCTTACAAAACTGTATTTATGACAGCACCTGTGCTTCAGGGGAAATTTTTTTAAAAGGTTTTGAGTACCCAGAACTATTTATGATAAAGCATATCTAATATCTACAGACTGCATCTAAAACTGTTTCTGCTTTCAACTCTGATCTATCACTTCAGCTAAATTAAGTTTTGCTCTTGCTGAAATAGGTATAAATTTGAATTGTCACAAGCAGGGCTTACTACAGAAAGCATAAGAAAGCTAAAACGTAGTCACAGTGAGCCCAATCCATATGGGTTGGAAATCAAAAAAATAAAGCAAAACATCATGAAAAGAGCCTTCTGAGATCAGCACTTGGCCTCTTCTGAGTGAAGGTCAAAAGCAAAAGTATATAACATTTACCTCATACATGCTAGATATTTGTTTCCGGCTGGCTTGAACTGCTGATGTTCAGGTCAGCTCTTTCCCCATGACAATTAAAAGACTCATCCTAGCTCTCACCAAAGTCAAGTGGAATCTCTTCCATTGTGAATTTGAACAGGATCTCATTAACTCTCTATCACAAATGCATGTTGTGCAAGGAAAACTTAAATCTTTTACTGCTGCTCTCTGAGTCACTGGCATTCCAGTAGAATAGGAGGTCTCCAAAGAGGGCGTTCTAATTACCTAAGAAAACTGTAGGGTTTCCACCACTGGAAGTCTTTAAGTAAAGCAAGTATCTGTGAAGAATAACAAAAGTATACATGATTCTATGGAGAGATGAAATGGCTGATCTGAAGTCCATTCTGGCTGCATTTTTCTATTATTCATTGGCTCAGGGCATAGGATTATGAAGCTCCCTACAGTAAGCTAATATAATTTCGACAAAACGCCAAGTCCTGCTTTTATTTCCAAAGATGTTAAAAGCCAAACAACCATCAGGCTTCAAAGGGGTACAGGACTGAAATTCCCAATTTCAAGAAAGCAACCTGTAGTTGTAAATACATCCACTGCAAATAAATCATTTGATTTATTAGTCATAAATCATTTGATTTTTTTAGTATTTCAATAAAAGCAACACCATGCCTCTGGGTATTACAGTTACTTATAGAATACATCTTCAAACGTCACAGTCCGGTACGTTATTCTGGAAAACTGCTATTGACATGGAGAAAACCTTGTATTTATTCCTCACTAAACAGAACATCATTGAAACGTATACCATGTGATTGCCAGTTTTCCCATCGCATAGCATTATTCAGTTTACTGTAGTAAACTGTAAGAACTTTTATTGTCTTCCAGTGCAAGTGTCTGATCTTATCACAAGGCTCCAGTTCACAACTACTACATAACATGTAAAATCAGAGTGGTAACACCCAAAGCTATAACCTTTGGTGAAAACACTCAGCAGAAATAAACAGATTTTCTGAACTTCATGTTTTAAAATAAAGGAAGAAGAAAGAGGAGTTTGACGCTACCAAAATAATCAGTACTCAGGCTGATGGATTCATTAAAAAGAACGTAGGGGGGCTCTTATGTTTGCTTAGAAAAGCTGTTCCTGTGAATTTGTTCTGTGATCATTAAAAAGACCATAAAATGGAGTTAGGAGTGCCTTTTGCTGGCATCCCTTTTGCACGGAGGATCGCAGGATCCTCCCAAGACATGTGTTAAATATTTTCCTATAAATTTATGAAGTAAATTGTAGAGAAAGAAACATGCAAACATACCCAATACCTTACACATGCCATTAATACAGATATCTCGGCTGTGGCTTCCGTCAAAGCAAGGAGTACCATCGGTGACCGCATCAAGCATCTTCTCTGAAAAATGGCCGTCTATCGGGCGACAGTGGAGCTCACAGGGGTTAGCTGAAGGGAAACAAAGATACCTTCTTAGAAGATACTTCAGCAGGGTCATCAAACTGCAACAGGCAGGGAATAACAGTATACCTTTACTGCACCACCCGCTCACTTTCCCTGGCATTTTCTGTCAGAAACGGTCTAATCCGAAGCACAAAACAAAGCCACGGTAGTATTGCTAACAGAATGGCCCAGGCCTGATAAACGTCACTAGACTACTTCTAGGAAGCAGCCGGTGTTTGGCACCCTTGTACCTCCTTGCTTGCCCATCATCGATATGCGAACATCCAGCCGGGTGAGCTGAAACAGCAGCGGCTCTGCAGTCTGCTGGGATGGCAGAGGGGACGGGAAACTAGCAAAAATACTTGCCCTCCATGAGCGGAAAGGAAGAGTTTCAGGATGAGATTACCAGGGACACTGATAAGCAAAAGTCAGCTGTGACTGACTGGGTTTTGAGATAATTTGTAACTCCTGATTAGTGCTGCCAGCCTCTCTTGGTGAGCAGTGAAGCAGTTGCTTCTGATCTCCTGTCTGTCAGTAGAGAGTCACATAACTGCTAATTTTCAGCTACTTGCTGGCACTTAACAATTTATTTCAAACACTTCAGGCATGGTAGTTTTTTTTTTTTTTCCCCTGCTTGGCAATTTATGAAATGGGAGATGATGTTAGTGTGTCTGAGAGATCTAAGCTGTTCTTGGGTAACAGCATGGAAGCACGAGGGAAGGGAAAAGTGCTGCACAAGCACTGGCAAAGTTCTCTACAATGGACCACTCTTAGTCTAGCCCATGCATGACAAGGCAGGTGATGCACAAACCTGCCCTGCCCCACAAATGCTGGCCTTAGGGAACAGGAAGCTTCAAAATTCAGGCTTAGGAGGGTCAAAGGGCCCAAGTTTGAAAAATAAGTTGTATAAATTGAAGGCAGCGTTAGAACTGAAACCAGGCTCAAAGCAAACAAAAACATAATCTATGACCTTATGCCATTCCTCTAGAGGCTCTCCAGCAAAGCCAGAGCTATCTAATTGAAAGAAAAATCAGTCAGTGTCATAGACACGACTGATGATAGCTGAGGAGCTGTCTTAGCTTTCTGGTCTGTTCCAAGATATCAGTTTAGCCAGTTGCTGGAGCAATTAATTTATGCTCAGCCAGCTGAAATGCTTTGCTGAAGCAGGGCTTAAATCTGCTCCAGATTTGACCACAAGGAGCCAGTCAGGAGGTCTTCAAGGCACTCTCATTAAGCTATTTTAACAAAATCTTCCAGTGTGCTGCAGAGGTGCCTCTGCTGAGTGATAATTTCACCCTGTGCCTGACTGAGCCAACAAACGCCCCTCCGTTGGTCTCAGCAGGATGGAGAACTACTGTAAATCTTCTGTGTCCCGACTAATGAATTTCTCTCTCTTTCTTCCTCCCTTTTCTCCTTTGTTTCTCTTCTGTCATAAGAAGAACTGCATTTAAAATTGGAGGCATTTCTAGTAATGAGAAACTCATTTTTTTAACTCTTTTTTTTTTTCCTCTGCATTAGCATAAAAGGGCTTCTGCCTTTGAAGGAGGAAATTCAGTTTTGTTGCTTTGGTTTGTAGAGCGCCATCAGATGTACAGCAGCATACAGTGCACTAAAGTCACAGCAGCTCCTGCCCCAAATGCTTGCAACTCAATGACTGAATCCTACACAGCCTAAGTTTTAATATTAATAACCTCCTTCACACAAGCACTATTTTTGCAGGATTGGAATCTAAAAGAACATTAAAAAAAGGGACGCTCCAGGAAATCCTAAACCTTAAGAGGGGCAAGGGGGTTATGTTTTCCCTCTTGTGGGCAGAGGTAATGAGAAACTGAAAATAATGAAGCACTTGTGGCTTCTCAAATAAAGGCAGAGGAGCGCTTTCCACCTTTGCAAAGGGCAGTAGAAGCGTTAGAGGCTGAGGACGTGTATGGATTGAAGTTATGAAACCAGTGGAATTCAAGGTGATGTCGGTCATGTTCAAGAATAGTGACAAAGGTGGAGTTACAAAAGACTTCGAAGCAAGAACATAAAATTGGCAATCCTTATCAGTCCTGAGCTACTCTGTGAAGACTGCCAGGCATTACATCCATCAGTTGTTTTGGTAAGAACTGTCATGATAAGAGATAAAATTTATTTCACTTTTATCTGGAGAAATGTTTTCTGGCCATGTGGCTAATTTCACGACTTTAGCGCTCTCTATTTTGTTCCGCCTTGTTTACCCTCTCACTGCACTGTTTTTCAACACAAAGCACAACGGAAAGGAGAAACCCAGAACTGCTGCTAGCCTGTTTCCTGCTCTGCCTGACACAGACTTTGCACAACGCCATTTCAGCTTTCACGTAGTTCATAATGAAATACGTCCAGCAGCAGTTTGATATCGGCACCTTCTTCCCTACCTGTGTGTTGACATAAAAAAAGCAAGATGAAATCCAATTTCATTTGAGAAATCACTGAGCAAGAAAAAACAGGCAGTGCTGTCTGCTGACACATTCCTGTCATGACAATGATGGTCGACACATATAACTCAGCAAAAGTTTGCAGGGAAAGATAATCTCCCACACTACGCCAACTGATAAGATAAAAATAAATAACAAGCAAACTTTCAGACCAGTAAGGCCTCATGATTCAAAGAAGGGCTTTCTAGACCTTAAAGCTTTCCCGTTTTTCCTAATTGTAGAAACTGGCCTAAATAGAGATCCTAACCTCTCACCAGGGATCTTCTTTTAGTTTTCTTCCTATCAGTTTTCTGCTGAACCCAACTGAAAATGAGAGCATTTCTGCTCCCTCCCCAGAGACTCAATCATATCCAGTATTTTATACTCTTGTCATCATTCCTAAAGCTATTTTGGTATTTCATCTGCACAGAAAACTGATTAAGGCACCACTGAGGAAATTATCCAAGCGTATTAGCCACTCATTTTCTAAAATTGTTTATTTATCTATTACTATTTCTGACAGAAGAATCCAGGGACCTGACCAAAGATCAGGGCTCCATTACTCTTGGACTATAAATAAAAATTGGTCACTGTCCTCCAAAAGTTTAACATTTTTAAACATGAGACATATACAGATGTAGAAAGTTCTTTTATCCCCTTTTTTCAGAGAGAGAACTGACATATGAGGAGAATAAGTACACTGCCTGAAACGACGGGAAAACTCCAAGGCAAAGACTGGCACTGAATTCAGATTTTCGCAATCTTATTTCACTTCTGAAAAACCAAAAAGACTAAATTGGGATCAGTATGAACATTAGCGTTTCTGTTTTAGTTTTTGTTGCTTCAGCAAATTCAATTAATTCACGATGAGACTTTATTAAAGACGTTGCCATCTTAGTTATTTTTAGATCAAAATTTACAGAAATTCTTGCAACTCAGCATACACATGAAATACTAGGTCCAATCCGTAAGCACTCAGTAAGGGCCAGATTCCCACAATCCTTGCTCAGAGAGAGGAAAAAAAAAAAAAAAAAAAGCCCTTTGAATTCTAGTTTAAACAGAGCTTGATTTCAGCCTGGGTAAAGCCTACAGAGTTTTAGTTCATCCCTCCACAAAAGAGTAGCATCAAGTACACTTAGTCTATCCCTACCTAGCTTGTCTTTAAATCAACAACGATAACTCAAACTCCCTAGATTACCTGCTCTACTGTTTAACTATGGATACATCAATAAAGAATTCCTAATTTGTAACCTAAAGGCCCCCTGTACCATTTTGCCTATAACTTACTAACCTGCACCTCTACCAGCTTAGGGATATGCATGCAATATACCCTTAGAAATGCACTTACAGTATCTGGCCTTTAACTCACTTAATCTTCTCTTTTCTAGGACAAAACCTGCTTTTTTCAGCCTTTCTTATAACATATGTTTTTTAAATCATTTATCTTTTATGTCATTCTTCTTCAAACTTCCTCCTATTTGTCTTCATCCTTCTTGCAGTGCATTGCCCATAGCTGGACATAAGACTTTAGCTGAAGTGCCACCAACATTCAGCGTACCAGAAAAGTTACATCCTCCATTTATGTATCCTGCCTTCATCCTGCACCAAGATTACACTGCTGATCTGAACAGGGACCAGATCAATCCTTTGATACACAGGAGAAAAAAAAACAAAAAAAAACCCCATACAGATGTAATGGGATACCCAGCAACAGAGCGCCCATAAACACCCAATGATTTACGTGGGATCAGAATGGGATCAAGAAAACAAGCAAGCAAAGTTGAGTAAAGTGCCTAATGTTAAAAGGTATGTGATTTTTTTTTCCTGAGTATATTACGACAGACTTCCGATTCAGCAAGTGCAAACAGAACAACATGTCCCAGAAAGGGACACACTCCCTTCCCAGAGCAGAAATACAGACTTTAAATTTCTTCCTTCACAGCTGAATCCCATGAGTTTGCACGCAGGAAGGATCCACCTTAACCTGACTGAGAAGGATGTGACTAATGTGTATGCCTGGAGGAGATAAGGCCTTGGTATTTTTTCCTCTATTACACAAGGAATAAAAGAGGTGAGCCTATTTTCTTGAAGCCCTCACCTCTGCGCATTTGGGAGAACTCCGAATTGAAGAAATTCGGAACAAAGAAAATCAGAAGAGACAACTACCAAACACAGACAAAAAGGAAAAAAAAAAAGAAGCTGAGAGAAAGCTACTTTATCACATTAACCAAACTTGGAACTTTAACATAAAGTTTAATTTCAAAGTAGTGGTAGCAGAAACGTTACCTTGTGCTTTTAGCTCAGACCTTGCAGCTGTATCATTATAGATCTTACTTGATACACAGATACATTTCAGAAGAAATACGAAAGCTACAACATTTCAGTTACACAACCCCTATCCCCAAGTATATGAGATGAATGCATAGGTAATCCTGGCAGTGACTGAGGGAAAAAAAGGTATTTATATGATTACTGCCCTTTGCTTGGAAGTAAGGCTCACGCTGACTACATGGACATTAAGTTCTGAGAAGGTATCAGATTCAGACAAACGTTACCTGCCACAAGGCATGAAATAAATTAAGTAGGTGTGGGGTCTGCCTGATGACAAAGCAGTAGATCAGCACCAGTGTCCAACCAAAGCGTCAAAGTAGGGGATTAAGTTTAAAAGAAAAAAAAAAAGAAAAAAGAAAAAAGAAAAAAGAAAAAAAAAAAGCACTCAGAAAATGCACTCACCAGAATGGCTGGCTGCTTTAAACTACCCTTAAACCTGAAAGTCTCCTTTCTGCTGAGACTCCCAGGGATACTCAGAAGACTCCAGCTCGAGTCCAGCGGTTTCTATGCTCTAGAGCAATTCCACGGCAGGTAAGGAGGCATCAGCAGGCTGTGCAAGTTCCTCAAGAACGGGGAACAGGAGGGAAACAAGGATTTGAAATAGGAAGGAAATAACTCAACAGATTTGGAACCTGAAAGGTAGTTAGCCTAGGTAACAGTGAGATATCATTCACTGCTCTCCTTCTTGGTTGGTTGTTAGAGCTACTTCTTGCATTTCACCTTATATTAGATCATAAACTCTTTAAAGGAGAGTCTTTGTCCTCCTATGAACGTACAATTTACACAGCAGAAAAGGACATTATGACAGTCTTTAATTATGTGTCAATCATTAGAACTGGCTTATGGAAGCTATGAAATTAAAGCCAGGAGAGAGAATTGTGATCATCTAGGTTTCTTTTACCATTTACTATTTTTCCAGAAGGATGAAGGAACACTGAAAAGATTAGCAGCACCTGGAAAGCTTCTAGCTCAGAGTTTCAACTCCTTGACTAAGGACTTCCACACAAAACTATTATGTGCAGTCAGGGTTTGGGAAAGCCTCAGGATATTTTCTTTTCACCTATATCACATGCGCAGTAGGGGAGGTTTGAAGATGCCTGCTAATAAAACATAAGCCAAAACCCATCTTGGCAGCTAGTTAACATAGTAACAGAGTACTCTGAAAAGTCTTTGAAATTGGATGGCATTAGTTACGCGAGGTGAAGCAAGGCAAGCTGATATACACTGACGAAGGTTGGTGGACATACGGTGGACGTGCTGACTCAGTCTCCAGAGCCCTGTAGTGTCAGCTTTTTTCCATGTGGGATTTACAAGCGGCTGTTGCTTTGCTTTTGTTTAACATCTTGGTTTGCTCAAGACAAACAAGAAAGACTCAACTGCTTTATCGCACAGCGAGAGCACTGTCCTGTGAGCCTGCTTGAAGTTATTCTGCCCAGAGGTAACACAGAGGTGGAAACACAGACTCGTTGCTGCAGAACATTGGAGGGTTGAGGAAGCTCCTTCTCTCTCACATAAAACGCGTGGTGTTTCTTGAATACTCCTGCTATTCCTGGCTTATAGCTGTAGCTTTCTCCAAGTTTTACTTTCCTAGCTACCTTTAAGTACTTCTGCTCTCTGTCACGTTGTTCCATCAGAACTCCCTGCGCCATTTGTAAGCAGAAAAAGAGAAGACAGAATTTCATTTCCCTCAGATCTCTTTAGCAACTGACTGGAAGGTGAAAGAAAACCGGAATCTGAGATGGCTGGAAAACTGCCAGTTGTAGCTCAGTGCAGTAGCTAATGCCACGTCTGGACAAAGCTGGAAGCCGGAGCCCACGATAGCCACCCACCCTCATAAACACCCATACAGTGATGCCGGCAGAGGGAGGATTAAGCACAGGACCTCGTCAAGCCTCTGCCCAGATGACTGCTCCCAGGAGAGCCTGCCTGTCTGCGCCAGGCTTCTAAGTTAGAGTTTCGCAGCAAGAAAACACTTCAGATATTCTTAATGGAACATAAGAATAAAGTTGCAAATGCTACAGACCTCACAGATCCTGAGGGAGCAAGGTAACTCCGGACTGAAATCCTGGCTGCTAAGAAAACAGGTAAGAAGAGATGAAAAGTTTTTTTTTAAGTCACAGAAGAAATAACTGTGTGGTATTTGAAGGATTTGGCAAAAGGTCACCAAACCCAGGATGTTCCAAGTGAAATATTTCAAGCTCAACAAATGAGCATTTTTAATGCAACTGTTTTGGTCAGTAAAGCTATAACCAGGTCTGCTGGAAATATGGTAAAGACATCATCACAGGCCTGTCTTTCAGTCTGCTGGAAGCATTTGATTCATGAGCTATAGCGCTTTTTAAAAGCGGACCTTCAATAACAAATGCACACACCAGCTCTGTTAGCACTGCCCTGGAGAGGACACTAACTGAATCAAGCCTGTACCCAGCAGAAGTACTCATACGAGTAACAGAAAGGAGTGGAAGCCCCATTTCAGTGACAGGGGACTGCAGAAAATAATCTATGAGTTTGGCTTTGGATTAAGCCGTAGGCTTTTTTTTTTTTTTTTTAAAAGCATTTACCATGGTTTGTTTTACTGAATGGCCTTCTGAAAGAGTCTTTGATCAGATTTTCTTTGATCAGAAATTCTCCTGGAATGCTGTATGCTCCAGGGCTATCTTCAATGGTGTGTTTATTATAAGGCACTGAGGCAGTAGCAGGAATTTAGGAGACCTATTTAGTGAGGTCAATAACTATGAAAATGCAATAAATATGCTGAAAAATACTACTGGCAAATGAAATTGAAAGCGGAATCTTGAGCTTCACTTCCCTAACTGGTTTATATTTTCTTAAAAAAATTATATCTATAGCTTCTACTGGACAATCCACTCCTCACATTTATGCATTCACCATGAATTAAGCTTCATGGTAATAACTATTACCCCTGTATTTAGTAACTAGATGTTACAAGTCAAGTTATAAGGCAGACATATCAGTCCTGTCTCTACAATAAAAGGGGAGTACTTTACAGAGCCTGGTGAGGTATTATTTACCCAGCATCGTGCTAGGCACGCTTACCGGGCGGGTCTGAGTTCGGAAGTAGTAAAGCCACATTTGTGCAGCTGAAGAGCCCCGCTTATTAGGTGTAGCGATGCCTTCAGGCGCAGGTGCACAGCTCCGCACCACAATACTGCACTTCTCGTTCTGGGGGTGATACCGGGAATGGCAGTTCAGGTCTATCCAGACCAATTAGCATAGATGGGCCGTCACTAGCTTTTACTAGCATAATATCCTGGCAGGTGATGGACCAGTTAAACTCATAGCAACTATTACTAGAGCTTTCTGAAAACATCAATGTGTAACGCAAAGCCAGTGTCTTCACGTATACGCATCAGGCACATGAGAGTACGATCCCATCTGATTTTCTCTCTAGTTAATTAAAGACTTGTAACTCAGTGACTTGTCTTCCTCATAGAGCTTTCCCATAGGTCTGTAAATCTGACTTCTAAGACAAGATACTCAAGAATTCATAGCTTTGTACCTGTGTTATAAACTGGAATCCAGTGGTAGAATTCATTCTGGTACGGAACCGTATCAAACTCACTGCACTGCATCTGACGAAAGGTTGGCATGTTCTTGTGACAGGGGCTAATGTTACACACGCGATAGCGTTTCCTTTCTCCAGTGCAGTAGTCTCCTCCGAACTGGGGTCTAGAAAGGAAACATTGAGATCGCGGATGTGAGATTCTCAGTAAAATATAGTTTTAACTTTTGCATTTTCCATTAGTATCAATTAGACAACGTCTTTCCAACGGCTTAATAAGGTGAATCTGAATCCTTGACAAGGTAGAGACACTCTTCACATGTCCAGGTATCCAAACATGGTGCTCCAGGTATGGAGCACCTCGCATCTCACAGAGCTGCTTGGCACATTGCCTGGCAATGACAAACTACCTTACCGAAGAACTCCAAAAAAACAAAACAAAACAAAAAACAAAAAACAGAACATTTGACAGTCCTGACAGAGGAGTCAAATAATTTCAACTGTTAAGCATCCACGTAGTGATTTTTGAAAATGTGATATATAGACCTTTTGTGCTCAGGTATATATCAGACAATTCTGCCCTTTTTTGTACCTATCGACCCCTGTATCTGAAGCTCCAAACAAAACTGATGTTTCGAATAAACTATGAAAGATGGTTCCTTGATTCCCCTCAGGAACATACCACTAGCCATTATTTCCACCCAGCATTCAAGGACACTGTATTATTTCAAGATAGTATTATTAAAGCAACATTTCTAGTATTTACACAAATCTTGCTGGCCAAATATCAGGATTTTTCCACTGTACGTAGAAATAAGCTCCATGGAAGATAATGAAGACGACGAAGATTATAAAAATTGAGCCATGTGAATTTCACACAGATGCGTTTAACTAGGGAGAAGAGGTGTTCAATAACTGTCTTGCTCTAGCACCTGCTGATAAAGCTGTATCATAAAAAAGTCCCTCCAGTCTCTTCAGTATCTCAAAGATCTTGAATAAAAGGCATGGAAAGATTGTACACTCAACTTACTCCGGGTTATTGCACGGTCGCTCTGCACTCTGAACTCCTGCCCCACACGTCCTTGTGCAATGGGACCAGGACGACCAAACACCCCATCCACCATGAACTGCCTCTGGAGTCTTGCCCACTGTAATGCACTCACCAGAGAAGCACCACTTAGAGAGAAGAGAAAGGGCAAACAGCTCAAGATTAGCATCACACGAAACTGTTACTGCAAATTTTAACCTTCAGGGGAGTTCATTGAAGTGGAGCTTTAAATGCAGATGTCACAGGACGCTCCCTCTTTTATCCTTAACAACCGCAGAACTATTCACGGTTCTCCCGCTGCCCCTTCATAGCATGGAAGCTCACAGTCACCTTGTTTTCTCCACATCGAGTGCCATCCGCGGCAGCATCCAGTTTGGAGCGGCAGGAGCCTTTCACTGAGCACCAGAGCGTTTGGCAAAGATTCTGGAAAAGAAAAAACTGCAGCAATCCCAAGCAGAGCTGAATGCCTAAGGCCAACATTTTCAGAAGTCACCCATGGTTTTGTACATCTATTTACAAAGATTTATAAGGGCTATATTTCCAGAGATGGATGTTTAGAGTTTTCCACAAGTTAGGACCCTTCAAGGGTTCAAATTCAGGTACTGCTCATTAGTGTACAACTAGGGACTATTTAATAAATACAAAACGGTAAGTACTTTGAATCAAGTGGATTAACTGAACCATACTTGCAAGTTTAAATGTTCCCCTCATTGGCTGCTCAGCTCCCAGCTACACACAGGAAAAATGACTTTACAAAGTCTGGGCACTACTGTTTATAGTGAAGGCAGATGGAGTCTGTATTATTTTCATTTGATGACTACTAATGAGCACAATGCTCAATTTTGCATTGTTACGAGCTGGTAAGCAAAACCAATGCCATGTCTCCAAGTATGACAACCAGGTTAATGCCCTTCAACTCCCAAAATCGGATGATGAGAAAGAGATCAAAACACAGCTCTCTCAAAAAATCAGCCCAGCAGACACAGGAGGGAATGATCTAAAAAGAAGCTGTCCAGAATAGCTGGTAGAAGAAAAAAAGCCTAGTAGCCTAAGAAGAGCAGTGGCTCTGGGTGATGAAGGCTGGCATAGCCTACACAAACTTGGCACTTGTGAAAATCCAGCCCCAATAAGCTAGCAGCAACATTCGGCCGAGTTTGAAATCCAAAATTTGGCTGCTGGTTTCTGGCCTACTTCTATTTAAAACAGCTAGGCTCTGGCACAGAGTGTGCCACCTCAGGTACCCTGCGCTTCAAGTCGGAACACGGTGTCTGGAGCTTTGCATCTCCGCTCGTTTAGCTGCTTTCTGGTGACGTATACATGTCAGAGGTTGTTTTGCAGGTCCCTATTTATAGTTCAAGAGCAGCACTACTTAGCGACTCTCTGTGGAGCCACCATTGTCAGGATGTAAAGGCAGAGCTACCCAAACGTTCTTACTGATGAATTTGCTTTCATGGGGAACTTCATGCTTATTTTTAGCTATTGTGTACAACATACGCTTGTGCTTTTTAGGGCATGAATTGCGTCCTCCACTGTGTTTCAAATGCCCAGAGAAAGGCACAGTTGAGCACCACAATGTGGATTTAAACTGAATGCAGCTTTCCACTGGCAGTTACATGTTTACGCTGTGGAAACACTTGGATTCCAAAACCAACTGTTTATGGAGTAAACTCATTAGCTTTAAACTCATTAGCTTTTTTTCCCATTCTAATCCCCATGCACCAGGGCTTTTCTTCATATTTAAGAATACTGGAATAACAGTAGTGCAAGAAAAAGCTTTATTTACTGCATACTTTCTGGAAGTAATAATCAGGAATTCATGACTAACATGGAGTCACTGCAAGGCAAGTGATTTTATCATCACCAATACAGTATACACCCAACCTGTGAGATCAGGATCTGTGCCTTAGAAAGAGACCACTGTAAATAATCCCAGTCCTACTGAACCGAGTGAACCTTTTGGAGATAAGGAAAGGGCAACTGAGATGAGGATTCTGAAATCCTATAGCTGGTAGGGAGCTACGGATCCATCCACCATTTGGAATATTTATCCTCCAAATTTTGCTTTGCTCCTTATTAGGAGGACAGTATTTATGTGCATGGTGCTTAGAGGACTAACTACCTAAATGGTTTGTGAAAATCACCATACGAATTCGAAATCTCTATCTTTGTTCAATGTAATCACTGAACCCTTGGGCATCTTCAGCTAAATGCAGATTCCTCTCTCAAAAAGAACCTGTGGGTAAAATTCAACCATACATGCAACATTAAAACACGTATGTAATTAAAACATTAAAAGTTATACAACAAATGTAGCTTAGTCAGTCAGAGAGCGTTAGGTAAATAGTGACGAGGCAAAGAACAGTCAGACTTCTTAGACAAAATGACTATACTAATTGTCCAATACGCCAGGCAGACTAAGCACAATTCACTGCCAGTGCAGTTACCTGCAAAACACAGGCCTCGCAGTAAAAGACTAAAATAAAATGATACCAATTAATTTACTGACGTTTATCCAGCTGTAAAGTTGGTTAATCAGGAGATGCTGAATGTAAAGGCCTACTAGGTTCACGCTCAAGGAGAGATGGAACAAACCAATATTGCAAAATTACACTTTAATTTTCTATCTGTACCAACAGACAAATTACAGCATCTGAGAAAAATGGAACAGCAGGTAATGAAAGCAATCTTTCAATACATGCTTCAGATTCAGTAGGTGCAGTTCAACATTGCTAACCCTTACAGCTGAGGAGATTAGTCATAAATAATTCCTCTAATAAGAGGGTAGATAAGGATACACATAACTATCACAACGGAATAAACAATCAAGATCTGCAGTCCCCAGTCCACAGCTGTACCCAATACCTTGCCTAAAACACGCTCCAGCATCGCAGATAACCACAAGGCACTACTACTGCCACGGTCCTATCTAACAGGGAGAACAAATAGGGATGCTGCCTTGCAGCATTTGCTGAATAGTGTTGCCCAAGAGTCAGTAAAACTTAGTGATCTCTTATTTAGATCAGCGTTTGAAAGCACAGTTTCTGAAGTGTTCTTCCACGTAGAATAACGCTGCAGAGCTAAATAGCTCTAAACAAGGTAGGTACAGCTACAATAGCATAGCACTACACCTTAGCTAATTTAACTTTTTACTCTACAGCGCTTCCTGGGTCTTGTAGGGAGCTGTGCTGATGGTGACTGATGTGCTGATGTGACTATACTGTTCCCATGCATCTCTGCACAGCACTGTCTTGCTGTGCTGCGAAGATGAACCCTAGGGAACCAATATTAGACTAGATTATCTACATTACCCACTGCCACATAAAAATCTTATGTTATCTGAGGTTGGATATAAAGATATCTATATAAATCTATATTTAGATATATTTAATCTATATAAAGATTCTTACGATTATTTATCTATATTCAATTCACATAAAGATTCTTTGAGGTACAAAGACTGAAATTTCTTTTCATTAGTTAGACCATCGAAAGTGCGAAAAATCAGGTTGCATAGGAAAAGAGCAAAGCCCTGGGTTTTTTTTCCAGACAACTCTTCCTGGAACTGAAGATTTGTTCCTAATGAAATCATTGGTCAGTTGAGAGCTATAATATTAAAGTGTGTCTCATTTTGGAAGATGGGACTTAATCTCTGTTGATAACATACTTAAGATAACACCAAAATTACTTCACTACTGAAGGGCAAGGATCTAACAACGGGTATGAGGCCAAATCCCCTAAAGGACAAGGAATATATGAGGCAAATAGTGCAACATCTCGCTTCCAGGATCTCCCGACTGAAATCAAAACACGCTGTTAGGATATGTTCGCACTGCACGTCTAGTCTATTAGACTCTGGACATGGTGCATTTGTACTTAGCAGCTGAGGTTCACAACTGCACTTCCACACTGTTCAAGAGGCTTAAGCTCTCATTAGCGCAATGAAGAAAAACATACAGCACTTACATCCACATCTTCACAGAAAGTAGCATTGGAACCATACTGAAGCTGGCACTGGTGATGTACATCATAAATCACTCCAGGAGCAATGACTGGAGACCTCAGAACTTTTTTTTGAGGTACATCATCCAAACAGAATCCCCACCCTCGGCTAAAAGATGAAAATTGCAAATTAAAAAAAAACACAACCACACCTTTTTGACACCTTTTTTATACTGACTTTCCATAATTGATAGTAATAACTTTCAATAATCGATCAATTGTTGGTGATAATTTTTGATATGGCCTTTGGTAATAATGCTTCCAGATTCCAGCTAAGCTATGCTGAAGTGCCGCTAACAAACAGTACTCATTTCTCATAGTTCATGGAACCTTAGAGAATAGCAAAATACTTGAAAATCCACAACAAACTGCCTGCTCAGGAGTAGCCCAGGTATCAGTAACAATTAGACCAGTGTCCAAATTCCACACTTTGAAGAGGGACCACTGAAGTCTGCAAAAGCAAAGGAACATATGTGGCTCTTGTAAGTGCTGATGGCCCTGATGCTGAGCAGCTCTCAGCTGCTATCCCCTCCTCCTATACCCGATGGATGAAGTTCTTCTAACAGCTCTCCACCTGGCAGGCAGTTTTTATGGAGGCAAAATCTATCCTGCCAAATTGGAAATATCATGAAGTCATTATGGTTTGCAGAGCGACTTCAAAGCGTCCTGCAGCCTCTGGCCAAAGTTATATCATAGCACTGCTTTTGATAAGAACATGAATTCGGACAAGTCACTGAAATCAAGTACGTATTATTGTGGCCAACAAAGGGAATGTCTTTGACGCCCCATCCAAGTCCTTGACAGAAAGGTTTCTTTCTTCCTGGTAACTACAAGAAGCTGCAGGTTGCACCAAACCTAAGCTAACATGACAAGACTGCAGTTCACTTTTAGAAACTTAAGATATAATGGAGCTTTTCCCAGTTACTAAGAGAGCAATAAGCTTGGGGCATGCCCTGCGTGGGAATTAACTCAAGTACTCTACAAAAAAAGCAAATCTAGTAAACTCCACTTAGATGTCTCATATACAGTTGTACTCATTCAAGGGAGGTGCTACACACTGATCACTCACTCCAGGAAACGTGTGATGTATTCCTTGCTGCACTGAGACCAGGTGAGGGGAGTGGGATCATACTGCAACTGCCGGGACATAATATACGGACGCTTTCCAATAGGCTCACAATCGTTCTCTTTTCCATCGTGCTGGATGCCAAAACTGGAGATAGAAAACAAGAGTTAATAATTCCAACTGGCTGGTTATATCACAACACTCATCTGTGAGTTCAACAACGTGTGTAAACAGATACTAGGGTTGTTTCCTCTTGTGGTTAGCTGTAGATACATTTTTGCCAAAAAGTGCACAGAAGACCTGATCCAAGACCCATAAAAAATTCTAGACTCCAACAGGCTGTCAAACAGATTTGTTATGCAAAGCAATGTTATCAGGCAGAAGACAAAGAACACTGTCAGAGACCATCTCTGCGGTATTTTTTTTAAGGGAGTCAGAACACTATTGCATGATTTAGCTGCATTTAAGGAGGTAGTTTAAACCTCAAAGTTATGTCAAAGCTGTTAGCACTAAGAGCACTTCCTAGCTCTTCAGTCCAAGAGCCAGGAAGTGCTCTTAGTTCTAGTAGGTGCTTAGTTCTATCTAGGAGATAGGCATCTCACGCCACCTGCTCTTCTTTCCCTTCTTTGCATCCCTTCATAGAGGAGGAATCTCAGCTTCAGTGCCTTTTAGGTCTCTGATCCCTTTCTTCGCCTGCTCTACAGGTCGTACGTAGCTGTAATCTGGCAATCAGATTTTTAACCACCAGATAGTCATGCTTTATATCTAAGGCAACATCTTTTAATAACCTGCTGCAATGTAAATTTGGTAACTAATCAAAGGGAAAGGTCACCATTAGTTATTAAGCCTCAGTTCCTCCAGCACTCTAACCTACCCCCGGCTGGGTTAAAAGCAGCTTAGCATGGGATATCTGATGAAATCGTTGTATAGACAGGGGACGCTGGTAGTGAGATACTAGCAGAGGTCAGATAAGATGCTGAGGCAAAAATCAAAAGCGAAACCTGTTCCTAAAATTCCCAGCTAAATTTTATTCTTTGTTCCTTTGGCTAAGGACAAAGCGATTGTATTGACTAGCATAGTTATCTCAGACTCCTACTACTTATAGCTAAGATCAGGCTTTCTTACACTCTCTCTTATACTGTCTTACAATCATGCCTCCAATGCTTGTTTCTTTTCTAATCTCTTTTGCTGGATTTAGACAGAGACACTGTTTTCCACACTGCTGAATGCAGTGAATTAGCTGCCAGCCTCCACTCCTCCTTACTATTTAACTTCCTCCTTACAGACAAGGAGATAGTCCTCCACAGCAGGTCTTCCCAACACGGTGTTCTCTGACTTCTGTGACTTATTGAAGAGATTTCCTTATTCAACAGCTTGTAGAAGTCAGAAACATAACAAATCCTGAGCGGGATTCACCCAACTAAACGTAGATGTCTCCAGCTCATCTCATCCTAAATTAGATCATGTGAATTAAGTCAGGAAAACCGCATCCTAAAAGCACCTGCTTCTCACCACCTACTGTAAAGGCAACAGATCTACAAAGAAGTTGACATCTGTACTTTTCACATCTGGAGTTTCACCTCATGACTTAATTGAGGATCACACAAAGACCTTCTAGTGAGTTCAAACCACTAAGACTTTGTTTCTGGAAAACATAATTGTATGTATTTGGATCCTAATGATCCAAAAGCAGGGCACGGCTTCAGCATGGCCCAGCTGAAAAACGCAGGCATGGCACCCAAACTGGAGTACCCATGAGACAATATGCTACTCGGGAAAAACAGTTCAGTGTCAAAATAGATTTGAAATCATAGTGTTTCAGGTGAGTTTAATAAGCCCACTAGCCAACCAAAACACCTCCATCAGTTTCAAAATACTGAGGAATCAAGCTTCCAGCAAAAAAAAAAATCCAAGCCTCCAAAACAAGTTTAGCCATGTCTAAAACTAAATGCATAGGAACTTTAGTTGACTTGACATAAAGTGAATCCACTGTGGGAATATTAATACATAGAAGCTGTCCAGTTATTAAGAAAAACCCAAAGCGACTTAGTTAGAAAGGAGATAAAAGACTTGATGCCTCTGCAAACTTTTAGTGCTCGGAGTCAGAAACGAATAGGTGAGAAAAGTTAAGGCATGGAAAGCATGCTTAAGTGATGGCTTTTTGTAGCTTGATTATTTCATCCTGAGGTACTGCCTGGACGGAGAACCCTGTAAAGGGGTGAAAAGGGGCAAACTAAATAGCTGTAATTATAAACAAACGTCAAAGGCTGAAGAATGTCTCTCTCACTCCTCTGCTTAGAAACAATAGACACAGTTCTGATTTTAATAATAAAGAGACAGCAACTTACCCCTTGCTTTGCTTCTGTTTGGCAGAAAGGCAATTTTGTGGTGAGAATTACAGAGTAGCTGCTCATTTGGGCAGCATTTGTAAAGTAGCAAATATTCAATTGGTTTCTAACTAATCTCAGTCTAATGTACCAGCCAATAGTTATTATTACAAAAAATACCTCTCCAAGGATAAGTGAGATGTAAAAATTCTCTTCATTAAGAGGCTAAAATAAAACTCACAAGCTGTTGTTTTTCTCAGGCATGCAGACTGACTAATGGCATAAATCTTAGAAAAAAATAAACTGAATATTAATATACAATGAACAAATTAAACCCAGCTGAGTTCCTCCTCACTTTCAACTATACCTGTGTCCAAGTTCATGAGCGATAGTGAACGCCAACGGAAGGCCAGAATCTTCATTAATGTTACAGCTTCTGTGAGGTTGACACATGCCCGACAGATGAGACAAACCTAAGGTTTCACACGGACGATTCATGCCAGCACAAATGTCCTTCCTAGGAGTGCAACAAAGACTCGCCATTAAAAGAACTTAAAAGTAATTGTAGAACGTCCCTTAAGCTGGACGGTTAGTCTCTGTCTCATAAGGTATCGGTACGCTTCGCGTTATAAGCGAAATATAGGTTTCTTTAACGTTTTTACAAACTTACCTGTAACAATATGCACTGGTACTGCTATCACAGTACTACGCAGCTGTCGTTTAATGGACAATATTTATGTTGTGATAGTGCTTCAATATAAATGTTTATTCTCAACTCACCCAAGAAAACGCTTTAAAACCTCCACCTCTGACAGCTTTTTGATTATAGCACATTTGAAGTTTGCTAGTACGTGCCTGATGGTGAATGACATGAAGAATTTCCTTTCTTCTAATTGTACACAAGGATTTATGGGAATCGGGAGGCTAGTTTTACCTCTAACAATCCTTTCTCAGCCTCTTTCATTTGCCATTAACTCTCCGAGCAGAATTTCCCCAAGCCTCCTGTTGCCTGTCTTCAGAAAACGCTTTTAAGAAAACTCTGCCTTCGTTTTCTCAGTCTGAGCAAGCCTCGCTTTGGGCATGGGACCCACAGGCAACTGATGTGCTGCTGCAGACACAGCCCCGGGCTACTGTAGCGCCAAAATCCCTGTAAGCTGTTTACACCAACAGCTTCCTTCCTCCAGCAGCGGCCGTCTCCCTGAGGAAACCGGCGAATTCTGCTGCCTCGTTGCCAGGATTAAGCGACTGAGCTCAGGCAGAAACTAGGCCCTCTAGTCCAAAAAGATGTAGCTGCATGCCTTCTCGTCTGCTGCAGAGAAATGAAAGGAGCAGTACGCGTTTCGCCCCCCCCAGCAGGAAAAACCCTAACATCAACCCCAACATCCATAAGCTACCAAGGAGGAAACGAGGCCCTGTGAGGGTTAGGTCGGTTTTCCTCCTCCCAGTTCAGCTGGAGCAGGCCCAGGGGAGCAGAGCCTAATCCCAGGCGCTTCAGCTGGGGAACAGCCTACCGTGACAGAGTTTTCTCTTAGGGTAAATGGCTGATTTATTAAGCAAAGCAAGGATTTATAGCCTGCATACGAGCACTGCCAGGTGCAATGCATGTGCAGCCACTCAGGGGATGATGGACTGGCTATGTAATCTATCCGGGACCACTTAGCCAACCACACCTCACCTTTGCTCAAATTAATCGTTTGAAATTATTTATTTGGAGAGATAAACCACTCATCATTTTGAGATTTCTTTTTCTCATTCTCATTTTAATACTTGCTGACTCTCTTCTCTACTGTACCACTTTGGATTTTTTTTTTTTTGGCCTGGTAGACTTTTTTAGCTGAAGACTTTTTTTGTGTGTGTTTGTTTAAAGGCCACAGACCTAGTCTTTTCTACTAGTTGGACTGGATCAATTTTTATGAACTCGTAAAACTTCTGTTTCATGCTCTGCCATAAACTCCTTGTGTAACCTCAGCCAACACCTTTAAGTTTTCTGTGCCTCAGGTCCTTACGCTAATTAAAAAGTATTTTGCCTCAGTTTAAATATAAGATCATGCAATATCTTCAAGTACCATTCATATCTAAAAATCATACAATTTAAAGCTTAAAAATAAACTGCAGTGTCTTCACAAAGTATACTTCCACTTTGAAGTGCACCTCAATATTATTGCAGGGTTTGTCATTATGGAACTAGTCACGTACATGCTAGATTGCTTTGGTATATTACCTCTATGATGAAGAAAGAAGTGACTAAACACTAAATGAGACAGGATCAAATGGGAAAAATGAGCTGAGGTCCTCAAATTGCTACTCCCTGGGGACATACAGATCTCAACTTCCTGACTAAGACACATCGCCAATAAAACACCCACATCCATACATAAAGCATGACATGTACTCTGAAACCAAATGAAAACCAGCCTTTTTAGAAGGTATAGCAGATCTAACCTTAACTACTTGCTTTTATATTGTAGCTCATGTACTCTGCCTGTTTTGAGTGCCATGCACACTAACAGTAGGTTATTTTTGTATTAACACTGCATTTCAGAAACAGCACGTCTTCATCAGGTAGGTCTCTTTACAGGGTTCAGTGCAGGATGAACTAAAAGATGATATGAGCCTATAAACAAAAAACATCAGCAAAAGGAACGCAATTGAACAAGAGTCAGCTACTCATCTGCCGAACTGCTATCACACCTGGTTAGGAGGACGGCCACGTCATGGTGTGCAGGGTTGACATCACTCTTGGGGTTGACGCTCTTTTGCCATTTGCAGAAGCTGGCTAACGTCTTATCAGCATGGTGAACTATCTTCAAGCCTCGCTAATGGGAAATGAAGGAAAATATTATTGTAAATACCACGCTGCATTGCAATAACATGTCAGTGACGTTAGCTGTGAAGCTGGGTAAAGTCACTGAAATGCAATTGATTACAGTTCTGCCTGAAGCTAGAGCCATCACTAGGAGCAATGACATCTATTTATCTAATATCTTTAATAATAAATTAAAAATTTGTTATCTTTGTAACTGGTGTTGCTAAAGAAAAAAAAAAGGCAGAAATTCGTATTTTTTTGGTAAGCGAGCTTCATAAAACCCAAAACTGAACTGAAAATGTCCAACAAAAATATTTTCTCTTTAAAGCAAGTTTTCCTCTTGGTGTAAAGAAGGTAAAAATGAATTAGCGTTTGACTTCATGTTCACGTTTGTCACTCAGTGCTGAACAAAATCTCAGAGGGAACAATTTACACGTTTAAGGGTGTACTTCTTCCACATTATTTCTCAAATGCAAAAAGAAACAATGCAGTCACAGATGTTTCTTCCCCATCTTACGATTATATAGTATACATTCAAGTTACAGAAATGTCTTCTGCAATACAAAGTATGCAAAATAAATTCATCCAAAAGCATATTTTCTTACTTCTGGCTCTGACATCCATTACATCTTCCCTCGGTTTATTTAAGTAAAGTAAAATTTTAACAAAGCATCTAAATAACATAGATACCAGATATTCATTTTCAGAAGCATCTTAAAACCAGATTTTTAAAGACGCCACCACTGTTGCTTCCAACACTGCCACGCTCAGCTCCTCAGGAATCCATTGTTCATTTTCAAGACTGCTACAGAAACTTAGCAACTACATTTTATTAAAGGACGCCGTGAACTTAAGATCCTAATTGTCCTGTTAGAAAACAAACTACATTTTTTTGCCTGCATATCCTTACATAGAGGGCTAAGTCTGTAAATTAGGCTCTGTTCTAATAATTATTCCACAAGGCATAGCTTGCCTCCATAGCTTGGTTCACTGCCTTCAATAGCTTTGGGTCCATTTGGCTTGTGATCTTAAACCATGAGCCACTGAGAACAATCCCCTTTTTGTGCTTCTGCAGTTAAAGGAGGCTACGTAAGGCACAGTATTTTTAAAATTACTAGTAAAACGACAACAATCTGTACGTATTTAAGCATGAAGCACAATATTTGAGAGTGAAAGACATAGCAAATCACTAATACGTGGTTAGTTTAGAGCAATTAGCGTCCACTTAGTCCTTGTTTCGGAGTTCTGAAAAAGATCTGCAGAGGAAAACGCGTGCTGCAGCTGCACAATAATAGATTTACTTCTTCAGAGACCTGTGCACACCCTAGCATTATACTTTATAAACACAATTCAGGTAGTGCTGGGTGATTAAACTGTGAGTGACGACACATTAACTTCTGTTTCTCATCTAGTCTTCCTCATCAGCCCATGTTCTTTTGACACTGGGGAGATTCCATTTCCCCATTCCTAATCATCGTATTTTAATTGCATTTTCCTTGGGGATTTTATGTAGAAATATCTAAAGTCATGAGCTAAATGTTATGCTATCCAAGGTAGCATTTATCCTAAAAACAGACATGCTAAAGTCAACAGATTAATAGAAGAGTCAAATGAACAAATTATTTCAAGCAAATAAACCCTCCTCACCCTAATTATACCTCAATGCACTGAAATCCCAAGTTTCTTCACTGACATTTTGAGGAAAACAAAAACCTTACCTCTTCCTCCTCAAAGAGGATGAGCCGGACCAGCACAATGTGAATTGCATTGCCAATGCTTGGATCATGGAACAGCCCTGTGACCTGTGCCAGAGCCAGGAGGTATGAGATTAACTGAATCCTCTAGAGTAGAACAGAACTTCAGAGAGAAAATATGAGATTTACTTGAAGCTCACTGTCCACCTTTGAGTGTCGGGGTTTTCTTTGTTTGGTTTTATCCTCAACACACTTCACTGAACGTTTACTGAAATGCAACAAATGTTACAAGCTATTGCAATAGGCAGCTCTGCCAAATGAGTGAAGATACAGGATTTGGCAGAAGTTGCTAATTTAAGGAGCAAAAGCAGAGACTTCCACATCCAAGATTATTTTACGTCCACTTCTCTGGTAGAAGAACTCAATACCTTTGGGTCTGCATTCCTGACTGTCACTTCAGAGTTCTTGACTAATATCAGCAGAAAAGAAAGCAACATCTACCATCACTCAACACTAACGGAGAGGTCCACTCAGGGTGCAAAAGAGCAGCATATCAAATCTTCATGTTTTGACTTGATAAGCAGCAGCTTCTGCCACAGCAAAGCAAAAGGAAGTCAGTATTAGGCAAAAGGTTATCAGTTAAATGATGGATACAGTCGTGTTCTCACAGCACAGAAGAGGATGCAAAGAGGAAAAGGAAAGATAATGAATCCACACAAAAAAAGAGCAAAACATTAAGACAAGAATTGAACTCAACAAAAGCTTATCTCAAATGAAATACAGTAATATTGTAGCGATGTCAAACTAGGCAGGAAAAAGGGAAACCAGAAAAGGAGATAGCCAGAATCTCGCTGTATGAAATAGCTCACACATCACAAGAAATACGAACAGATAAAATAGACTGTGTTTGTGTTTTGGAGAAGACCATTAAAGGAAGCATTACCGAGACAAAGTGGAAATTCTGCTTTTGAGTCCCACGGTCTGACTTAGATATGAGCCTTTTTCACTTAGATATGGGTTTTTTCATGGTATTAGACTGGAAATTGAATCACTGTGGGTAACCTTAACATCTCGGGTACAGATTGCAGAGAAAATGGTAATACCTGTTCCTGACTCTGAGAATGATAAGGTTTTATTCCACGTACTGTCCCGGCATGGACAAAACCTTACGCAGTCAAATCAGCCTGGTGTTTGTTTGCTAAGGCTCATTGCCTCACTAGCTAGCCAGATGACTCAGCACATAGCCAGGCATATATTGTATAAACACGAGGGACAGATCAAATATCATGGCTAGAATTTACATTGTCATTTATTTCATAGATATAACATATGAGTAAGATGAGAAGGACATAGGAGAAGATATCCTCAGCAGACTCTGCAAGGCTAATGCCTACTATGATATAAATAATAACATAAAACATGAGCTGTAGACAGCACCATGAAACGCTATTATTTTTCTTGGGTCAATATATTTTGGGACTTGCCACACAAGGACACATTAAAAATTAAACTTTTTTCTTTTAATGTGGACTTTATTAGAGGCAGGATACTGTACTGCTTGTCTGGGAAAAAAAGTAATTTTTCAAGTCTGCAATGGAAGTGACAGAAAGAAAATAATCATTTGAAAAAACCTGAGTATCAGTTATACAAGTAATCAAATCATTTTTGTTAGGTACCAAACTACATACTAATTGTCCTGGCTGAACTGTAATAAAAGCATATCTCTCTAAACTGAACTACCTTCATAATGCTAGAACAGAACTCAAAATTACTACAATTTCCAGGGGGCTCTGGGGTGCCTCTCATTTGCAGACAGGCAAAAGAATTCCTATGCTTAAAATCATAGCACTTCTCTACTATTACAACTGCTAAACCTAAATCATCAACGAGAGCAGGCTGCAAGGGAGGCAGGAGATTCAAAAACAGTAATTTCAGTGGAATGAAAATTAGCGCTGGAATTTATAGCTATGTAATACAGTCCTCATGACTAAGAATTGTAAAAGCTACTCTCACACTTAAAATCCACAGAGGAAAATCATATTCATGCAAAATAAAAAGAAAAATAAAGAGGCTTAAAAGATAGTTTTAATGAAAATATATGAAAGATATTCTATTTCTTTCAGTGAACCAGCGTCACAGAACCAATGTCACAGATGTTTCAGGGTGATTAGTAACATAAATTAAAGTTAGCTTCACTCATCTAACAAAAAAAAAAGAAAACACTGTATATACCATATTCATTATGGTGAGGATATACGATTCCACATGGTCACTTCCATGATATTCAACCATCTTACTGTCTGCAACTACAAGCGTCTCCACCCATCGTTCCTTGCTGACAGAGCGCCGAGAAACCTTTCTGACAGCCATGTGATTTCGTTCCCATCTCTCCCTCTGACGCTCTTGGTTTTGGAAAAAGCTGAAGGTATCTGGAAAGGTAACAAGCAACATAGATTTCAAAACATTTTCAAGCCTGATTTATGTTCTAAGTTTATGGCTGTACTAATTGTAGATAGAATGGCAGCATTGCAAAATCATGGGACAGTTGAGTTCGCTGGACCACGAGCTGGAAGGGACTTCTGGCTGACACCTACCTGATCTGCTCAAAGCAGGACCAACTACAAAGTGCTATCAGCAGGCGGAGGGCTCTCCCCAGTAAAGTGCTGAGCATCTCCAAGGATGGACTAAACAGGGCTCTAAAATATGTATCCAAGAGCTACCCTCACTCAAAAGACCAGAGATTAAGATGCTAGACACAGAACTAAGCTAAACAAAAACAACAACAAAAACAAACAACGATAACAAATTGAGGATGCCTTTTTCAAGGAATTTCTGCTCTGCTTTGGTTCAGAACTTTCTAACGAAACTAGTTCATAGTTTCAGATAAGGGATACACTTTTTCCACATGCCACTCTTATTCTCAATGGTACAGTAAATTAAGCTAAGTACATGCCATTTGTTCTGTGCATGGAAAATATCACCACAGAATCCCCGAAGAGCAACAACGCTTCACCAGCAGATGTCATCTAAATACCAAGGAGGCATACGGCTACAGGTTCCTCAGCCATGTGTGTCATGTTGTCTGACTGACAGGTGAGAAACTTCCTGCTTCCACTGTAGTTTTGGGATCTATGCATCTAAATCCTTTCAGAAAGTGCTCTTTGCTCCCTAAAATTGCTAGCAACCGTGTACTACGCTCAGTGGGGCTAATTACTCTCCCTTCACTCTAGCTTTGAGTGCCTGCTGGCTGTGTTAATAGGAAAATACTGGGAATGTAAATACACCTAGGCCTGAAAAGGAGGTGAGAGATGCTGTTCAACAGCAACTAGTTGCATTTTTCCAGCCAGGAAGCCAGAGAAATACTTATGTGGGTACCGGGATTCCCCGAGTCTTAGGAAGGAACGGGAATGCTTGCTATTTTGACAGATATTGCAGAAGTCCTTTGGCATCTCCTTTGCTGAATAGGATGTCTTTACTGTAGACTGCACATCTGTTGGCTGGGAGGTTGGCTCCTGCCTCAAAGTGCTCACAGCCTGTTCAGCATCACCTGCACCTCCCAACACTACAGAGCAGCAGGGTACAGTTATCCAGCATCACCTCCATCTTCCAGCACCAGTGAGCGCTGAGGGACCGTTACCCAGACCACTCTTCCCTTGATGGATGGATGACTTGGCAGCTAGATTTCAAACTCCTGGGTTCACACCAGCAGATGATGTTACACTTGTGTCATGAATGCACTGTTTGCACTTTAGAAGACCTAACTACGTTCAGCCAGAAGGTATCACGAGGGATTAAGCATCTACAACATGTGGCACCATTTGACTATTAATGATGTGTACAACACATCTGTTAGCATAAAAGGTGCTTGGTATCTTGGCTTATAGTACACATCCAGCAGGGGATGCACAGGTCTTTAGAAATGGGCTTTCTGAGGTCATTCTGAAAGTTGCCTAGAAAAATAAATGCTGGTACTGATAATACATCATAAAATTGGAATATGCCATTTTAATAATCAAAACTGCAGCAGCTACATCACTCCCATTTAGAACTGAGCTGCAATACACAAGTGTGCATTACACAACCGCTCCATTAGTTAACACACATTATTACCAGTTAGCATTGCCCTGCAGCACCATTTAAAGACTTCAGATAGCACCAGGCACCTAGCACTGAGAAGCACACAAACATACAGTTACCCCAACCTGGTTCATTCTAGTAAACGGAAATCTCTACCTCCTTAGATAGCCTTTCAAAGTATACTGTACCAAGCTGAATTAATATACTATGCAGGATGTCAGTGTTCCATATTGTGGATCCAGAATATAATAAATTAATAAATAATAGCTGTAAGTAAATTTCCTTTTTTTGTGTAAACCGGTGTTTGCATTTTAAAAGATGATTAATGTTCTACTTGGACAAAAACAGTAAGATTTTTGACCTTCTTGAGAAGGCAAACAGTATAAAAATTGACTGAATGTAAGAGAAGTCTGAATAACATAAACATTCAAATAAACCCGTAAGCTTCTATTTTTACTATCTATACACTGTAACAATAAAAGCATAACTATATTGATTTCCCTTGTGATTACCAACCCAAATCATTTGTCATTGTCAACCGATGCACTAACACAGACTGTATCTGTAGATACGTCAACTAGTAAAGAAGTTAGTCGATGAAGAAAGTTCCCTTCCCACCAAGCCAAGGAACACAACGAGAGGCTTGCATCTTTGTATCTTAATCCTGAAGAATGAGCTGCATGGAAAACTAGCTCCTTTTACATATAGGACATATTTTGCTGTATAAGAAAAAAAATTCTTTTTTTTTTCATTTTTGTTTTTTCAAGGGTAGAAGAATGGTCTACCACTGCTATAACTCCCAAGGCAACCCCACAAAGCCAGGCTGCAGCAACACTCCTGCTGTCACCCCCAAGCTTCTCCAGTTATCTTAATAGTTGCCTCTATCAGGCATTCATTGCTGCATTCATTGCTCCGTTTTGTATGTTCGTGTGGCTTTCAACCTTTTTTTTTTTTTTTTAAATGAAGTGCAGTTTTCAGTATCTAAGTATAAAACACCTTGAAAAAACCAAAGAAAAACCTTCTATACAGCTACCTGAACAGAAGATTTCGGTCAGGCTGCTAGCTAAGTGATTTGTTTCCAGCCAAAGGAAACATCACATCGGCTGTCGAGCTTGTATTTGCATCTAACAAGGAGTTTTGCTTATTGTTGGGACAGGTGATAGCTCTGTACCCACCCAAGGGAGATAAAAATATTTAAAGCCAGTCAGACTGCAGCAGTGAACAACCCTCAGGGAAAAGCGTGGAGAAGTAACATCCCAGTTAAGTATGAGGCTATGAATTGCTGCAAAACCTCAGAAGCTCTAGACCTGAGTTGTGAAAATGAACGCCAGGGAACAAGAGGGTGCCTCAGACAAAACTCTCTCCTCAGTGATGATCCCTTCCAGTGCAGGCACTACCCACAACAAGGGACTCACCTAAGGACTGAATTGCAGCCATTATAAAGTGTGGTTCTATTTCTGCTGTTACTCCTCCACAAATGATAGGTGCTTTATTAAGCTTTTCATTCTGAAGCAAAATAAACTCACTTTCTTTTAACCTTAAATTAGTGAAGCGTTGCAAATGATTTCTGCTTAGCTGATAAGTTACAGGCTCTCTGTTCTCCAGGAACGGAAACCCTGACCTGAAGCCTGGACCTGAAGTCCAGGACTAGCCAAGAGAGAAAGACTTCTTCCCCACATCCTTCCATGATAAATGCTGACCAGAGAATATTCCACAAGAAGAAGAGAGAAAATACCTGAACCCTGAGGGTTTCTGTGAATGTCTGAAAAAGAGATAAACTATAGGTATAGTTTTGGAATCAGTAGCAACAGAAACAAAGGTGGTGCTGAAAGGATACACAGGATAGTCCAAGACCAAGTAAAAAGTAGGTTGGTAAGGGACTCAGCTAATAAACTGCATGAAATTCAAGCAGAAGTATTCCATCTATTGTCAAAAAAAATTTTGCAGATATCAGGCTTTTTATTAAAAAATCTGATCCAGGCAAATAGGTCACATACAGTGTTACACAGGTCATATGTGATATCCAGCCATATCACTGAGTATCCAGCAGAAGTTGGAGTAGATGAAAAGATTTCATCAACTTCCAGTTAGAATTGGTTGAAAAATTTCAGCCAACAGTTTTGTTTTCTTAATAACCCAAAGTCCAAATTTTTTTTTTTTTTTTTACTGAAAAATAAAGAATGTCCCTGACACTATTCATAAAAATGCCATCTCTCTAACTCAACATACAGTACCCTTAACTCTTGGTTACAAAGAAGGATTTTTGTTATCTGTAAGCCAAAACTGTGTGTGAAAAATAGTAGCATAACAACTTCTACAGCACAGGTTAATGATGCATAGCTTTTATGTAGGAAAGTTACATCCTCTCTTTTAGTAAATCAACTTAATTTGTCATTAGATGACAACAGAATTATATCATTATTTTATTAGCTCCTCTAAAGAAAGAGCTTTCTAATCTTTAAACAGCAACATTGATAGCCTCACTATAAAAAACACTTAAATTCTTCCATTTGAACACTACATCTGCTCAGAATTTTGCTTGATTGGAGGTTTTTTGTACAATTGGAGTATTTTTTTTTTTCCCCCTCCAAAGCCCCTTAAAGAACAGGTATGTCTAACCTCACTTAAAGGCACTCTATAGAATCTCCCTTTCAAAGCTCTTTTTCACCTCTATTTCCTGCAGGTATTGCTCATAGAATAATGCAAGCAGCATACAGTGCAAGGCAAGGAGACCTCAAGGTGATAACTTCACAGAGCCACTTTCAATACCTTTGAAGAAACAGAGGGCACTTTAAAGAGGCAAGGTAAAAATGTCTGTAAATTCCCAGGAGGAGAGAGTGAAGCCTATGTCTGAAGACTGTCAGACATAATACAATAGCATGGATTTATATCTTCGCTTTCTATCCCCATCTCCTTTCTCCTTGTGCAAGAGCTCTTTCATTTTTACCACTCCATATTATTCACAGTCAAAATGCTAGCTCTCCAGATGCGAGTTATGAAAAATGCTAGGGATACTAGAATAATAAATCCCACACTGTTCAGGAGCTTTTGCATCATGGTTATTCTCATAACCCTCACTCCTTGGATTTTTTCCTAAAAATCCATAAACATGCAGATCATAGTTTTGGAGAAGTAGCGAGTTATTCAAAGAGTCAGTAAGCATTGCAACCCAGTCACTGTATAATGGGACAGGAATAAACATGAAATCATCACTAATAACAGAGATTAACCTAGCGCTAAAAGGAATACAGAAGACAGTCCAGCTGTAGACTAAATAAAGGAAAGGCTGAGGAGTGACTCAGCTAATAAAAATTATGACAAAAGAAATCAGCACAGTTTTATGAAAAGTGAACATTATCCAATAACCTTTGAGTTAGATCTAATAAAGGTCTTGGGAACGTCCAAGGAAAGTGCTCTAGCCACCACGCTTCTGGACAAAGAAGGCAGCTGTTGTTCTCCTCCTTCACTCATGTTTTGTGAAAGACAGCACGTTTGGCTCTAGGGTCTGCATCTCCATTTCTGACAGGGGTGATCCAAGGCAAGGTGCCTGTATCTTTGAAAGAGGTACAGGGTGAGACGGTAGAGGGTGAGACATACACCTGGTCAGCATTTTTCAGTGGCTAACTGAGGTAGCTCCCCAAATGGCACACTGTTTTTTTGTGGTTTTAACCCATAAACAGTAACCTTCCCCATCTCTACAGGGAGAAGAGGTGCCTACGTCAGCACAGGCTTCTGCCCAGCCCTTCCAGTCTGGTAAGCCCTGTACCAAAATGCCACTAAGGCCAGGAGCCACGTACCCTGAAAGCACAGGGCTGCAGGAGCTGGTGGCAGACAGATGACACCAGGTCCCCCTCAGTGCTCCAACAGCCAGGGCTGGGAAGACCACGCATCTCGTTCCTGACAGGGCTAGTAAGGAGAGCCTCTATGGCCACGGCTGCCTCTCCTCGTCCCATGGCCAACAACAATTCAGATTGCTGCTGGTCTATGCAGCCAGCAGCCTGCACAGACTCTTGCCCACGCTGAGCCAGCAGGCACAGCATGGGATTTGGGTTGAACTGTCCAAGACTCCGTGCAGCTCCAACATCAGAGGTCTGTCTCCTGCCTTCTAGGCAGGAAGGCAGCAATATTTATAAAAACCTACCCTTTCCTATGACCATCTGCAATACTGGTGAGCTGGTATATTTGGTCAACAAATTCCTAGCTTGCTCTGTTCTAAAATGCAGCAGACTGGTAGCTAGCAACGTATGTTGTCTTGAGCTGCACCGTATCACTGCTCTAACATCTGAGTTACTGTAAGAACTTCCTACTAATCTACAAACTCAGAAAAGCAAGTAAAATAAGTGAACTCTTTCGCCTTTTCTAGCTCTCTGCTGAAAAAAATAAGGCAGAATAAAGGCAAGTTTGAATGCTAATAGTATAAGAGTAAGGACTCATACAGTACACAGAAAAGCTGTTGTAAAACAAGGAAGAAAGAATGTAAATTTAAAAACAGAACAGGTATCCAAATCAGCTCCTTTTGAACATTTCTGAACGGACTAAGCTAAATCACACAAATGCTTTCTGAACATCAAACAACAGTGTTCACACAGGGAACTATTACAGCTATTTAATCACATATTTCCCCATGTTGACAAGCCCCAAGACCAACAAAGACCACTCCATGAAGACTCAACAAAACCCCATGAAGACTCAACAGAAATAAACACAGAGAAAGAAAACTTGCATCTCTGCAAGCTTTGTTTAACATCAACATTCCTGCTGTCAAAAATATGAAGTATCAAGCAGTGGAGTCACTCTATGTAGAATGAAGCTAAAATTGGATCTTTGATGACTGATGCACTGAATCAGATGCTGCTGACAAGCATCTGCTGCTCATTACGACATAGGCTGGAAGGACAGAACTATAAATGTCCTGAGCCACTGGCATCAGGAGGTGTACAGAGAACAACGTAGTGGGAAACATCTATATCTAGAGCTGCCTGCGTATGTTTTACAACTAAGATTTTCCTTCTGTCTGAATCTTCTACTTTTTTTTTTCCCCCCCTCGGTGGTGAACTCAAGGCAAAACAATTCCAAATTCAAATTTTCTTGATGGAAAAAGCTTTCTCCCTCCTTCTTAACTCTAGCATTTTTTCTTGCCATAGTACCACACTATATATATATATATATATATATATATATTTATATATATTTATATATATACTGCCCACATGAATACAAGACAGCCAGGATAGTTAAAAATGAAAAAGAATAGAAGCTGCAGGGTAAAATAATCTTACCTTTTCCTATCAGGAAAAGTAATGCTTTAAAAAAAAAAACAAACTTCTAACTAGTAAAAAGTAGTTGCTAATTAACAGGACATATGCAGCAGCTATAAAACCCAAAGACTTTGAAACTCCCTCCAAGCTGCAGTAGAGTATTACTGTAATAATTATGTGATAAGTATAGCTAGAAATAATCTGTGAATAAAAACAGCATGAAACATCAGATTGCCATCTTTCAGTTCAACAGAACTTCACTAATCCTGATGGAACTGGTCGTATTTATGCACATACTTAAGTCTCCGTAAGATTAGAGTTTCTCCACTAAGCATCTGGAGGACAAGAAGGTGATCAGGAGTAGTCAGCATGGATTCACCAAAGGGAAATCATGCTTGACCAATCTGATAGCCTTCTATGACGGAATGACTGGCTGGGTAGATGAGGGCAGAGCAGTGGATGTTGTCTTTCTGGACTTCAGCAAGGCTTTTGACACTGTCTCCCATCACATCCTCCTAGGTAAGCTCAGGAAGTGTGGGCTAGATGAGTGGACGGTGAGGTGGCTTGAGAACTGGCTGGATGGCCGAGCTCAGAGGGTTGTGGTGAATGGCGCAGAGTCGAGTTGGAGGCCTGTGGCTAGTGGTGTCCCCCAGGGGTCAGTCCTGGGCCCAGTCTTGTTCAATATATTCATCAATGACCTGGAGGAAGGGACAGAGTGCACCCTCAGCAAGTTTGCTGATGATACTAAACTGGGGGGAGAGGCTAACACACCAGAAGGCTGTGCTGCCATTCAGAAGGACCTGGACAGGCTGGAGAGGTGGGCGGAGAGGAACCTCCTGAAGTTCAACAAAGGCAAGTGCAAGGTCCTGCACCTAGGCAGGAATAATCCCATGCACCAGGACAGGCTGGGGACTGACCTGTTGGAAAGTAGCTCTGCCGAGAAGGACCTGGGAGTCCTGGTGGACAACAAGTTAAACATGAGCCAGCAGTGTGCCTTTGTGGCCAAGAAGGCCAATGGGATCCTAGGGTGCATTAGGCAGAGTGTTGCCAGCAGGTCGAGGGAGGTGATCCTGCCCCTCTATTCAGCCCTGGTGAGGCCTCACCTGGAGTACTGTGTCCAGTTCTGGGCTCCCCAGTACAAGAGAGACATGGCACTCCTGGAGAGAGTCCAGCGGAGGGCTACCAAGATGATTAGAGGGCTGGAGCATCTCTCCTAGGAAGAAAGACTGCAAGAGCTGGGCCTGTTCAGCCTGGAGAAGAGAAGATTGAGAGGCGATCTCATCAACGTGTACAAGTATCTGAAGGGGGAGTGTCAAGAGGATGAGGCCAGCCTCTTCTCCGTGGTGCCCAGCAACAGGACAAGAGGCAATGGGCAGAAACTGAAGCACAGGAAGTTCCATCTGAACCTGAGGAAAAACTTCTTCACTGTGAGGGTGACAGAGCATTGGAACAGGTTGCCCAGAGAGGTAGTGGAGTCTCCTTCGCTGGAGATATTCAAAAGCCGTCTGGATGTGATCCTGGGCAATATGCTCTAGGTGACCCTGCTTGAGCAGGGAGGTTGGACTAGATGATCTCCAGAGGTCCCTTCCAACCTAAACGATTCTGTGATTCTGTGATCCATAACGTTAGCGTTTAATGTTTATTTTAGTGAACTCCTAAACTGCCTGTTTTGTGTCTGACTTCCCCTAGATATTAACATTTACAAGATGGTGAAGTATCTAGAAGCGGTGGATTAATTATTCCCTTCACATTTAGCGACCACACTTTGGTCAAGGCTGCACATAAGAGCAAAACACTTCAGGGACAACAAAAAACTATAGCTGCATAAGATGCGGCTTTATGACCACGTTATTCAATGTGGCTTGAACTTTCCATGTTCACTCACTTAGTAACTTTAGTGGCTGGCCCCTCTTGTTTTGCTGATAATATTAATGTGATGGATTAGAAAAACAAGGCGACTTTTTCATGAATTCAATCCAGTACTTAGTAAATCAGCATTTGGAAATAATTTAATGTGCAGTACAACTCAGTTTTCACTTGATGGGAGAAGACAAGTATCTTCTAGAAAAGTATATTTCAATGCAAAGCAATCTTGTAAATTAAAAACTCCCAATAAATTATGTCAATGCCTTAATGTCTGTAACTATATAATTAAAGAATCATTGAAAGAAAAATTTAGATTGGGAGCTAATAGGATACAAATGAGAATTTAATCATATGGCCTTTATTAATATTTTGCTTCTTTTTATGCATCTGTAGGAAAATTCACTTGCATGAAATGAAGGCAAAAACTAAAAGCGACATCTTCATGTAGATGGCTCCACGTTGTCAGGGCTGATCTGCTTTCCAATGGAAGTTAACCGAACAGCATCCACAAGTTCTTGAATCAGACCCCAAAAATTTCTACTAACGTTCCTTACGTTTCAGTTGCGTTATAATGAATAAAAACAAACTGCTTATATGTGGTTGATTAGGCATCATTATGCTTGCTTAAGTCAGGAATAAGACTAACACTAAAAGGCTACAAGAAGAATCTTATTCTTGCAGCGTTCCTTAGGCTGGTACGCCGCAGCTAAGTATGTGTAGACGTTGCAGCATTCAGTGGTGGAAGAAAAGGTTGAAACTCTGGAAGGATGCATATTTTGCGGAATATCTTAGAGGCATAAACGGGAGGACAGTAATGAACTAGCTGTATCCAGAAATTGGGAGCATAGGTCTCTATTGTGCTCATTAGCTCTCTGAAGATACCCGAGTAGCAACCCAGGCATTTGCTACAGGGGTGCAAGAGGCATTTCAGAGGGGACTCTGCTTCCTGGGCTGCGATGAGCTTGTGTACTTAGAGGGGGGCTGGATGCTGTGCCACAGGGATAGAGGAGAGTTGCTCCTCTTGGAGAAAAGCCATTCGTCAGCTTATGCACATACGCTTACATTATATATAATTAAATTAACAACATTAACTAAATCTAAAACTCTGATGCACATTTGCAATCCTCTCTTTAAAAGAGTCACTGAACATAATCACAGCTGATTCAGGGATTTTAAGTAAACTGGTGCATTTCCCTCTGTAAACATTTTATTTCAGAAGCATTATGCGACTCCTCTTCCTCAGACACTGAATTCTGCATGAGACAGATATCTATCAAACTCCCAACAAGCATTTTGCTCTGCTCCCCAGCCAAAACATGAGCCGAGAGAGAAGAGAGGTGTCATAGTAGCATATCGCTGCCCTGAGGGCTTAAGCACGTGCTTCCCTCTGTACTGGTCCGTGCTCTAGCCAAGGTGCAAGCTTGCTGGGGTCTGACAAGGGACACAGCTGCAGAGCAGAACAGGAGGGTTTGGGATTCCCCTGGAGGGAAACCAGGAGACCTCCCTCCCACTTCTACTCTTGCTCAACTCTCTGCAAACAGCTTCAGCTTTCCCTGCCTGCCTTGGAGGACTGCCTGCTTCTCCATACATCCAGCGTTCCCACACTGTTTTCTTCAAACTTGCAACCACTGAGTAAGGACTTCCTCCACACCAAAACACCCTCCCTGCACACACAGATTCTTCACAAAATCCTGCACAAAATCCTGGTTTTATGGCACAAAATTGCCATAAAACCAACATGCCCAGCACTGACGTTTTTGCTTATTTATATTCCCCTGTACAGGAGAATCGGAACAAACATGGGGGGATTTGAAAGCCTCCCTTTTTTGCTCCTCTAGGATGCCAAGATTCAACCCACACTTCACACAGGAACTCCTATCTGACTCATTATCATTTCCCTTCAGTAAATATAGCAAAAATAGCCACTTGCTTCCCTCTGCACTTAGAAACGGTACAGAAGCAGCTGGGATCAGCTGCTCCTGCCTCCTCTGGCAGAGGGATGGGAAGTGAGAGGCAAGCACAGACCGGCAGCACGGCAGCAGGGAAGCGCCACTGCTGCTGCAGTTACCCAGCCTGCCGGGTGGTCCCAAAAGAGGACGCAGCCTCCCTGTGGGCTGCGACCTTGCTCCAGCTCATACTTTCAGCCTCATAAAGAAACCTCCAAGATAGCAACTAATGAATCTCAGCAGTTTGGTTTGCAACTGTTCGTGAAAAGCCTGGCTGTCGAACTAAAGCTATTTCACATCACCCACCTTTGCCTGCCTGCTTGGCCAAATCTCTGCATTCCTCTTCCCCAGCTTCCCCTCCTGAAGACCCGAACCGCACCCTTCACTGAGTGTGACTCAGCTGCAGCTCCCGTGAGAGACCTGATGAGTCCCTAACCTCTCACACCATTTTTATGGCCTACTCTTGCTCTCAGCTGTTGGCACGTGCCCTCTTGACTCCCTCCATCCTGCTTTGCTCTGGGTCA
Organism: Struthio camelus; assembly: GCF_040807025.1. NCBI lineage: Eukaryota > Metazoa > Chordata > Aves > Struthioniformes > Struthionidae > Struthio > Struthio camelus. The sequence continues at coordinate 56,468,502 of NC_090981.1, read as the reverse complement.
AAGACAGCTCACAAAGTGCTCCTCAGCTAATCTCCCAGGAAGCTCCACATCTTCAAAGCATTCAAAAACCAGAAAACAGACAGTTGTGCCTTTCAGACCTTCTTTGACCTTGCAAATTAATAAGCTACTTAGCTAGAAAGTTAAATCATGCAGAGATTTTTTTCAGCTGTGAGCCAGCATTTGCATTGCTTTATAGGTGGTAAATTTTGTCAGTTTTATTTGTGACATGAACATTACAAAACACAAGACTCAAGGTTATGACTCTGGGTTAAAAGCTTGAGCCGGTATCTACCAGGTCTTCGGGGAACCATGCAATGAATCACTTCAGTGCACATAATGGAACAGGATACACTTCCATATACATGGACAGGCTGAGGACAGAACAGACTCCAGGAATATTTAGTGACCCAAACATGTTCTCTAAGTTGCATCAAAACTGCTTAGGTCACCAATGAGTACATGAGCTCTATCTCCCTCAACTGTCCCAAATGCATGGGGGACATCCCAGTGGGTACTCTGTATGAATGCATCTCTATATATTGAGTCTCTATAGGAAAACTAACAGCTACTGAGTCATTGCTTTGAGGAAGCCTCTCATAGTTAACTAAGCAGTTTCATTTCTCAGTATAAATTTTGCTGTCATGAGGAGGCCTCCCAGTCTATACAGGCTCTGTAAAGAAACAGAAATTTAAATAGTATTCTGTATTAACTGACTCTCACTAGCTTCTCCATCACCTTATCTGTTTAAAAGACTGAGCAAATTTGTTCTTCCCTTTTCATTATTTCCCTTGACTTCTGGAAGTTGAAGTCAAGTCTTCCCTTCTCCGCTGTAATTACTAGGAAGAGTAATTTTGCACAGTTCTTTGCACTTGGGTAATATTACCAGAGCACTGGACATCCGTTTTATGACTGCTTATCCCATTGCTTTGTATACATGCCGATTATTTTCAAGAGCACCTTAAAAGACATTACTTTTGACTTCTCTTTATAATTCCAGTACTTGCTTCATTCACTCAGACAAAAGAGAACAAACACTGACGGCATTTGTGTGTTAGCAGAACGCAAACAACGTGGCAAGAGGTTAAACTCAGCAGTGACGTCCACTATGGTCTTAACTACTCATGTTGATCCCCTTCAGTTCAAGCATTTCTGAAGTCTTCTACAGTATTTTTTTTTTTTAAACCACTGATGATCCATGAGGTAGCTACAAAACAGTCCAAAAAACCTAACATTTCTACACGTGAGCAAGCCAATAACATAAGAACATGATCACTCGAAGCTTAGCCTACTTTTTATATGGATATCATTTATTTGATATGTACAAAACAGTCAACATTTTCTTACCCAAACCAATTGATCCTGCAACTAAAAAAAGGCTCAAAAACACTATTAGCAGTTAGTAACGGCTAGCACTCTTGATTTGCTATGTATTAGCATGGAGAGTTTTTGTCAAAATATTATTACAGTGTTCATTTCTGATATTACTACAATGTTTAATTGGTTGTCTTTCCTGTTGTAGAGCCAAATGACAAAGAAAATGCTACTCTTGCTTATGGATAACATCCAGAATTGCATGACATTTTTCAGTTTGCTACTTTTGTCACCAACAATAAAGATCCAGGTCAATGAAAACTATTCACAAATTAGTGGTGATTCCATAAAACTGATTCAAAGACGCACCATAAAAACCAAATGTTTCACTTCAACATTTTCAAAATGAGACTTTTTGATTTTTCTTAAATTATGTAACCATCTTCAGACTGAATACAGTTCATAAAGAACATAAAATACGTTTTATGTTCATATAGAACATAAAAACTATGTTTCATTTAAGCCTAAGAATTGAAAATGGTTCATTTGAGCCTGAACAAAACACTTTTAAACCTGAAACAATTTTCCAATTGTGCTTGTGTTTTTCGCCACAAAATATCATGTTTCAGAGTGCCTCCCAACATACCTGTCATTTCCCCCTTATACTCAAATCCCTCTTGGTTTCCAGTTTGACCAATGAGCCGAACTTTTTTTTTTTTTTTTAAATAAAAACAACCCCCTGGTCAAACCTCAGTAGCTGCAAGCAAAAATCACTGCAGAAAGCTTGCTTCTGCATTTCAATCACGGAGAGACAGTCCTTATTCACTCCGACCTTTTATATTTTGGAATAGCGAAGAACTCCGCCACTCCGACAGAGTGGCCCTATTCCCACCTGAACCTCAGCTAGGAAACACCAACACCTTTGGCTTTCTGTGAATGGTATCTTTACCCTTCTAAGCCATCTCTGTCAGCAGATCTCAGCAGCCTCACTGCCCCAGGTGAGATGCTCCTGCCAGGGCACAGAACATGTACCACTGACTTGGTTCCTCTCCGGATGACCTGCTCTTTCTGTATCAAGGATATATAAAGCCGCTCCTGCAGCTTCATGGCACAAAACAGCACTCCATACTCTTAAGCCTACTCCTTCTCACCGAAAAAAGGATAAAATGAGAGCTTGCCCTATCAGGCTGTAAACTGTACAGCTCTGCCTACCTCCAGCAAATTAAGCAGGGCAGGGAACGCGCCCAGGCGCTGGAAGTTGTTTGCCCACCCTATTAACAGGGACAGTCCCTGCCACGGCTTCAGCTGGGGCCGACAAGCACGCTCTCAAACAGTTCCCAAGCATGGTACAGGAGGGGACACAGGCCAGGAATCCTTCTCTGTAGTCGGGATGTGGCCACTCTGTTTTGGAGGCTTTAGGAGCGAATTTAACACATGGACACAGACTGTTCTGTGCCACTTGGCTGCAAAGCCAAAGAACGCAGACATACTTCATTTATTAGCACAACTGTGGTCTCACTGTGTAACAACAGCAGTTGGCACAATTATCTGCAGAGCTGCAGTACAAGAGTAAAAGCCAGCTCAGCGCTTACCTGACGGATAAAGAGAGATACCATAAAACACACTACCAAGTATTTGGAATCCCACTGGCATCTCTTAAAAAAAAAAAAAAAAAAAAAAAAAAAAGCTTGCCTTTGTGGCTCTCCTATATATTTGAAATGTAAGGTTTTAGCAACACATTTTGGCACTGCGTAACATTTCTAGCGTAATTTTATCGTTCAGGTACTCAAGTTTGTTTACATTTCTAAGAAATAACAGTTTATTTCAGCTTTCAAAATGTCTTGCTTTAACCGGGCCACGCTTCAACTTTTCTTCTTCAAGATGTTCAACGGAGAGGTTACTAGATACCTCACATGCATGGGAATTAGGGAACTTAACTGAAATCAACCCAACCGGCACCTCTGTGCTCTGCCAGTGCCACCACGTAAGCCTTTGCTGGACTGCAACAGGACAGATCCACCTACCTTAACTTTTCCAGATGTGAAAGTCATCCAAGCGTTAGGCTAAAAATATCTTTTCAAGACTGGATTTCAGAGACTTCTCCAGCTGTAACATGACAGTCACTTTATAAAACATTAGACAGGAACCGAATTCCTGTCCAAGGATGAAACAGGTCAGAATTTTAAAACAACAACAAACAAAAATCGGCTCTAGACAGATGTTTGGCTCAGTATTGGAGAACTGACTGATTCAGGAAATAATTTGACCCCTGTGTTCCAAGTAACTAAGTAAAAATGTATGAGAATGCATTTATTTATATAAATTAATGAAGTATCTGCTAAAATACACATGAGATCGTTCCACTGAGCACTGACAACAAGGATTTCCTGGTTTTATAACTAATAGTTTTTAAACTGAGCCTTAGCTGCCTTGAAATCCTGATTTTTAGTATGACAGAACAGGAGAATACTAACAAAATATTCTGTACTACATTTCCCTTTTTTCTACATCTTAGCTTAACTCCCTGCTAAAGAAGAAGAGAGAATCACATTTTTTCAAAAATTCCCAGAAAATATCCCCAAATTTTAAATCAGCAGTAGAATTACTGCAAGCAGTACTCACAAAGACAATGCACCATTCAAAATGTTAGCAAAACACCCAGGGAGGAAAAAGAAAAAATTCAAAAATACTCTAAAACCCAACATCAAGTGTTTGGATTATCACTGCTAACTTTTAAAGACAACTTTTTCAATCACCCAATGAATTCAATAGAAGGTCTGTAAGCCTTCCGTACCTCAATTGCCAGGCTTTGTTGTAAGGTTTGAGCGCTACATTTTGACATTGCATTTAGCCCATGCAGGTAAATGCATTCCTTTTCTCCCCCCACCCCCCTCCCAGAAACAATTTCTCACAGTTAAGAGACAGCATGCGCTAACAGGACTGGAAAAGACTTTCAGATCTTAAAAAGCAAGGCAGCATAGCAGTCCTTTCCAAATGCTCCACAACCCTGTTAGCAAACAGCAGGTCTCCACAGCTAGCAATGTTCCAGTCTTTGGGCGAGGGACTGACTAGGGCCCTTGGCTGTTAGCAAAACAGAGGTGAAACTCCAATCCAGTATTTACATTAGCTGTTTTACGTGTTATCTCCGTTACTGGGAACTCTTCAGTGCTCCCATTCTACAAACTTTTTTTTTTTTTTTCTTCTAATTCAGCTACAGGTAGGTTTACACTGAACAGAACAGAAATTACTGCAACATGCTATAGATGTGAATTGCTTGTAGCAGACTGGTTGAGACACCACAAAATTCAAATCATGCTGCCAATCCTGCTTGAGAGTCAAGGGAAAACTAGACTACGCTCAGAGACTACAGCTCAGCAGGGCCCCCAAAGCCATTCATTCACCGTAGCTTATGCATCCCCAGGCAGCCACTTCCACATCAGGGAAACTCAGCTCTGCCTCTGTCTTCTGGCATCAAGCAGGGAGCTAAAAACTACTTTAAGTCCTGCAGCCCCAGCAGGAACTACTGCCTCAGTTCCTCTCCTCCTCCCAGGGGGTATAAAACCTACAGTAACAGATCACATGGCATGATTAGAGAGTAAATAAAGCCGACTTGCGCTTCCAAAATGAAGTGTATCCTAACACCCTCCCAGCAAATAACGTCTCAGCTGACACGGATGGCTTCACTTCTTCTCTGCCACTGCTCTTCCTTTCCCATTCTCCTCTCTGACAGGCTCAGATCGCCTAGAAATATGGCAGTAATGAAGTTGTTTCTCTAGCAAAAACCAACCCTTCGAGAAAATTTAGAAGCATCTCTAACACAGTGGTACCATTTCCCTTACTACAGTTCAGTTTTACTCTATAAAAATGTAGAAATGACAGATCAGCCTGAAGATGCCAATAGAGAATCACAGTCAGAAAGCACTTATCTGGACTAACAGAACAATAGGTAACTTTATTAACTTTATAATAGAACTAATTAGCCATTGTAACGGACCGCACAAATCCTGCTGTTTGTCTTCTAATGTTACTTTCGGGGGATTTAATTTTCAATCACTTTTTCCTTCCTTTCTCCAGTTTCACAAATTATGGGTAAACAGTGTTTTTTTCCAGACATCACTCAAAGCCACGATGACTGATTTCGATCATGAAGGGACAGTGAGGAGCAGGATGAGCAGTGAGCTATTATGGGGAAGCAAGGGTCAAAGCAGGAGAGAATGAGTAGATCCTATTCCTTTGCTCACTGGCCATTCTAGAAATATCCCAAATAGACAGATTCTTCCCTAAAATAATATAGCCTTTTGAATCTTTTTGGCACCATTGTAGGATGTGAGATTTGGAGGCAGAACAGAGGAGCGGACAGCCTTCGGTGACAGTTATCAAGTCAGTTAATTTCTGCACCTCATTTTTCCCATCTCTCAGTCTTCACGGACCTGTTTAAAGACCCTCATGCTGCAGACCTGCCACAGACACATAAACCCAGTTCTCATGAATTTGCCATCCGTCAGTAAGTGAACATTTCTGGCACAGCAATGTGCTACGCATTCAAAATAGCCCCAACAGTACATAAATAATTCCAGAAACTTGAATGGTTAAAAAAACAACAAAAAAACACCCCTCAGTTTTAAATGTTTCCAAGATGCTCTGAGAAATGTAAACTACCACAACTACATTGATGTATGATGTCTTTCTTTTGAAAGAGAAATGGCTACTCACGGAATAGATCTTTGAAGTGGTAATTAGACTATCCCTTTTAATTAGTTTGGTTTAAGTTCAAATTCCAAAGGAGAACAAGAGAAAGAACATCTGAAATTAATCTTGAAATGAACAGTTATTATTTCAAAGCTTGATAGGATACCTTTTAGAAATGCTGCATATGCTGTAACTTCCCTGTCTCCGGGTTTTATACAAATGAGGTAATTTGGCCTCCTTCTGGACCAGCTGTTGTTTTTTCTCATTCCAGTTCTCAGTGAGGCTGCACTTCTGAGAAAACTCTACGTAACATTTAGCAGTCCCACCAGCGTGCTCAGAGGAAAAAACACAAGCCAGCACTTTCGAGAGGCCTCCTTGCTCTTGGCTGAGGCACAAGAACTTGTATTTCAGATAATGCTACTAGAGTAATAGAGCCTTCAAAACCTCAGCCCCAACCCTGCTATGCCAACAGCATGAGACCAGCTGTCCCAGGTGAGGACTCTCCTCTAAGCCTAGGCCTAATAAGGAGCTGCTAATGCAACGTTTTGCAAATCTCTGGCACATGCTGCTTTTAATATTTTCTCATCTTAAAAGCAGGTACCGATATCAAAAGTTTTCAATTTCATAACCTTTCCAAAAAAGACCATGGAGGCTTTCCTGCTCCGGTGCAGCACGCAAACTTTTCATTTTGCCTGATGAAGCCCCCAGGAGCAGAGGCACCCATGCACAGACACAAACGAACGCTCCCAACAACAGAGCGGGGACAGCCCGTCACCCAGAAACTCAGTTCTGCTAATGGGAAGCACTTAAAGGCCTTTGTGAACTGTAAGAAGGACCGAGCTGGGGAAAAACGGGTATGAAACTGAGGGGGCCAGGGCAGGTGGCTGACAGGGTCCTGACACCCCGCACAAACGACCCTATTACAATATAACGGTCACGCGGGTGACTGCTGCCATTCTGAACCCTTCTTGAGTACCACCACACTCGCAAAGGATGTTTTTGGTTTTAGCCAGAGTTTTGAAAGTGACTTTTCCTTTTGAGCCCTGTTTCCTATCACTTGGGTTGTCAGAGGCATTATAACCTGTTTGATGTCATAATCAGGTTAATTTGCTTCCATTTTTCTCATGGATGGGATGGAGGTTCATCAGTGACAACAGAACAGGGCTATAATTAACTGGACTCCCTGGGGTTTGCTGCCTATAGAAAACTAGTCCAGAATCCTTCAGAGATGGGAGTCGGGGCTTCAACAGTAGAACGTCAGGGCATTTTAAAGAGTTTGCTTAGAAATGGATTCGAGCTGCGAAATCTGCACTCCGGTGCAAAGAAAATAAAGTCAAGTCATGTTAACAGACTCAGCCTTTGTTATCTTGTAAATGACAATCTCAGCTCTCATCTGCAGAAAGTCCCTGGTTCTTCTTCTTTCCCAATAGCCTTGAAATTACAAAGGTATATAATGAATGGGACCAGACAGAGAAAAAAACAGGTGGGTTTCCATGAAAGAAACATCCAGTTCAAACACATCATAAAGCAGTAAGAGTAATTCTAGTTTAAAGAGAGAAAAATATCCCAAAAAAATCATTTCACTAGGAGTATCTGAGAGTGGAGATACCTCACTGCAGAGATAATGACGGATAGAAACGGGCTCTATTTATCAGTTGGGGACAGAGGAGAAGAGGCTGCTCAGTAATCACCTCCTTAGCATTAAAGCTCTCTCTGCTTGGGAAACTTTCAGGTGCCTGTCGATGCTACTGGTGCTGGGTTTGCAGGAAACTCTTGTACTTCTCTTCCCCATTGCCTCCCAGCAGGTGAAATTTCATTCCTCTCATGCCAGGTATCTCCTCCAAGGAATACTTGACTGACAGAGTTACCTCACAACGGACAGGAGAAGCAGCTGGGGAAACTGAAAAGAAAATATCATATTGCAGACAGAGGTTCAGTGAGTATTTCACCTAGTGAATGTCAGGTAAATAATACAGAAAATGCCAGGAATGATCCCCTGTTAAAACTTCTCCAGCATCTGACAGAAGACTTTGATCCAAATCCAAATCTCCACAGGCTGGAGAGGCATCTAGACTTGTGCCTCAACTGACAAGAGCGAAGCTCAGAGGAGAAAGAACTTGATCCAGCTTGTTCTAGAGATCAGGCAGACAAGAAACATGCTTCTAATTCTAACTTTGGCAGAGTGGTAAGAATCAGACCAAGGCTATATTTTAATTGCCTTAAAAATGATTTAAAATGCAGAAATCATTTTATCTGCAGCTTCAACCCAAACATAATGTTTTGCAGCTGAACAAAATATTAGACAGTACGTTTCCAAAAACAAGTACAAAACAAACAGCAAAATATTAGAGGTTTTTTGAAGAAATGAATAAAGGACATCAAAGTTTTTGACTTTCCATTTTGTACTAGATTCATTTTTCTGGCAGAACATTCCCCAAGACAGACAAGAGCTGTTGAGAAGAAACTTTCTCTAATTCAACAGTCTAATTTATGCACACAGAGACTTCATCTCTAGTTCTTTAAAAAGGGTAGAAATATGTATTTGATTCAGCTCAGCACAAGCACTTGATCACGTACTGTTTGCTGAAGTAAATTTAAGTTGAACATTTGCATAAGAAAGCAAGCAGAAATTAAGTACAGAAGAGGTTACGGCAAAAATCAATATTCTCTTTTATGTTCTTGCATACAGAAGCCTTTACTGGACATGCAACAAATGGTTCCACCGAGCCTTCCAGCAATATTCAAGGGCAATGCCTAACAATATTTGCTGTACCTTCTAGCACAGCAGTCTTCCAGCCACTTTTCTTTGCATTCCTTTGGATCCTTACCTCTGTTGGACAATTCCTTTTTCTGTTCAACACAGTGGTTCCAGCTACTCATATACTGCCAGAGCCATGATGGGAACGGTCCCCCACAAGTCACCAACACTGTGGAGCTGGAAACTCCACCCTACACTCATCAGATAACCAGGAGTGGAGAATAGGATCTGTGCACTCAGGAACATGCTCCCAAGTAATTAGGTGAGGAGTAGGGTAAGTCTGGATGTGACCCTACTTCTCCCTAAAAGAGGCAGAAATTACAGATCGCTCTACGAGAAGACTGTAGTAGTGGTGGATGAAGAAAAATTGTGTAGCTTCCTAAGCTATGCAGTGCCCCTTCTTCCCAGTAAATCATAAAGTTATAACCTATCCTGGGAAGAGTATTACGATCTCCTTCTAACTACAAGCCATCCTGAGAACTCCCTTCAATTACACAGAAGGCATCCAAATGCAAGTAGATGATGGGAGCATGGAGTGAAGAACAGCAGACCAAAGCAGGGAGTGGACAAGTTGCAAGGACATCATGTTTCAGGCAGAATAAACAGGTGTCTGAATACTGCAAGTCTTTCACAGTTTAAGTGGGTCACAGATGATAGGAGGCTGCCAGAGGCTCATTAGGGATATGCAGACTTGGGAGAAACTAATTGTGAACACCGAGCCCATATCAGTGCGTTAGCCCCATAACACAGGTCCAGCACTTCTCAGATGAATTAGAAATCTATGTGATCTGCTCAGGAATAATAAGGTCATTGTAGTTTCTTTTTATAAAGTTCACAGAGAGTTCAGTATGACTGAGAAATTTGGCATTGCCCAAATTGAAGCCTGAATGGCTCTGCCAATACGACTCTGTTAACAGGACAAACGAACAGAAAAAATACAGAGTAGTTGAGATTGGAAGCGACCTCTGGGGATCGTCTAATCCAACTTCCCAGCTCAGACCAGGGTTGACTACAGCAGGTTGCCCAGGACCCTATCCAGATGGCTTTTGAATATCTCCAAGAATAGAGGCTCCGCAACCTCTCTGGGCAACCTGTTCCAATGTTCAGCTACCCTCACAGTAAAAAAGTGGTTTTTTATACGTTCAGATGAAATTTCCTGCGTTTCAAGTGGTGCCCATTGCCTCCCATCAGTGGTGTCACTAGGCACCACTGAGAAGAGTCTGGCTCTGTCTTCTTTACTCCTTCCCATCAGGTATTTATAGACATTGATGAGGTTCCCCCCAAGCCTTCTCCTCTCCAGGCTGAACAGCCCCAGATCTTTCAGCCTCACCTTGTTTGTCAGATGCTCCAGTCCCTTAATCATAATTGTGGTCCTTTGCTGGACTTGTTCTAGTAGGTCTCTGTCTCTCTTGCACTAGAAAGCCCAGCACTGGATGTGCCCAGCACTCCAGATGTGGCCTCACCAGGGCTGAGTAGCGGGGGGAGAATCACCTCCATCAGCCTGCTGGCAATGCTCTTCCTTAACACTCCCCAGGATACCATTGGCCTTCCTTGCCAAAAGGGCACACTACTGGCTCATGGTCAGTTTGTCTACCTGGACCCTCAGGTCCTTTTCTGCAAAGCTGCTTTCCAGCCAGTTGGCCCCCAGCCTGTACTGGTGCAAGGGGTTACTCCTCCTCGGGTGCAGGGAAGGTGTTCTGAGCAAATTTTCAAACTCCTGTTACAAATGTATCTCCCAAATGCAGATATGTGGATTTTTTTTTAAGCCTTATTTCTACTACTGGAGTAAAATTGTTCAAGGCTTCTTTCTTCTACAAAAGAGAAATGGCAGGTGACATGTTAAAGCTTAATTTTGAAGCACACTATTGCTTTCAAAATAAATACTGCAGCAATTTAACATTTACACTAACAAAGCACTTGCTCAACAAATGACTTTCAATACTAAAAAAGCAAAATGGCATTTCACACAGCTTGGCAAGGGAAGCTGCAGGCATAAAGCAAGAGCAGAATATATTCCTGTACCACAGAACATGGTTAAAAATATCAAATATAAGTTCAGTTTGGACCCAGACTGAGACTCCTCAGTCTGGTGAACGTTAAGCAAACGGCTTCATTGAAGACATGGGAAGAGAGCGCAATCTATCCTTTAAAGCACATGAAAGCAAGCACCATGTAGCAAATGCTATTTCTTTTCAGGAGCACAGGACTGAACAGAAGGAATCTACTGAAAGTCTGTGAAGGTGATTTTTTTCCCCTTATGGCTTTGACTTGCATTATTTGGAAAATGGTCTGTCGTAGAACCTCAAAATTTGCTCAGTCTTGAGGGAGGAAACGTATCATGTGTCTGATGCCTTCCGGTAGCAACATGTGACTATCACCAAGTTATAACAGTGATCTGATGGTTCTATTTTTCTTCTCCTTACTCCCAACACAATACATGTACTTAGAGAAAGCAGCTTGTTACGGTTGGTAGAAACTGATCAAATACTGGAGATCAGTTCCAGAGGAAAAGGGAAGATGAGAAAACAATCAAGGACTGGGAAACCAAGAAAATTCTGCCAGCATTGAAGCCTTCTCTGGCCACTGTTCAGCGCAGATCTTGGGATCCATTCGAAGAAGGTTCTAGTTCCAGTTCTACGCTTGTTCAACTGGAGAAGAGGAAACCTGTAAAATACTCTATTTTATTCCTTTCTCCTCTCTACCAGTATTTCTACTACCTCTAACTACAGCCGAGGCACTTCCCAAGGACAAATAATCTCAGAGAGGACATCTTTGGACAGGATGAACCACCTTTTGACGATGACCATCTTTCTCCGAGAAGTGTGAAAGGAGCTCGCTTGTAACACCACTAGCTTAAACTCAGCGTTTAACTTCCAGGCTACTGAAGTTAAGGGATATCAATTTATCCTGTGTCTTTAATCCCTGAAGTCCAAGTAATATTTTAAACAGATCCATGAACTACGCTACATAGGAACACGGAAGTATGGTAATGAAACCCTGAATCCTTTTTATTGCTTAGCAAGAAGACTAAGTATTTGTGCCTGTTTGTTTTTCAGAAGGTGCACTTCTAGCAATAGAATTTCTGATAGCAAAGTGAAGAGAACATCGAAGTCTTCCTAAATTCATGTCAGACATGTCAAAAACTCTAAGTTGAAGGATTCTTAGCCCCCTTGCACAGGATCCAGAAGTTCTACAAACAGAGAAAGACTCTTCCTCTTTCTAGGGAAGGAAAGTAAAAGACACTGGAAAAAAAAGTCCATCTTATTTCTGATGAGCTTCTAACAATCTCCAAAGAGCAACTTAAAAAAAAACCACCCCTTCCTGAAACCTGAAAGAATATTAGAATCTTCTACCTTAATCTTATAAGCTCTTTGGGAAATTTTTTCTGTTGATATTAAACAGTTAGGAGCAACTGTTTCATACACTATTACAAACAAATCAGCTATGATGTCTCTGTTTCCCAGGTACCGCAGCCTTGAACTTGCCCTGGGCATAAGCAGGCGCTCTCAAGGTCTCCAGTTCAGTGCAAACTGTTGTAGAAATGAGAGGTACTCTACGTGCTTCTGGAGGCTGTTTGTTTTGTTGTTCCTACTTTAATATAAAGGTCACTCTGACTGAATGTATCCATTTGCGCTTTTTTCATGATTTAGAGATGAGATTAACAGATCCTATAAACGGAAAGCTGAGGGATGCTGGGAGAAAGCTACTCTTTCCTCTACGTTTTAATTCATTTCAGTTACTACAATTCGTGAACTTATAATACTGAGAAAAATAGTCCTTGTGTTTTGGAGAAACTAAGCAAATAAAGATGAATAGCAATTGATGTGGTTTAACATAGAACAAACAAATAGTGGGAAGACGTCAGCATCATACCTTTAGAAGATATGCAAGCTACATAGCCTGCATCAGGGGTTCTGCCAGCCAGCAAGACTGCTTACACTGGCCACAAGGTTCTTCCAACACAAGACAGGCCGTCCTTTGAGAGTAAAATAGTGTTCTGAGCCTTCCCCCCCACTCACCTCCCCTTCCAAGTAGTCAAACAAAGGACTTCACTGTCAAAAGCCAAGACAAATAGTTTATGCTCAGCACTCAAAAACAGAAAATGTGAAGAGAATCCTCTGGCAGTAGCAAGTTAATCATCAGAAAGCAAGACCATTATTCAATAAAATCCTGCACTCAGGCATACCCCTTTAGGAAGGGCAACAGATAACTATTGTCTGAAACAGCTTACTGGCATTCTGGTCGCCCATTAAATGAATGACGCTACAAAGCCATTGTTCAAAAAGACTTTTAAAACTGTTTTTGCACAGACGGTGTTGCTCCGCTCCTTTAATTCCCCCCACCCCTCCACTCGCTTCACACAGCACCAGGCCCCTAGAGCCAGCTGTATTCTAGCAGGTCTCCTCCCTCCTACCCCAGACTTACTCCATCACAGCTCCCGGGAACTGACAAAAACCTTCAACATCATGGAGAATTTTGTGTTTATAAGACTCATAATGCCACTGCAGACAAGGAGCTGGAAGTCCATGGACAACCATGCAAACTAACCCTAAATTCTGATATGCATGAAACCCACTTATCAACTGCTTTCAATGACAAAATGAGGGCAACAGATACGGCAGCCATGTACAACCTAAAGCTCCAATGAAAACTATTCTCAGACCTCTAGTTCAATACTCTAAATCGCTTGCCTTAGTTATGTTACTGCCTATTGCAGCAATCACCGAGTTACAGTCTGAATAAAACCCAAATATCCTACTTCCAAACCACAGCAATTTGACCACCTAACCAGTTGCAGTGCTGTAATCTCCTATTACTGCAGAGCCAGAAAGGGGCCTATTGTATCACACCACAATGTTTCATCCACAAACTTCACAAAGCTTCTCTGTTTTGCAGTTCATAAACATACCATTACCTCATGGCAGAGTGCATTGAAACAAAACAGGAAAAAAAAGAGGAGGATGCCTTTCTATAATCCTGTAAAAGGGAGGATAATTTCTCATCTATTACATTATATTTTCGACTACTGGAAAGTTTTAAAGATAACTTATTTAAGGACACAAAACAAACGCTCAAACCCTCTGCTTTCCTCTCCTATAAGCACAAATGAGTAAAATCATTGTAATTTGTAAAGGTCAGGGCCACTTTTCATTTACGATTTTTGCCACTTCTCACACAGATTTCCAATTACATTGTAAGCTAGCAGCTTGCAATGTACAATATCATAATACTATTTTCAAGATTAGCACTCGGTTTTGCATGCAACTAATGAGTGAGTCATCTGGCAATTGCCTAAGCAGCAGTGGAAGTGTACAGCACATACCAAAGTTTTAATTTATATCATTTATCACATCCTTGATTTCTAGCAGCATAATGATTTTTCTCCAAATATATAAATCTGTTGAGGATACCACAAATCATAAACTAATTAACACAATCATTGCAAGAGCACAGGAATGTAACTGATGCCAATGTATTACTGTAGGTAGATTAGAGACAAGGAAATCTTTCAGTCCCCCTTCTCTCTACATACATCGTGCAAGTGCTACAGACTTTTGCTCTACAGGAAGTATCTATATCACAGAATGCGGAGAGCTTAGGAGAAACAGCAATTATGCTGTGAAAATGAACACATTTCAAAAATTGTCCAGTGCTAAATGCTATGGAAATGCGGATGATGATATGCAACTGCCTAAAATGATTCTGAAACAGACCCTTTTGTCCTGGGCTTCTACTGCATACAGGAGACCAAAGAGCATCCCATTTTGGGGGCTCTGGACAGAAAATGGCTGTTGTAGGTAAAAAGCCTTAAAAGCAAAGAGGCCACTAACCAGAAGAACAAACTAAGAGGACCAAAAGACCATACATGACAATTTGGAGGAGGGTAGGTTCTGTAAGAAGAGGGAAGAGGAAGGAAGATAGAGGAGATAGAGGTGACTGCAAGAATAAATAGATGCAGAAGTCACATAAGCTTCATGTTGAACTTATCACTTAGTACTAGAATTGCATTAGAGGCAAACAGGACAGGAGGAACAGGTAAAAGGCAGATATACAAACTCAGGCACTGGATGGCAGAAAGCACAGCAACAACAAAACTGCCAGATGTGACAGTTCATGCATTACACCTTGAAGAAGGAATTATAAGAAACAGTCAAAGGCTTTGTAGCCATATAAAACAAAGTCAAGAAAGACGACCGTGATGTAGGGCAGAGGGGCTGAGACAATCAAGTCAGGGCTGAAACTCAGCCGAATATTTCAATTGCATTTTCAATAAGAAAAATGATCCTGAGGGGGAGACGAGCCAAAAAATGGCTGCAGAACACAAGCAGGTCAGTGTGCCATGCTCGGATGGTCTCACTAACCTCAAACCAGGAGACAAAAGAACCAGTACACAAAATCACAACGCTCAGAGCAAGGATTTTCAAAAAATTAGATTCTTCTGAATGACCTTATGTTTTGATGTACCCTCTCAAAATGATATTTAGTGACCTGCAGTTCAACCCAAAGAGGAAGAAATATTTTCATTCTCGATGAAAACTCTAATTTTCCATTTCAGCCAGATAGATGAAATTTTATTCATGCAATTCTCACATACCACTTCATTTTTCTGAACAGCTCCCTTTCAGAAGAGTTGCTCTTGTAAGCGTCCAACGCTTCTTCAGACATCAAGCTGAGAGTCTTAAGCTGGAAGTCCAGAAAAGGCGGCAAAATCAATTAGTAGGCACTGGAAGAAGCTTGGTTTGAATAACTTGACCAGCCTCAACACAGTGTGCCTGAAGCAATGATAGAAGCCAGCACGATTCAAGTGAGTATCTAAAAGTCTTAGCAACAAGATCTTCTTTAGTCCTCTTCCATTTTTCTCCCTTGCTCGCTGCTTAGCATATGAGGAAGGGTCTATGAACATGTTCTCCACTGCACAATCCCAGAAAGTCCTGGGTACCAAAGGACGCAAAGGTCCTGTGCAAAATGAGTATGCAATCATTTAGTTTAAAACTATATTATACTGTATTCACAAAAAGCAGCGAGATTAAGCTTATGTGACATTTATTAGTTGTTAGCTTTACAGTCTTCGAGTGATTGCATGACAGTGTGTGACTTCCTGAGGTCTTGATAAAGCAAACTAAAAAATGGCTAGCAAAGGCATCATGTTAACATACTCGTGAACGATGAGTAGGGTTGGAACTTCAAAAGCCACCACCAAGCTATTGGCTGGCAGCGGCAAAAGATTAGGGAATGTTTGGGGCGGGTCTGCTCTGATTAAATGGGTGTCTCTATAGTTGGTCAAGGCTTCTGTAAAGTCACCAGAGATCTGGTCAATATAGTTAATGGAGTTTAGGGCAAGATTCATCCAATTCAAAACAGATAATTAATTTCTTCAGATGAACTGAACCCTAAACTCCAAGGGGAGATTGCACAGCTGACTTAGATGTAGATCTCCACAGGGCACACAATTCTGTGTAGCTGAGATGAATCCTACCCTTGGTTCTGGAGGAGAACGTGGAAGAGAACATACTTCTCACTCTGCAGTCCATGGACATCTAAAGCTATCAGGAGATACTCTATGAATTGAAATACTTGTTTTTTTCCCTTTTAAAACATGTACAAACCCACTTCCAAGTCAGCATACAGATAGACAAAACTTGTGGAAATATAAAAGACTAAATAAGGATCAAAAAGTTTAGCTGAATTTTGTATCTGGTTGTTGCCAAAGTAAAAAGCACTATCACACTGCATAGAGCTTCTTCCGAAAGGTGACATGACTCTTGGATTAAAAAAGTCTTGAGAAGGACTGCAGAGAAGGTCACAGTCCCTTACCTCCTCCCTCCCACACTCAACTCTGTCTGCTGATTCTGCTCATACAACTATTTTTATAATTAGGTTACTTCTGACTGAAAGATCACTATTTTCACCACTCAGTTTTGTGGGCTGACTTCAAAGCACCCAGGTAGCTCAGCTTTTCCAAGCAAAAATCATCACTACATTTTAACCTCATTACAAAGTGTTTCCCTAGTATAATTCCTGGAAATGGCTCAATTGTCTTGGTTTAAGCGTAAAAAACAAACACAATTAGAGCTCATATAAACAAAAGCAGACACTCCATATGATAAATCTCAGCCTACAAGGTTAAAATATTTGATTCCAAAAAACAGGTCCCATAAGAGATATAGACAGCAGTTCTTCAGCCTTATTGCCCAACCAAATGGAAGCAAGCTGGGTCGTGTGAATATATAAGAATGACCATGATATTAAAAGCTATTAGACAGAATTTGTTTCTAAAATTCAATGCAAATTTTAAATTAAAATTGTTTTGCTTTAAAGTGATCTCAAAAGGCGTTAATCTGGGCCACGTGTGATACCCGTGGGCATATCAGATTTTTGACATCAAACTGAATAGCAAGAAATGCTTGTGATTTTAAAAAGGAGGAAGAGACAACTTACCACCTTTAAAAACAATTTATGCACAAAAGAGTCCCCAAAAGCCTGTGCAGCAATGATATTTACCACAGAACACAAGAATTAACTCACTTTCTTTTTTTTGTTCTGTATTCCACCTTTAACAAGAGCAACTGCTCTTTTAACGACAAATAACGTAAACAGAAAATGATGCTGACTTATTTCTTACATTTTCTACACTTTTTGAGTCGGCTACAATAGAAGCGAAGCAACAAAACATACAAGAGCTAAGGCCGTTACAGAAATCCATGACTGTTGCATCCTATCACACAAAGGGCAAGAAACCTGCGAGATAGCAGACAAGGGCATTTCCTCATTCATCTCATGCAAATCTAGACTGATTCCTCTTATTTATCCCAGCAATCAGCAGGGGAAAAAAAAAATAATTAATAAATTATTAATAATAAAAAACAGAGAGCTATTTTAGATTTAAGATGAAATAGGATGCCAATGGTAGATGCTGATGGTTTGTCAATTTTAGGCTTCGTTGTCAAGCAAGTAGACATATTTTGTAGTTGATAAAAGATAACAGAGAACATTCATTCATTCTTACGGCATCCTCTTACCCTGGCCTAGCCAACATCACTGAAGATTTAATAGCTCCCCCCTACCCATCAACTTTTTAGCTTCACCCAACTATCAGTTCACACTACTTTTTGCCAGCAAGCCGTAAGCGCACCAGGTCTATGACTAGAATGTAGTGGGAGTTGAACAGTTGCTTGCTTCTTTTACTCATCAGTTAGCATTTATGCAGCAGTAAAAGTTCAGCAGCAACCACGACTGAGCATTAAAATTTCCTATATAGCCTCCTTTTTTAACCCCTGGAAAAGGACCAACTTTTTTTAACCATTAACTTGTGAAACAGACACACACCCCTTAACATTCTGCAGCTCCTTTTGTACATAACTTCAGCTCTTATGTTATTTATTCATTTTCCCTACCAATACAGTACCTTTACTAATGTTTTGTGCAAACGCAGTTTGAAGGCTCAAGTATCAGAGAACCAAAGTAGTATTTGTAAGTTTTTGTTATGAAATCAAATACATGATTTAACTAATGAATTAAAGGAATTTTCTAATTAGGAGATGCTAACTACCCTCCAGACACGTTCCTCATTCTAGGATGGTCTAATAGTTTGTTTGCTCAAACGACATATTGGTGCAGTAACACTCAGCATCATGTAAATCATTTTTACTTACGCTTCTACAAAAAACACTTTGCTATTTGTGTCTTTGGTATGACAGCGTACCCCACTTTCAGAACAACCAGCTAAAAGTCTTCAAATATTCTGGTAACAATCACAGAGAAAGTTGAAACCCTAAAACTAAACCATAGATTAGAGTTGGGCAATTTTATGTTGAGGAGTGCATTTGTACAGAGTGAGAATACTTTATTAAAAATAATGACGACTGCAGTTCTTGTCATCCCAGAGTTATTCAAGAATTCAAGTCAAAAATCACTGAATAGTTTTGGCCGGAAGAAAAAAAAAACGAGGAGTAGAAAGCATCAGTGGTGTCAAGGCCACGGAAGACCATATTCCAGTGACGATAAGGGAGACTCAGGTTCATGTTCTCAGAAAGGAACACAGGTGGCCACAGAGGTGTTTTAACCAAGATACTCCTGTTTTCCATAATTTCTATTCCCAGAATTTAAACAAGTCTAGCAGAAGGAAAAGCACAGACAACTGGAAAATTAAAAGCTGCTTGAAAAGATGCAGAAAGCAAATAGGCAAAAATTCAGAAATATTTATACCATTCAATCCACATGCTTGTTCTTTCTCCATGGGGATCGCTCGTCTTCTCCTTAAAGCATTTCGAAGGATATTCGCCCCATAGATAACATGGGGATGAGGTGTTCCCTCTTTCTGTGGATGCTTTTTAATGGGCTCGATGAAGTAATCCCCATGGGGCAGACGGAAATATCCAGTCTGAAAAGAAGCATAAAATAGTTAATCTCTACTGTTCAGTACTGGAAGTCAAAAAGAACAGAGACTCTGAGCTTTTCTCTTAAGGCAGTCATTACACTGCAGCATCAAAATATGAAAACAACATGTTTTCAGCATTTATTTTGCTGCACACATCGAGGTTGCTTTGTACCTCACAAAAGCATAACAGGCTAAAGGGGAATGTAAAAAATGTCTTTTCTCTAATAACCTGAAATTCTGT
This sequence comes from Struthio camelus, assembly GCF_040807025.1. NCBI lineage: Eukaryota > Metazoa > Chordata > Aves > Struthioniformes > Struthionidae > Struthio > Struthio camelus. The sequence goes on along the minus strand of NC_090981.1, from coordinate 56,449,125 downwards.
TTATTGAGGCAAAGGTTCTGTATTTGCACAAAGCTGCTGAAAGGTCAAAAGTTAATTAGTCAGACTTTATGAACTGCGTGGTCCACTCTCGTCTCAAGAGGGCAAAAACATTCAGGCCCCAGACTTCCACAGGAACAAGTAAGCAGCTGTTCACACATTTTAACAAGCTCTTGTGATCATACAATAGACCTGCAAAACAAGGCTGTAAAATTTCTCATGCTCCAAGTTCGGTACCAAACTCCTGACTTTAACTGAGCAACAGGGCCTTTGATGTCCGTCTGGACTACACAAGACTCATTTATATCTCCCTTTCCTGTTACCTAAGGGATGGTCTGGGCAGCTAGACAATCGTCTTGGTCCCTTGTATCCTTGTTAGCATTTTGTACAGGGATTACTAGCATTGCAAGAGCACTGTACAAGCTTCCACTTTGACATGCACAATATATACAGAACAGTACTAAATCTAAAGCAAAGGCTCTACTAAAAACCCTGCCTAACCCACACTGGGGAGCTGATGGGAGATCTAGGCATCTCCCTCTTAAGGCTTTCTTTCCCCTCTTCAGCTTCTCTCTTGTCAGTACAACCTTCCTGACTTGCTCTGGGGCAGGAAAAGAGAGCAGCAACGCTGCTCCTGCAGCTGCTATATTCTAACTTAGGATAGAAACAAGGATAGAAACAAGAAACCCCTTTTGAAACCCTGCAAGCTTTACAGTTTCCCTAGATAGCTGGGAGAGCCGGTAGGTGAGTGAGGGGAACAGGGAGATCATGGGAATGGAGGAAAAGCAATGCTTAAAGAATAAGCAACCATGGGCTATGTATTATCAGCCCATAGGTAGCTCAGCAAGAACTCCACATAACCTGCTTCAAAGTCCCCTCCAACAGATGCCTTTTACCTCCCACTGGTTGCCACAGGCCCATTATGTCCCATAACAAATTTGTCCAAATATGCAATTTTGACTGTCTTCTCACAGAGTCTCTATCAGTTCCTAAAAGCAGAAAGTCTTTCCTGCCAGGTTTCCCTTGCAAGTGAAAGTTTAAAAGTCAGAGGTTGTCCTTGGTTTGAAGCCTTGGTTAAATCCATGCTGTTTCACCGGTTCAGGACTCAAAGTCATAAAGGTTTGCTCATCTGGGATTGCTGTTACTGCTTTTATGTTTTCTTCCTTTTCTTCTTCTTCTTTTTTTTTTTTTTTTTTTTTTTTTTAAGAAAAAGGAATCAAGCCTTCTAAATCTTAAACACGAAACCAAAAATATTCATGTTTCTTTTTAAATTATAAAGCAAGGCTTCTTGAGTCTGAGGTGCACTACAAAAGCAATAGATCCCCTGTTCAGAATGGATAAAAATGTCAAGCAAGCACGAAATCTATAGCGTGAGAATGCCTACAAGGAGGCTAGAGCAGGAGTTCAGTAGATGTGGCTTTCCTCCTGCTGCTCAAGGAATCAAAGTATTGGCACAAATCCTTGGTCAATTCTTTTCATTCCACAGGAACTCAATCTTTCTTTGATACTCTGAAAGTCTGGGTCACTCTGACCTTCTTTTTCTGTTGTATTTTTCTGTGTTTTTCTGTTTTAACTCAGATTCTGGAGGAACTAGCTATCTTTACTGCAGACCCTGACTTTGTAAGGCAGGTTGATGAGTCACTGGGCTACTGTGTCAAAGTTGCATCTGTAAGAAGAAAGGCAATCATATAAAAAAGGTTTATACGAGTAGTGACTTCATTTCCACAACTTCTCCCTGCCAATGCTTGCACGTAAAAATTCAGCTCTCCATCCACACTTTATGGGGCAAGACAAACATACATTTATCGTATTTCACGTTGTGCACACATACAGAAAAACAGCAATAAAGGTTGTTCAGTAAGCCACCAAACAGTTAATACAGAACCTGACCTCAGACATCCCCATTATTTTTTTTTTTAAACAGTACTGTTTTTCAGCATAGAACATGTTTTCTCAGTCTTACAGCTTTTTGCCCTAGCAACTCTATCCCATGTTATCTCTGTTCCAATACAACAAAGACACCCCAAACCAGCCGAGATTTTGCGGACATCATTTGTTAAGTTCAGCAGCATGACCTTACTGGCATTTATTTTCTCATTGCCTAGCTGTTTAAAGTAAAATTTAAAAACACAAAGACTACCTGCTACTAAAACCTCTCCACAAACAGACCATAAAGTCTTGAAGGATGCGCCGGGTCATCTTTCTTTTTCATTAGCCAGACACATCAATCTGGTAAGAATACCCAAGAAGCTTGGAGCATGCTGACGCCACAAGTCCTGAGAGCTACTGGAGACGCAACATGCTGCCTGGCATCTGTGCACTGCCAGAGATCTCTACAGATGCATGACAAGTCATTATAATAATTGATAGGAAAGAAGGTAGCATTTCATATCCATGCACTTAAAACATCTTAAGCCCAAATACCTTGAAGCGGCTTAGGAAAGCTGTAGAAATTTCTTTCTTTTTTTGTACAACACTGACTGCCTGGGCTGGCTATATTTTGTCAGTATTTGTCAGCTAAATAAAAAATTGTTTTTGGCTTAACATTGCCAGCCATGTAGAAACACGGGCAATAAGAAATATCATATAGGTACAAATTTAGCACGCTTCAAGACGGAAAGCAAGCTCAGGAGTTGTAAATCTTTCTGCATAGACATATCCATTGGTAGTATGCCTGTGACTGCAGAGGTAACTTAAGAGCAATTCTAAAAATGTGTATTACTCCTTATCTTCTAAAAAACCTGTAAAAAATTTTCACGCGTTCCACTTTCATCATCTACAGATGGCTGCATGGCATGCAGGAGCCCATTAGGAAGAGGAAAAGATGCAATGTTTAGCTCATGTAAAGGAGCATTGGATAAATCAGTTCGGTAACCTCAAAACTTTCCCTTATTTCTAGTATAATGTAATGCTTAAATGTATAAAAATGTTTGCCAGTTCCACTTTCAAGCTGCAACAAGAATAGGAGAAGATACCCTCCAGGAGAACAGCTCTTCTCAGGACTGCTCCTAGAAGTGATGGGAGAGAAGTACGGGAAATCTTGCAAGAGAGGTCACTTATATTTCTTGCCTAATAGTGCAGATTTAAAGTCTGCTTATTGCAATTAACAAACGAACTTTATCCAACTCTAACTCAGCTGTCACACATGACTGGGCATCATTTTATAATTTACAAGTTGTGGGAGAAGATTTCCTCTGTCTTCAAGTCAGAAGTTCACTGATCTGAACGACTACAAGAGCAGTTCGATCACACGGCTTCTTAAATTGTTCATCTTCCATAAAGGCTTTCTGTAGCAAGAAATGCTTTGCCCATGCCAAAGAGGCATCTGTAGGTCTTCTAAAACAAGACCTTCAATCTTTGTTTTGCATATCCTGGAAATTACTTTATTCTTGACAGATTGAGCGTCATGTAGAAACAATGATTTTCGTTCCTGCCCAGAAGTATAAAGAACAGCATATGCAGGCTACACACTTAGTCATACATAAGTAGTTTATCAATTACGTAATATACCAGCTGGAAATATAAAGACCCTATACATCAGCAATAATGAATAACATTATCACAGCTTTAACTGTGAGAAACGTGGATGGGTTAGAAATAGCCTATTATTGTAAAAAAGATGAATACTTTGTATTTCAAATGCTAATCTTCCCAGGGAAATATTTTTTATGATTTTAATTTCCTGCTCCATCTTAAATTTACACAAGTATCGTATTTCTAATTATGGGCAAACCAAATAAGGAAATCACAGTGGTAAACACTGCACTTATCAATGCTGCTCGGGAGGAAGCAATTGTAAAAGTCTGCTTTCAGCATGCAGATGTGCTTTCAAATCGCTTCCATAACACTTCCGTTACTTACTGAACTAGCACTTTGCACTTGCCCTTGGGTTCCTCATAGGCTAGACGCTCTGAAAGGAAATAACGAGACCAAATGGAAGAAAATACCAACAATCTCTGCATTAAATCTACTTCATAGACTCAGAACTGGCATAATTCCCTTTGCTGTTTAAGTACTTCCTTAAATTTGCTCTTTATATTTGTTCTTTCCCAAGCTGCAAATACAACAGCAAACATTTTTCATTTTGAAGTCCATCAGATTTCAAGCTCTGCATACACATAACATATGCATTTTTTAGGACATCCATGTTTGATGATGATACTGCTTCTGAGTGCATTCACGCCACCTCATCAAAATAAATGAGCCTCATTATGAAAGCCTCATCATAAATAAACAACCTTTATTTATGCTCATTGCAAAATCCAGATTGTAATATTTAGTTTTTACCATAAAAAAAAAATGCTTGCAGCCAAGTTTCCATCATTTAAACTTCTTAACGAAAAACTACTGTATAAAATGGTAATAAAAATGGCCAGAAAATGGGGTTTTCCTCAATGCCTACAAGTAAAAGTCTACTACAGAAATTTCTTTTCTTTTTTTTCCCCCTTCAGAAAACCTCCTACAAATGCTGACATATTTTTGCCAAAAGTGTCTCCCAGAGTGTATTTGGAAGAGCTGCCTCATTGTTTCATAAATTTTTAGTCCAAGCGTCTCTTCCCCCCACCCCGGCTGCCTGGACAGATTGCACCTCCCACAAAGCATGGCTCTCATCACAAGGCAGTACTAACACATTGCTGACTCAAGATTTTCAGCCAACTTTTTTGATTTTCAGCAGAAATTTGAGTTTTCCAGTAGAGAGCAGATATTTTTCACAAAAATATTTATTTTCCTCAATGAAAAGGGTTTTGTTTTTGTTTTTTTTTTTAATCAAAAATATATTTTCTGGCAGAATTTCCTCAAGCCACCCCACACAGGAAACTGAAGTAGAGTCTTGTGGGAAGGGAAAAAGCAGCTTTAAACCTTGGCTAAGTTTTGCAGTGCTATCCCAGAAAGGAGGGGCTGGAATTAGTGAGAGTATGGGGCGGAAGGGGGAAGGTTCCCAAGCCACTATGTGCAAGACTCAAACTTCCAATCTAAATCCCTATGACTGAGTACATTGACAATAATACCAAAAAAAAAAAAGCCAAAAAAACAAACAAAACCCCCCACATCTGTTGCAAGAACAGTGCATTTCCCACCCAAACAGACTGCAGTATTTCTGACAACAGGACAGCCGCAGACTTTGAAAACATGAAGAGCTTTCAGAAATAAAGTGAAACGAAAAGAAAAAGAAAAGAAAAAGGAAGAGATGCTGGGCTTACCTTTAATACTTTGCTCCAGTTGCTTATCACAACTGTAAGGCATGCTAACAGAATTTCAGTTTGAGTAAAAGAACTTTCTCATCAAAGGAAAATTTGTGCTGTAGGAAACAGACGTGTTCCCACTGTCTTTACTAGAGAGTTTCAGCCTTAAATAATCAAAATCAAACTGGTGAAATAAATTATCTGTAAACATTACAACACTATACATGTTGAGTTTATTTTCCTTTTTCAGCCTCTGATTTAATTGCTTTCTATGTGTGGTTATTTTTTTTTCCTAGGGATATTTCTGCTTTTGTCATCACCTGATGCTTCCTCAGCCAGAACCCAAACCCCGTAACACAAGGATGCAGGCTAAGTTTTCCACCAACTTCCTCATGTTCAGCTAGAGCCACAAAGAAACAGTTCTGCCACTCTGCTGCTCAGGCAGAAGTGAGGACGTTGAAATGTTGATTATCTTTTAGATGTCAAGAAATTTGTCAAGAGTCTTTTGTGCACATCGTCCACAGAGAAGGCCAACATCCTAGCTCTTAGAGTCTTACAGAAAGAAATGAGGCTTTCAGCAGGCTTTGGTGAAAAAGGTGCTAAGGGCACATAGCCTTATAATTTTAGGCCAAACCTATATTAAACTAAAACAGCTTATTTTTAAAATGACATGTGAGTGGAAGACGAGGATCCTATCTCAGCAAAACATTTTATGCTCTTTTGTCATGCTTGTTGGCTTGTACATTTTAGAGCAAAGCAGAAATTAGGCAGAAATATGCAGCCCTACACAATGTGGGCTCAGAGAGTTCAATCAGAAAAGGAGGAAAACAAACAAACAAAAAAATCAGTGCAAACCCAACTTTAGAGCACATTTGCAAGATGGACTTTTCTAACAGAAAATAAGGTATTAGAGTTCTCCAGTTCTTAGGTTCTTAAGAGTCAGACCTCAGTCCTAGATACGTCAGAGACGAGTCTTCCTGGCCGGTGACACCACCTGAGCAAAAGAGAAGTCAGCATGGGTGTTTATACAGCCATATCTGTCAGCTACCATACAACCATTTACAAGACGCAAACCGCCCAGCTGAGAGACCTCACGGAGAATAATTTCAAGAGCACTTCACTCCACTGTGAGAAATCCAAAGAAGTGAGGGCGATGAGGAGGCCCTTATCTTCACCAAGTCCCCTACCCTCATTAGGCGTCTCCTCCAGCATGTTCTCAACAGGACTCACAGGAGGAGACAGGAGTACTTGGGGTTACAGCATCAGCTTGCTGGAGACCACACTCAACCTCATCTCTTCTTTTCACTGGATTTGAGCAGAACAGGTTCTCTTCTCTTCCCACACTTGAGGGGAGATAAGAACTTGAACAAAAGTTATCTAGGAGACAATTAATGTGGTGCCATCTCGGCTCCTTTAAAATTCCACCATTTATATAAACAAGTAAGAAAGGCAGACAGCCCAAATCCTGTTTTCATCCGTTCTTTTGCAGTGTCCCAGGAACAGCTCACCAAGGAATACTGATAGCCAAGAATGATTTTGATAGCAGATCTCTAATTCACTGTGAGCTTTGTATTTCTTATAGAATCTAAAGTACCCAGAAATATTACGGGAAATTCCTTGTAAAACTGCAGTGTTCTTTGGGAAGCCGAGCGCGCACACACGAAAATGTAGAACTCAGAACATACAATTTTAAAAGATATCTTTGTTCACAGTTCAAGTCATCACTTCTTCTATTATCAGTTTTCATTGTCTATCCTACCGTCCTCATTTGTATTGACTCTATGCTGGTTGCATTTAGAAGAGTCAGTCTGTAATCTCATTTATGCATGCACTTGTTAATACTCTGTTGGCCACTGCTGCATTTGCATCGCAGAAATATTTTGTCTTCTCTCTCATGATAGAAGATCCATAAATGAGAGATGACAATTATTATCTGGCTGTGAAATTGCTTAGAACCTCATTAGTTTCTGTACAGGCTTCTGCTTAGACATCTCCAGTATTTCATGGGGAATATGAAAAATAGGTGTTTTCACAGCTTCTACATCTCTATCAGTATCACAGAGCCCCAGTAGCTGTCACTTCATGTTGTGCAGTTCCCAGAGCTCCCATCTGCTTCCTTTCACATTCTCATCCTCTGCTTTTTGAAATATAACCCATTTGATCTGCTTAAGCCAGAACTGTTCTTCTTTGCTCCATCTTTGCTCAGACACACCATTAAACTCCAACAGGGAAAAAGTTTACTGTCCTTTAGCAGAGATATAATAACCGTCCATTTTTATGGTCTTAAACTACAGCAAAGATGACATTTAATAAATCTTACACAACTTTGAGTGCTGCCTGAATTGAAACAAGCCTGTGTTCGCCACAGGCTAAGAGCACCCAGCAGAGAGATGGTGTGGCAGAGCTGGCTTGTAATCCATTAACTCGATGACAGTTTGAACCCTTTTTCTATTTGCCATTGTGAATTCCACGCTGCAGCTGACAGTTCGGCTCCCAAGGGCTCTCTGAAGCCCCGAGCACTCCTGAGAGCTGGGACACCTTTTGTCAGCGTTTCCCTTGTTGTTCGATTACTGACAAGTCCACTCTACCTTTGGAGAGGGCAACGTTGCAGCCCTTGAGGCTGCCTAGTCTGCCCAGAGTCAGTGAGGTGACATCCCCACCAGGTTGAGCGGGTGGCACCTTGCTTGTGCCCGTACCTGTCCACACAGCAAGTTAGCTCCTCCTCGAGCATAAGCCACATGCAAAAGTTACTCCCTGGAAATATCCGCTAGGTCACACTGGAGCACGCCATCAGGCAAGGAATATGAAAAAATAGCTGATACAGCCTCAAGCTCTAATTCACAGTGAACCTAATAGCAGTTCAGATTCAAATTACAAACTCAATCAGCTTTGCTCTCCAGCCTGCTCTCCTCCTTTGCAAAGCATTTGCATACTGGAAGATCAAGAAGTTGTAATGGTAACTTGTGCTAAAAAAATATGACTTTTTTTCTCCAGATGCAGGAGGCTTATTTTGATTATAGTTGCAAGAGAGTGAGATTCTTGCAAGCGTTGTCTTCATTTGGGATCCAAAAACAACTTGGCAGGTATCACTGTTCTAAGAGAAAACAAAAAGTTTGCTCAATTCCTCCAAAAACAACCTTCAATTTGGAAGGGTAGGAAAGAGCAGCAGCTGCTTTATTCTACAAAAATACTCCTGGAACATCAAATTCATATCTTTCTAATTAAGCTTGTTCAGAAAGTACTGTATCCACAGGGCTCATATTGTCTAAACCCTTTTTTCCTCCCCTCAGTCTCAGAACAGCCTCTTGTGAAAATGGAAATAAACATTTAAAAAATGGTTTGCCCTTCCCATCCTGTTATCGAAAGTCTCAAAGGGAATTTCAAAAGCTGGCAAGTTGTAAAGCTCTGAGTTAGAGGACAGTAAACATTTACCATTTGCAAAGCAGATCAAGTTTGAATGTTTATAACTTATATAACACTGAAGAGTAAAGACCTAAGCACCAGAGAGGTAAGAGCTTCCTCATCTAAACTTTGCTTTCTAGTAACAGTGCAAAGGCAAACAATATCCATAGAACGGATGTGATCCCTAATCCTAGCGACAGGAAGTACCATGACTGTTTTGGCTTCCTCTTCACTTATGTTCCAAAACTAATTTCAAGCTGGCGAGCATGACAATACAATAATATTGTAGAGCCCGAACTTTATTAGGGAAAATAACTAAATGGGGAATTTCATCAAATGACAAGCGGCATTTTGCAAGTATTGTTGGTATTACTGTGGCCCACAGGAACCCTAGTCAACAGCCAGGAAACCAGAGATAAAAATGCTGAACCAAAGAGACAGCTGCTACAACACATGCAGACAGATGGAAGAGAGCGCAATCATCCCACGATGCTCTTCCCCTTTGCTGGTGAACGAAAGCCTAGCAGAAGCTGTGCTCTCGTGAAGAGCAGAGCGAGGGAAGGTCACGGCCCACGTTCCTCCTCCCCAGGAGCAACTTTGCTTGAATTAAGCACAAGTCCAAGGGGCAAAGCAGCTTCCGACTGGGCTACGCTTACCTATCTGGAGAGGCTCTTCTCTAGCGTCATGCTATCCCGCTCCATCACACAAGCGGGCAGAGCTGTCATGAGTAGACAGTATATTTTAGGTTTGCAGCTGCAATCATAGCTTAGATCCAGTATGGCAGGGGACAAAATTTTGCCTCTGTGACAAACTTGTGACGCCTCCAGCTGTGCACCACAGATGTGATTGATGAATGAAGTTCAGCACTCCAAAGAAGGGTGGTGTCACTGTTTTCCATGAAAACATCACACCAATGTAAAAAGGCAGCCAGTACTGATGCCCTCAGTCTCTTCTTCATTTATCATTTATGCTTCCAATGCCTTTTTGAAAGGTCACTTCCCCATATTGAAGGATAACCTCAGAGCAGCACGGTGACGTTGACAGCTTCAGTCCAGTGCACACAAGAGGAACGATGGCTTCTGCTCAGTAACTGCAGCTTGAAGCACACTCCCCTTGGTGGCATGAGGAAACAGCTGCTCCCATTGCTCTGCACTGCACTGCGGCAGGCTGCAAGCCATGCCAGGGCTGCAGCGGGTTGCGCTGCCTGTCACTGGGGAGGAACGACGGAGGAGGGAGCTTTATCACAACCAAATACCTTACAGAAGAGGAGAATTCAGTCCCCAGTTGAGGGCAGCTGTGGCATGTTCAGATGTTTGTGTCAAGTGAGTGGTACTATACGCTAAAAAGGTTATTTTGCACCACAGCTGACGGCTGTATTGAAAGAGGATGGAGAGTAAGACATGGGAGTAAGGGAAAAAAGGAGAGAAGAAATTAAATGAAATGGTAAGAAGAAAGGTTCAAATGTGGTCCTGGAATTCACAGAACTAAGTACAATCTCTAGTACGCAGACAACACTTAGCACTTGGCAATGTGGGACCCGGCACGATGGTAACTGGCAATTACAACAGAAGGGCTGAACTTCCGCCAGCCTGAAGCAAATCACATGTCACTCATTTGACACTCCCTGTTATTTCCATCCGCCTGAGAAAGAAGAGCTAGTTGACTTTACCACTGCATCTGCCACACCACCTTAACACTTTCCACACCACCACCTTCAGTGTAGCATGAGCTCCAGGAGCCACAGCAGAAGGCTGATCATATTCAGCACTGGGTTCAGGTCATTTTAAAGGCATAGAGCACTTAAAAGTTAGCTCCAGATCTCATTTAACCCACCTTGAAGCTTGAATTCTCATTGATTTCAATTTCTATTGACACAACAGGTACACTGTATGCTCCACTATATCATCAACGTTATTTATATGTGTGAGAGACTACAGCTGACAGTTAGCAGAATATTAAACTTCCTCAAAGAAAGAGAGAAAGATAGCCCATGCTTCCAGATTTAAGTAGTGCAAAAAGCCCACCACCACCGAAAGCCTGCAAAACAAACCAAAAACCTCAATCCACTCACGCTCAAGTCTCAGCTCTAAACTTGGCAGGATTTATATTCAGTAAGAACCAAATCAAAGGAAAAGTTGGTACAAAACCAATAACTAAGTAAGCCACTTTTGCTAAGACTAGCATAAAGTCTCTACTATTAATTCCAAGTCCCTTTTGGTAAGGAAGAGCTCGATCTGATGAAACACCAACTACTTCCCATGAGGTGCGGCACACTTTCAGCTCCTACTGGAGACGGGGAATTTGGCACGTTCAAATGTTTTCTAGAATAAGGCCTAGAGAGAATTTTATGTCCCTCCAGGCTCAGTCTACTCAGAAAGGGATATGCGCCCATGTAGCTGTACTGGCCTCCTGGGGAAGGATGACCAGTAGCCCTTCTAAACAGTGGTTCTAATGGCACACACAGAACAATAATACCAGATCAAGGGATTCTCCTGTAACATGCAGAACTGTCCGGGGGAGAAAATGATACAGTGTGCTGACAGTGGCATAGGGTAAGCACAAAAACAGCCTGTTCCTCTGTGATTCTGCTGTTACAAGCATATTTGTAGCAGGAAAATTTATGTCTGTGCTAAGCCAAAAAAAAAAAAATCTAACCAAGCATCTGTGGTACACACATTACATGAACACTTTTTCTTTTTTTTTTTTTTTTTTTTAATTAAAATATGAGGTGAAATTCCCAAGGGATCAGTGCTCTAGAGACACACCAAAAAAGTGAACTCTGAACAGGTCATTGGGCCAAGCAATCACACAGCATATGATGGCGTGGCTGTACTGAAACAGATGACCAGCTGCACTAACGCAATGTCCTCAGGGAGGTTAGCTGGCAGGCCTCTCCTTACACAAGAAATACCGAGCACAGCTTAGGGCATGAAGGGGCAGCCCCTCTTTCATACCACTGCCTTGACTTTCTGGAGGGCAGGTTTGACTCAAAAGATTTGCCTAGCTCTCAAGGACTCGGCAGAATCAGAGATTGTGGTAAGGGAGGAATAGGAGAACATCCTTTCCCATCTCTTCCCATCCACATTGACATCCAGGTTATAGTCGTAGCAATAAGCCTCCTATTTCAGGCTGTATCTGTCACTTCCCACTGAAATCAGTTAGAGCCTTTACAGTAGCTACAGACAGCACTGTAGCAAGCCCCTATGTCCAAATCCAGCAAATATGCAATTTGCATATATTTAGCTCTACTACGCAATATCCAACAAAAATGCAGGTCAACAAGACTGGGGCTTTCTTTTTTGTTTAAAAATTGTATGAAAAATTCTATAAACCCACTGGTAAGAATGAGGTAAAATTACTGTATATTTGAAAAAATATAGAGAGAACATGGACAACAGGAAGTCAGAGCAAACCAGAGAACTTGACAACACAATTTATAAATATTTTTATAAATCCACGGCATGCCTACACATTGCACACTTCATACAAGTTTTTGTCCTGATTCCAAAAACAGTGCAATGGAATTAGAAAAAGTACACAAAACCGTGATAAGGCTAAACAAGGGAACAGAGTAGCTTCTGTACAATGAGCAATTGAAAAGGCTGAGGAGAAGAGAGAAGGAAGGAAGCAAGCAAGTAGTACAGAGAAACTGGAGAGAGAAATATTTTTTGCTGGCTCTTCTAGCACACAAGCTAGGGAGCTTTCAATAAAGCTAGCAGGCAACAAAAGAAGATTCTTTTTCAACCAAAACACTTAAGCTGAGGGAGCATTTGCCACACAAAGCTGCAAACGGGAAATTAATTTAGAGGGGTTCCAGAAGTGGCTGGACAAATCCATGAAGGGAATAGTAATCTAAGGCTGTTAAACAGAAAAATATCACCTACAGCTCAGAGACAGACAGCATGCCAAGGAAGCGTCTCTATGTTCTAACCCTATTCCTAGGTCTCCCCAAGCACCTGATGGTGACCACTATTTCCTTTTGAAAGTCAGTCGTTACTCCAAGCCGAGCGTCTGGCAAATTAACACTTTCCACCAACTCCAGGAGCAGAAACCACAATCTTCTCCTTAGGCACTTCCTTTGTAGGAGTTTTTTCAGTAGAAAAAGCAGCTTTTTTAGGTGTGTGCTCAGCCTTCTTGGTTTCCTTCGCAGCCCAAGAATCTCACTCCTATTGTGCCTTTCATGCTCTGGGTTCCTGTTTTCTTATAGCTGTAACAGCAGCTCAAGATGACAAGAATTAACCTTCTGAGACTTCACAGCAGAGCATGAGCACTCCTTTATTTCTTTAGGCTAGCTGTTCTTTCCTGAGGCAGAATATGGAGCAGGCTGGACTTCCGGGCTGACCTGGTGCAGCCATATGTCTTGCATCTTTATGCAAGCAGCAACCACTTCTCAGAGATACGCTTCTGTCTCCTTGCACAAAGGAAATACCTTAGCTGTGCAGCTCACCCATGGAGATCACAGGGATAGATTTCAGGCTAAAAATGATGAACTTGGGATTCTCCTTTTTAAGCATTTTGATATACATATGTTTCTTTCTTCTATAGGATAGTTCTGTAAAAAAAATTAGGTTTTGTCCACTGAAAAAGCTTTATTTTGGTTCGAAACTGACAGAGGAATTAGACTGTTCATGAAAATCACTTTTGTTTGACTGCCGAGAGATTACTTCTGCTATTTGCAAAACACAGCATTTTTTGAAATAAGTGTTTCATTTTGTCTTGTTTAAAAGCAGCAGCCAGCCTCTTCAGTTTGCATGTGGTATCTCTCAGCACATTGTGTTAGTTAAAAAAAAAGAGACAGACAATCTAGAAAAAAAAATTGGGCTGTTTATCTGCAATTTTTCTTCTTCTTCTTCAGTAAAACATTCTTGGGAACCAGGCAGGTGAGGAAATGTATTTTGCTATAGTAAAAGGATTAATTTTCTCTCTGTTAGCGTCCTTTGAGGAAAAGAAAAGGTGACAAGTCCTCAGAACTGGCATGTTTTGAAATCCTCAGAATGTATCTTCCAGAGGTTCTAGAATGATGCAAATCCTTTTTTAAGTAAAGGAAAAGCATAGACTTAAAAATTCAGCACTTTGCCTCTTTAGGATGTATAATACTTTTTATAAGAAACAGATTCAGTAATAGAAAGTATGCAAAAGAAAATGACTTTTTTTTTTTTTTTTTTTAAAACAGACCAGATGTTGTACACAGATTAAAAACATTCCCAAAGACATGCTACATGCTTGTAGAATAAAATGCTGTTCTGCTGAACAAGTGAAAATTTGCAGGATTCAAACTGAAAAGATACTAAGCAACTTCAGTTTCCTACTCAGAATGATTCTTGCTAGCTTAGGAATAGAGATAAACCAAAGGCTTGATAACAATGGAAAGAAAAGATAGTAAAGAATAGATTGTATGCAGTCCTGAGACAATTCCAATGAACTTAAAGAGCTCTTAAAATAAAGGTTTATTTAATGCTAAAACTCTAAAAGCCATTTGATCACCACAGGATTGTTTCTAAATAAAAATAATTTGGGAAGGAAGCCAGGACTGAATCAAAAATAATTCATAATTTAACCCCTCACAAAGGTGAGCTCACAGAAATACTATCTACAATGAACAAATTATTCTGTTCTCACTATTAATAAAGAGCTGAATCGCTACCTTGGAGTGAAGTCTGTGAACTAGAATTTTACTGCAGAAACCTTTACAGCTGAGATGAGATTGTAACTTATCGAGAAATATGGTATTTTCAAAACTGGGATTTTCCTACAGGATGATGCCATACCATGACGAAGGCACTGAAAAATTAGCAACTGAAATGTTATCAGTGAAAAAACAATGCTTTTGCACTAGCCAGGGAAAAGCTATTTTTGCTCCCTCTTCCCCAAAACAAATCAATGAAGATTTCCTCAAGCTGATGTATTTCCCTGTTAAAGCTATGTCTTTTTTCCTTCTTCCCTTGAACAATGAAAAACAGAAAAACAAACACTGAACCAAGTTCATCCCTGGCTGAATTTCACTGAGTTATTTGCAGCAGGGACAGATCTGACTGCCTACAGCCTAACAAACTACGTGCATCTTTCAAAGGCAATGAATAATCAGTCGCCTCTAGGCTCACGTGGGAAACACGTGCATTGCTCTCCTCCCTTCTGCTCTTTTAAAATATGCTTGATTTTACTCTAAGATCAATCATCAGCACATGGCTGCACTTAGAGATCCCTAATACACATTTTGGATGGGAATACTTTCAAGGTAGGTTCTGCCAGAGCTGAGCTGGAGACACAGAGGTAAGTTAGTAGAACTGGCTGCAGCAGTTCTATCACCTGCAGCAGGCTTTTTCTCCCATCACGGCTGGCTGTTTTCCACAAGTTGTGCCACCTACCCCTAGCTCAGGGCACAGGTTCTCCTCCCCTTCCATGCTCTGGTTCATTCCCAGCAAAATAGTTGTTACTTGGCAGCACATTTCTGGATTCTGCTCATCCCCTTCAGGACACCAAGGCTCATCACCTTAGGCGTCAGACTCTGTTATGAAGTCAACACCCAAACTCCACTCCTGTGTTTAGTGTCCAAATCTAACCTGATTCGATTGATTTGACACTGCCTTTTGACTACCTTTGGTTGTGAAGCATATGGGACTATCTGGAGATAGGAGCTGTGTGCAGCCACTGAACAGGCTCTGATTTCATCTTCAGTCTCCTTAGCAGTCAGAGAGCCTTTTCAGAATGGCTCTTTCTGTAGTGCAGCTTCAAGTCTTACCAATTATGCTGTGAGGCCGTGGGGAAGCTGTTGGGATTTTCTTGTCTGCTGTTTTTAAACAGTAATTCTGCTGATTCAGGAAGAATGCAACCCAGGCACAGAAACGAGAAATAATCAGCTCTAGCTCCAGCATTTGAAAAGATGTCCAACTCTCAGCCACGGCAGTGTAAAACGCAGAAAGCAAACAAAGTGAAGGGTGCAGTCACACAAACAGCATAAAATCAGGCACATGTGAAACACAAGAATTATAATAAAAATCTCAGTTGGCTAACTGAAATTAGAGGGGAGAAAAGAGCTGAGCTATTGTGCACCCCAGCTAGACTAGACCTGAGAAGAGAACTCCTAGCACAGTAATCTTTAATTAATCATTGACTTTCAACAATCCAGCTGACTTTTGCTTGTCTCCTTCTACTGTCAATGCATAAACACAAACAAGCGAGCTTAACTGAAATTTGCAGCCCTCCAGATGGATATGTTTTACATTCCTCCCAATTTTAGCCTTTTTCAATCTGTAGATAGCTAAATATTTTCCCATACAACCCTAAGTCCTTCAGAAATGTCATACGCCAGCTTGCAGTAAGCACGTGCGCCTTTATATGAGAGAGACAGACAGACACAGAGAAAGAAGTTCAAGGCACATGAGTCCATTTTTATTAATCATCTGTCATAGATCCTTTCAGGCTTAAGGGAACCATAAGGATTTGTGGACAACGGACTGTAAGCCACAACTCTGAATTACCTGTAGGACTAACAGGGCCAACAAGGTTAACAAGAGGAAGATACTGACCTGCTGACACTAATATCCAACAGCAAACGTGTTTCACTGGTGACACACGCTCCCTGTACTTTTTAGGATTACTCACAGAATTGCTGGTGTTCATCACTGGCTTTCTGAATTGAAAGATGAAAAAAATTCAGAATCAAATAGAAAACTCAAGTTTCTTTTTTTGAAAGGAAAGTTAGAAGACAAAAATTTGTCAAACATATCATTTCCCAAGGAAAAATCATCCCCTTCTAGCATGCGTTCATCCTACTGCCTTTTGTTCTACAATAAGGTCTCAAAGGAATGACTGAATTTTTAGTGATGCTTATACAGAAGCTAGCGCATCACCTATGACTCGGGCACCCAACATTACTCATGGCAATAGTAAACATGAGTAATACTCAACAGCAACAGCATTTTCTTTACTGCTTGGGCTCCCTGTAGAGATACTGGGATTGGCTTGGAAAATGTCTCACAAAATATGAAGTACACCCATTTGTCTTAACAGGATGCGTGTGTGTGTGTGCTATAGACCTCCCTCTGAGTCTCAGCTGTTCACAAAATGCCTATGTAACAGCCAAAACTACAAGATGGCACAGGTCTTACTTTTATCTCGAGGTCCCCAGTAAACCCTCTGTTTGGTGGCCAAGACAGTGTTCACCCAGGCACACTTCTTACCAATCTCTACAACCAGCTACCACTTAAGTGAGTTTCTCTATGCCAGGTAGACTTCAGGATCCATTAAACGTACTAAATATAGAGGGCTCAGAAGCACATCAGAAAGCCAATCTGTAACTGACAGACAAACTGCAAGCATTTTGTATCTATGTAACCATGCATCTACAGGCACGCTCACTGAGGCCACCACTGGCCCTTCAGAAAACATCAGTGTATTAGTTTTTCTTCTTTCAAATTTCAAAAAGTCCTGGAAGGTTAAGTGTATAACTTACATTGCTTTACTTGGCAATATTTGCCACTTTTCAAATGTATTGTATTTTCTTTTCAAATACTGTGTTTTCACATTTCCTGAAACGCTTCCTAATCCCCATATTGTAAACTGAACACAATGTTTTCCTGGGTAATTAACATCAGGCATCTCTGCAAATACTGAAGAGATAAGGATTTCTTTGCAGTCCTCTGCTGCCACAGCATGATTTCTAACAGGAAAGCCCAAACGGAAACAGAAATCTGCAAGCAGAAGTATGAAATGCAGATCTACAAGCACGTGAGAAGTACATTTGAAGTCATTCCTATCAGATCTCTATTCAAAATCAAACCCGTCCACTCAGACCACAGCACGATCCTGCCAACAAGTGCAGTTTGAAAAGCATAACCATTCAGCAAGTGAACAGCTCGAAATGTAATTTGCAATTACAAAGAACATCATCATATGTTTTACAATACATTTGGAAGCCCATAGAAAACTTTACCTTGGTCAAAGATTTTGCAGCAAAAAAAGGCCCATAATATTTCTGTTCCTCTCTTCAGATGAGGCCTGCTTTCATCCCTTCTAGATAAAAATTAGATCCTCATGATTCAATTACCCTCCTGCCAGCCCTTCCACAGGCACTGGTTGTCTCAGTCATCCATCTGTTAATGGTCAAACAAGTAATAAGACGAGGGCAAAGCCAACATTCCCGCTATCATGTCATATTTCTGCCTATATCCACAGGATATAGCAGAAATAAAGTAACAAAGTTTGGGATTCTGCTCAAAGGTCTACAAAGCCAAATTCTACCTCTGAGACAGCTGTGCAAGCATCAGCTTTAAAACATCTACTTGGCTCGTTCTCAACCAAGGTATTTCTGGGACAAATTTTGGAAGGACATGGACAAAGAACGAACAGAGGCAGAAGGCTGACAGCCTGATGTGATGGAGCTGTGAAAGCCTTCAGATAAGCCCCAGTTATATCACAAAGGTCAGTATCTAGGAAGAGGAAGGCATCTGGGCATCAGTGTGAGCTCAGGTGATATTTGGCCACCTCATGACAAAGATCTGATGGGGGACCTGGACTCTTTAGTGGGACACACTTCTCCGCAGAGGCACTGCTGGGCACTTCACTGCTCAGGCAGATATTCTGGACCATCTCATGTCCCATGTGAACTCTCAAATGCTTTTTGGAGTCACTTTTGTATGTAGGATATCAGACTGTACCCTGTATTGTACAGGGATCAACACTGCTCCTGAAGTGTTAGCATTGTCTAATTTATTCTGTATTTATAACTAGTCTGTGCTGAGCTCTTTCAGCAAGGTCAATATGATATGTAATTAAGTCTCATGTGGCTACTGCTGTCCTGCAGTTAAATATGGAGGGACACTGCTGGAAACTCAAGTAGGGGATTTAAGTAGGCAGAAAGCCTGACAGTAAAGAGCTAAGGTTTGGGTTTTTTTTTTTTTTTTCTTTTTAATCTTGCAAAATTAGAGCCTCACAAGTTTAATTTTCTCAAGCCTTTTGAGCTGGACAACGCAATTTAAGAGACATTCGTATATTTTGAGATTCAATGATTATTCAAGACAGAAAAACAGTTCAGCTTGCTAGAAAAAAATAATTTAGCTACCTAGAAAACATTCTAGGAAAATTAAAAGTTTATTTTCAATGCTGGCCTTAGTCAATAGGTATGAGGAAAAATAGTTTCAGTCTCTTTGCCCGTAGCTTGATGCAGCATTACCCAGTCACTTGCAACTACGTGGAGCACTAAATTTGGAGAAAGTTTGCACAAAGTTTGGAGAAACGGACAATCTTTTTCTGTTTGAAATAGAAAGGAGCAATCTTCCTCTCCAGACAATGACAGCTTGGCCAGTTTGCCTGTGGGTGGTTTAACTAAGGATCTGCAATCTCCTGGCGCTTGGTTGAAAGGCCACATCTCCCCCCAGCCCTATTCTTCGCTGTTATCGTGTGTTACCATCAAGACCAGAAGCATCTGTTCTCTGCCTGAGGGAAAATGCTATTCGCTTTTAATTGACAATATCCAGAATGCAATATTGTAAGTGCCTTTCTTTATTCCGAGAGAGACAAGTTGGGCTGACTTGTGCTGTGATGCAATACGTGCAGTAATGAGTAACAATAAGGGGGGGGGGGAAGGGGGATTATAAATTGCTCATAAGCTGCATTACCCAGCTTCAAGTAACGATATGAAAAAGAAGGGAAGCCAAAAAGCAAGTGCAGCATGAAAAGACAATATATGTAGCACTGCCTCAAGAGAAGCAAGTATATTTCCCAGTTCTAGCTGGCCACCAGTTTAAATCCCGATCAAAGACACTTACGTGTCTATTGCACAGTAACAATCTTGTTTATGCTCTGCTTCCTGTAAGTTTAATTTAAATCTGGTTTAATACAAAAAGTTCCTCACTGGAAACTTTATCTAACTAACTTCTAGTGATAGAGAAGATTGCTGAAAAGACTCAGAGGGTCAGTGATCGCAAGCTGAAATACACAGTGACAAGCAGGAATTTAAAAAGGAAGAGAGAAATCAAATTGTTACTTGTGAAAGGAAAAAAATTCATGCTGCTGCCACCCCACGTTATTGCAGCAAGATGACTTCAGGGCCTTGAATGGCACTGCAGAAGTAACTCGGAAGATGCTACTCAGCAGATTCTATGAACAATTACATATTTTGTGGATACTTATTAATTGCTTACAGAACAGAACTACTACTAATGAAATCCGTTACTTTAATCATGTAAACCACTGTTTACTTGAGTAGCATATTAGGAGGCAGCCCACATATTATCCTACTTTTAGGTAAACTTTTTATTATTGTTTTTATCCCCTTAGATTTTTCTTCCTCCGTCCATTTCTAGTCTTGTATCTGGCATCAAATAACTAACTGGCAAAGCTGGTTAAAATTAACCCCAGATGTTTTTTTTCCTTTTACCACAAGCTGAAACAAAGAAATTACCCTCGCAGTGCCAGCCAAACTGAGCCCAGTAAATGCTATGCATAATTTAGTATTTTCCAAGCCTGAAAAAAAAAAATAAAAAAATAAAAAAATCAAACTCCAGATGCAGCATTTGTCTGACCAAATGTAAATCTCTGCCTCTGAGCTTGTGTCCTCAGGATCTCTTTCATAACCAGTGAAGAAAAATAGACAATGTCTGACCTATTTGAGGCATCAGTCTTAGGATGAGTCAAATTTCACCCTAGAAAGTATCTGCTTCTCTTCATTGAGCAAGAAGAAGGTCCAGACAAGCTCAGATATGGACTTCTCCACAAAAGATTTATATTTGGTCAGATAAATCTCATTTACGGTGACTTAGGTTAATGTTAGAAGAACGTCCACTTAACTGTCTTCTCTCCATGAACACAGGCAACACTGATATAAATATACGCAGCTATAAAAATAGATGCTTCTAAATCTGTATTTTTCTGTGAAGTTCAGACACTTGGGAAGTACATCTCCATCTGTAACAGGTAAAATTCAGAGTGGGTAAATAACACTGCAGCCCAGAAAAAGCAGCTAGCTAGTAACAAAGCAGTTTGTTTCAGGAGTAACGTCTTTCAGTGTCTATGGGATGTCATTTTTACAATGTCATTTAGTCAGTATTAACTCCTATAGAAGATGCTTATTACACATTCACGTTTGGCTCTCTGCTCTATATAGTCATGGGAAAGCTAGTTTAGAGCACAGACCGTACATATACTGCATCAATTCCCAAACCACAAGGGGCAGGATCCCATAGAGTAGATGAAGCTAGCAAACACTGCAAACTTAACCACAGACTCACTCTACTACCATTCCAAATAATTTAGCTTTCTTTAAAGATGGATTCTTCCTGTTACAGAAGTGAAATACACACAAACGCAACCAGAGTATGAACCAATATTTGCTCGAGTTTGCCGAAAGCCTGAAACAAGAGCTCTGAAGTATGTCCTATTCTTTCAAAGGATGCTACCTTATTAAATCTGTCCTCACTCAAAGCACATACAAACGCAGAGGAATTAAGCCACAAAACTCTGCCAGCGCTTTCCAAGCAAGTGTAATCCTGAGTGCAGAACAGGGTGCAAGGAGGAAAGCCCTTGTCAGTTGGGCCCAAGACAGGTGCATTACAAAGGGTCAGCCTAAATTTAATTACACACAGGTAGAAAACACAAGGAGAGTCTTCCCCCAGTATAATGCCAAAAATGCTGTTATACTATGTGACATAAAAATCATTCTGACATAGTTGCTTCTGCAGCACTGTGAAAAGATATTTTGGACCATTTTCCTGAAACTTTGCTTTCAGCTCCTTAGTGTCCTGCAGAAATCCTTCCTAGACAGCAGCAGCAGCCAGAAATGCTTGGCTGTATGTGCATAATGCTTGGCCCCTTTGGACCCCTCTCCCTCACCCTTTCATCTCCCCTTTGCTACAGCTCTAAACCTTGTTCGCACTAACTGTGAGCTAGACTTAGCAAGCAGCAGCTAAACTGGCATTAGCCTAGTGCCTCACGTACTACTGTGTTTTCCTTGAGTTTAACCACTTCTGGAACTGAGGTGCTAATTAGACAAATGGGACCCTTGCTAGCTATTTAGGAAACCTTAACGGGTGACCTCAGACCTGCGTTCCCAATGGTGATGCGGGTAAAACTCTGTATGTATATTGTAAAGCGGTCTTCGCTACCAGCTCTCTGTAACAGACAACTTAAATACCTCCACTCAATTCCATTACCTATTAATGAAGATAGTTAGCCTTCATTTGAAAATAGCATTAGTTTTAATCCAAATTATTATAGCTTTGCTCAGTCTTTGTGAGCACTTTACATACTGGTGCTGCAAGATACTAGGAGAGTGTTAAAACCTGAGTTGTAACGAAACGTGGTTTGCCCAAAACAATTTGCCCATAACAATTAAACGTTAACTAACCATTAGAATGACATTTGTGCGCTTATAACCATGTTCATATTCCAAATTCCTATCTCCATGTGTAATCATTCTAATAAAGTTGTAACCGATTGCAGTTATACCCAATATGGTATTAAGTTCAAGATTTTGCTCCATAGCAGTATGCTATGGGCTATTTCTAAATAAAATGTGTCTAATCAGCCAAGTTCTAAAACCAACAGAACGAGAAGCTGCACGTTCCGCTTCAGTTTATGTGCCGACTCTGATTTTTCCCCCCCCCCAAACAAAATCAGTTTCTCGAGAACTGTGCGCATGTTTTACTAATATTTTTTAGCTATCATTATACAATTGGTAGGTAACAGACAATGCACAGAGCTAGATTCTCCAATCCGTTTGCATTGCTTTACCTTATTGTATTAACTTACCATATTTTAGAGAGGGAAAGAAAAAGGTTACGTGATGGACTCCTGCTTATCTACATCTGTGAGCAAACGCTGGAAGAGAATGGAGGACCTATTATTAAAGCAGTCTTTGATAATTCTACCCCTGCAAATGTTGCAGCATTCTTATTTGATGCTGAGCTCATCACAGACATTCATAAGTGACCCTGATAATGCGTTATCCTTTTTTGGATAGCTAACCTTACTGAAAGCTGGTGGGAACTGAACAAACAAAAGTGCGTAACTTTAATTCCTAGGGAAAAAAATAAAGCCTCTGATACTTTTCAGAGAGTATCTCAAAGCAGTACACACTTCTGATTTTAATCTCTCCGAGTTCATTATATGTAAAACAGGATAATACTAGCACCTTACCACTTTACCTCTGTGAACATACCTACGTGTTTGTGAAAACCACACAGGCGAGCACACAAAAACAGAGCAGGGATTGAACTGTGTGCAATCAAGTAAAACGTGGGTCCACGCAGTGAGCAATGAAAAAAGTTGAAGCAACAAAAATTAAGTGTTGTTAGGAACATTTGTAAGGAAAAAAAATAAAAAAAAATAAAAAAGAATATATGATTGAATCATTTAAAGATGGTCTCATGCACCGTGGATGCCCGACTTGAGGTTATAACAGCAACATTGTTGCACTCATTTTTCAACCTTAATGCTGTTATAGTAGGGTTTTTGTTTTTTTTTTTTTTAAATGTCAAACATAAAATAACTCATTTTGCTGTAGATCTTCCTACATATGGCACCTTTTTGCAGGAGTGATATGAGTACATTTGAAAAGGCACTATGTTTACTGCTCCAAAGTACCACACACCAACATGGCCATCAATAAAAAAACCAGCATACAGCGGCATCTATATTATGTCAGGTGGCATGGGATGACAACTGGAGGCAGGGGGGAGAAAGAAAAGGCAATTCTTTAGTGCAACTGTTTTTACTTCTCCATTAACAGAATTACTGAACTGTAGGAAAGTGAGACTGTACATGTAGCTTGCAAGTATTCCCACACAAAAATCAAAAAAAAAAAAATCTCATTTTTGAAAGCTAAAAGGATGCAGGAGACAAAGTCTGTCCATTTCCTAGAGACTGAATCTTACTTTGAATGAACATCCAGACGTAACTAGGGATACATGTTCTTGAACAAACTTCAAGATTACAGTAATCCTCTGGGAGAAAAAATATTTTTGCTGCTTTTTATATCAGCCCTTCCTTGAATTCCTTTTGCATGTAATCAAAAGTCTAGTCCTAGAGCCCAAGGAGTTGTTGGTTTTTTTTTTTTTTTTAAATGAAGTTCTTCTAGCGTAATTAACATCTTTCAATACATATTCTACAATGTAACTATGCATAAATGCAAGTCCTGGTCCAAGACAGCTTCTTCCTTTCCCAGTATTGCTAATGACTTGCTGTGAGGCTCAGACAAGCCACTTCGGTATAAATCTAAAACTTATTAAAAAATAATAAAAAATAATAAAATGGGCACTTCTATACCTCACGCTAATAGAAAATTAAGAGGAATAAACAGTGGACCATGGCAAAATGTGCTTAGTGAAAGAAAAACTAAGTATCTTCAAATTTCAGACCAAATAATAAACTCAAACCAGCTTCATCTGACTGCTGATGATGTGGATGATGAGTCAGATGCAAATGAATCCCATCTTAAGGATGGGGGAAAAGCATTTGTTTACATCCTTCAGCAACAGTCTGACAAAATTTTTAGCTGCACATAGCTCTGAAATAAGCCTAGAGAAACTGCCTTCAATTGACATTTGTCTTCGATGAAGAAAAACAAAAATTCGGGGCGGGGGGGGGGGGGGGGAGATTCAAACCCAAATAGGTCACTCCTTTAAATACTGCAGAAGCACAAGGAATGTTTGTACAAACCTACCACCTTGTACATAGATCAATGAGCAAATTACAAAGCCCATTGAAAATATACAACATTATTCACTTTGTAATGGTCTTTCTAGAGAATAAGTGGTTACCTTTTTCATCAGCAGACATTCCTCCTCAAACCTAACCATGGGAAAGGAGAGAAGAGATTTCCTCTACCACACAATCATCCAACAGATTGTTATTCCCAGCTGTCATACATACAGAAACCCCAGGCTTGCCAGATGTAACAGGGAAATGATAGATCTTACACACTTTGGAGCTTCTGAGGTCTGCTTACAGCGTGCAATATGTGCATATTTGGGATTCTGAATGTCTATTTAGAACTAACACAGCTCTCTGAAGAGGAAAAGAACGTGAATATAATTTGCGCCAATAAACATTGTTCCTACATGTCTAGCTGAAGCCTTGGAAATTAAATGAATCCCCAGATGCGGGATAATGATGGTTTCCCCTCAAATCCCACTGCTGGGGACTCCAAGAAAGGAGGTGGTACCACCTTGTGCAGTGTGGCACCAATTACTCACTACAACTCCCTGGACAAGTCAGCAGTTAGTTTCCTGTCACTGATGGGACTTTAGGCATTTACGGTGCCTTGGTTTCCCCTCTGCTTTGTTAACAACATGCTAAAGTTTAGTTCCCTAATGTTAAATATGGCCAAAACAAGGGTAACTGGATTAAATTTAAGATGAGCAGTTTGATGTCTCAATTCAAATAAATAAGAGGTGTTCTGTGCTGTTATCTTTCTAGGCCACTTCAGTTAATTGCCATCACTTGGAGACAAAAAAAAAAATCTTCTCCACTATTGCTGCTTCACTACCATTTTAATAAATAATTTTATGGCATGTTTCATGCTCCGGCTTGAAAATCGTAATTCTAAAATTCCTGAACCTGAAGCTTGGATTCATCCATCTAGGGCCTAAATTCAGTCTGAGCTCTTCAATTTCATTTTCTGCATTAAGGCAAGCTGGCTGCCTTACAGAAGGGGCACACTAGGGACTGTTCCGTTTTCATGACTGCACAGTCATACATGCCTGCTGGCAAATCCAATAAAGTATACAGGCACATCTCTAACAAGGCATGATATCCTTTCCTGTAAATAGGGGGAGGATTTACTCAAACCAACAAAAGAACCCAGAAGAATAGTCAAGTCTGTCTGCTTAACACACTTGAACTTTAGGATTCATCTAGAAGCACCGCTTAGATTTTACAGGCTTAAAATACAATCCATAATTCAAACATAAAATACCTGAATTATAAATAAAACAGGAAGCTAGTATTTATGCTAGTTTGCTTAAAAAGCTTCAGATGAGAACGAAAACACTGATAAAAAAGATTTGTTTCAATCATACACTAAAATTACTGAGTATGATAGCAATACCAACAATGTTATCTTTCGCAAAAATGGTAGAAAACAAACACCTTTGACTCAAAATTGGATAATACAAAAGCACTTCTATCTCTACTAGAAAAGGGCAACATCTGTATGCATATTCTATACCAGACTCACCAGCACAGCATTAAATGCTATTCAGTCCCCAGAACAGACTGGACAGATTTTCAGCGACAGAAGTACCAGCTAGAGCTGTCAGGTGTTTGCTTTCAAATGGGATTTGGATTTCTAACTACCATTCACGCACGTCACAAGTCTTTCTCAAGTCTACTCAGGTTTAGCAAACTAGGTGCTGAATGCATTAACACAAATCAAATACACAACAGGTTGCACATCATCCACCAGACTCTCTACTGTTGTACTGACTTGCACTGCTTTTCCTCAGCACACAGCACCAGCTTTCTCTTTTTTTTTTTAAACTAACTCTTTCCTTCATTTCTGTAGGGGGAGAGGGTGCCTTCACCACCCCCCAGCCCCTCCTCCCCCCCCCCCAAAAAAAAAAAGAAAAAGAACAGGACTGAACTCTATCTTGTCTATAAGCAACGCAGATAAAGGAAGATGCAAGAACTATGTTCCTCCCCTTGCTCTGGTTGCCCATCCCCTGCAAAGCTTAAGGACCAGTCACAACATAGTCCTAAGGAACCTACAGGTACTACTAGAAAAAAGTCTCCCTTCCCAATTACGTTATGGCCAAACAGCTCGTAGATTTTGTAGGTTCAATAAGCTCCAGGGAACAAAAAAAACAAAAAAAAAAAAAGGAGCTGAAGGCTGAAACATCAAGTTCTTTACTCCAGGGATATTAACAACAGGTTTACATTCAGAAAGCTTAGAGATTCTTCTTTGAAGAGCAAACACAGGATTAAGGTTAAGAGCTGTGTGGGCTATCCCAGGAAAGGGCTGCACAAATGAAGTTCTTCTGTCAGCTCTGCAGTGTTGAATGCTTCAAGTGAAATTCATGTAGCAGATTTAGTCACCTAGTACGCACGGAGGGACAAGTCTTAGGCACATAACCTTAGATGGTAGAGATCCAAGGCCGCTGCAATTCCTAGATGCGGCAGGGAGATATTTAAATTTTTTTAGCCGAGTCTTGAAATGGGTCTCCCATCTATGAGGGAAACATTATCACTAGCAGGCTGTAACACAAAAGATGGAACGCCAAAATCATAGCCAGGATCACAACCAATATTACTGATCACAACTAATACTACCTTCAGGAGAATCACAGTTTGTATCACCAGAGAGCTTTAGGCGAGAGAGAAGTGCTTTCGGGGGGAAACAAAGCACTTCTGGTACAGATGCACACACGACTAATTTCAGGCATCTGCTGAACTCCCAGGCCCTTTCAAGATCACATCAGGCTGGACCCCTTTTAAAGAAGCGTAGGAGCTTTCAGGGTTAGACAGTCCCAGAAAGTAAGTAGACTGAATCCTTTTTATAGGACTGAGGTAAGGTTTTAGACACTCATCTTACAAATAGATAGGATTTAGCCAGACCGGATTCTGTCTTCAGATACCTGGTCTCCCTCTCTACACATTGTAATATCTTTTACCAGAATGCCATGGAGTTTTTTTTTTTCCCCCCCTTTTTAAATAGTCACTACTTCAAAAAGTAGAAATCCTCTGGAAATTGCTGAATGGTCAATATTAATTTTACTGTGCATTAGAAATATCTTTGAAATAAATTTTGTGGAGTATTGTTTAAAATTGCTTATGTTTAAAATAGTGTGAGTATTTTTTAAAAATAAGCATTAGCTAGCAGCCTGAAGTACATGTCATTTGAAAGCAGTAGGTATTGTACAGACTAAGATCGTGACCACCCAAAACATGTATTTTTCAATTACTTATTGTCACATGAGAAAGGAAGGTCTGCACCCAGGCTGGGTTTGGAGCAGCCATGTCAAAGAAAGGGACAGTCTTTGCTCCTGCAGACAAATTCTTCAGGGAAAAGATACTTGAAAGTTGAGATCTGACAGGTTATAGTGATTAAAAAAAAAAACACACACACCCCACCAACCACACACACATACACGTTTGCAATGAATTTCAAGCATGAATCAGGCGGAAAATTCACTCTTCCCATACCATCTCCATTCAAGTTAAAGAGCACTTCACTGAACAGCCCTCTGAACCTCATATAAGAGGACTGTGATGAGGAAAAAAAGAATTTGATTCCATGAGGTGTAATCTGTAAAATCGTTTGAAGGATCAGGATTTCTTCAACTTCATTTGTACTTGACTTTTGTTATCCTTGACAACAGGAAAAATAAAAGGGTTATGATTTGTTTGAAAAACCATACAGAAAGACTAGCTGTGTCAGTCATGCACATCTCCGCTTTTTCTACAAGAGCGGCTATGCTTTCAGACACTTCTTTTCCTCTCCAGACAGTACCTCCTGCTGTTAAAAACCCTATAGCCCAGAACCAAATTGAAAAGGCCTTTCCTATTTCATTTATCACTTGCATACATCAGAGCTCCCAAACACGTAAATGACAATGCATGGAAGGGCTCTGGACTTTGTTATTTAAGTTTTTAAACAGAAATGCTTAAACAAATCAGCCTCACATTGAATTAAAGGTCCGTAGTACCTTTAAAATTCAGGGCAGAGGTAGCATTTAAGCAACCAGAAAGTTAACCAAGTGATGACTTGGCAGCTGTTGGAAATAAGAACAAACCTTAATATCCAACTTTTTAATACGCTTTGACAGTTCAGTAAGCTTCTTTCATTTAATGAGGCCTGTATATGGTTATGGTGCAGCGCAAAACAGCTTTGGGATGAAACAATATAGGCAAGTTTGAACAGCTTGTTCAAGATTAAAGAGATGTGTTTGGGTTATTTTCAGGATCTGGAGTTCACCGGAGCTAGATGGTTCTGGCACCTGAGCTGGTTTGATTCTTGCTGGTATATCTTCACGTTTCACTGTGTTATAAAGCATAGACTTACCCAAAGGCAGCCAGATATTTCTTTTGCAATACCACTTAACTTTGGTTTTCTCTCCTCCTTTACAACTCAGATCCCCTAGAAAGAACATTCAGGAGACTGCTGAAAGATCAAAACCACAGAGGAATACACAGCATCCACCTCTGATAATTTAAGATGAGGCACAACAGGTTCATGTAACAATTAATAGGAGAACAGAGGGGAGCGAGGGACAACAGTGTTCCAAAATTAACTCTCATTTCCACTGTTAGCTATTGCTGAATTTGATTGCCACAGGTCATTAACAAGTTCTTAGATGAAATGGAGAACAGTCAGAAATAAGAAAAAAAAACACCCTGGGGTTATATTTGAAATGAGAATAATGCACATACTTTTAACCAGATAGTTTTCCTTCTGAGTTATAAGCGCTAATAATATGAAATAGTTACTCTGCATAACAAATATTTTCATTCTCTTGCTTACACGCATTTTTAAATTCTAAAGAAAATGTAACGCTGCTGCATCAAAGTGGAGATTTTAATTAAACGTTAAAAATCAGAGTACCGATCACTTCAGGATCAACTTGTTTGTTTATTAGTACCACAAAGCTGAAAATGCAACCAACTGTGCCATGGACATACTCAAACCAAGTAGTCAAATATTTGGGAAGTTGACTTTCTCTGCTTTGTGTGGAGTTTTAAAAAAAAAAAAAAAAAAAAAAAAGGAAAATTGCCAGTCTCAGGAAGGAGGCCAAAGGCCACCATTTTTTTCTGAGAAGATGTTAGATTAGAGCCTTGCCGTAGATAAAAAGTCCCATTAAACCAGTCAATGGGCACAGGGACTCATGATACCATTTTAAAAAGCCTCCAGATCTGACATAAACGTGAAGTAAGATTGGACTAGAATATGTAAAATACTGGTTGTAGTAACTTCATTCCTTTTTGAACCTGTAGATTTAACCCCTGAATAAGTCAGGGACAAGATTCACTCCATCCAGCTTCAGGCACCTAAATGAAGTACCTACCAAAGTCATCAATGAAAAGTAAACATTAACAGTGCTAGACAAGACTTTTGCAATACTATGAAGTGCCAACAATCTGAATTAAGAGCTCAGTCACTGTAGGTCCCTTTTGGAGAAAGCAGAGAGAAATTCTTCCAAAGAACAGTGCTGATCCTTAGCAGGCTCACCTGCCCTCTGAAGCAACACAGCTCCTCCCTCAAGGTCCTTAGATCCTTGAATCCAGCTCTAAGAGCAACAGCAAACATGAACAAACCTAGAATTGGTGCTCCACAGATTTCGCGCAAAAGCATCTATTTCTGCTCAAAACCTCTTCCAAATGCTGCCTATCAAACAGGCATGTAAAACCCCCAGTTACCCAACCTACTTAAACAGTCCATAGGAAAGCAGAGTAACATCTGTGCCTTGACTTCTTTCAAAACAAAGGCAGGACATCAATCCTCATCAAAATATCATACGGTGGTGCCAACCCGCATTTCATATCTTTCTGTACAACTGGTTTCTCAGAAACAGAGGAGCACAAGTGTTTGGCCTTCTAATTCACAGCAAAGAATTATTTTATGAGACCTCTCAGCAAACGAGGGTAGCACATCAAATAATGTTTCTAAAAACTACAAGAGCAAGTTGTTATGTATTTTTCAGCAATAATTAACTGACCATCAACTTTGCACAAAATGCCACTTTTTCCTTCTTTCATGTGACAACTGTTTTATCTCCAGTTCCAATATGCAACAGCCTAACAGAAGATTACAGCAAACAGCTTTCCGGATCACTGTCCTTCAACCTGAATGCAAGCTGTATTGATGTTCTTATTCCCAGTGTTAATGTTTTTGATAGCTAGGAGAAAGACTCCACAGTGAAAGAGCGAGTTGCTAGATGAGGGCATCCCACTGTGGGTTGTATTTGGCACTTCTGCCCTGAAACAGGAAAGCATGACATCCATTAGTATAATTGGGATTTACAAGCCTGCACAATGAGACAAAACTTACGAAAGACCCAAGAGAGCGAACATAAGCTATCATCAACAGGGGTGAATTTGATGTGTATGCTGTAATGCTACTTCTGGAGCACTTCCGGTTTTCATTAAAAACAATATTCTTAGTATTGTTTGACTGATGCTTATACTTCTTCTATTTTGTCTTCTCATAGTCTCACACTAATTCTTAGAAATAGTAATGAAAAGCCAAAATAGACTATGTAATTCTAAAACTTTTAACAGCCACATAATTTAAAAAAAAAAAAAAAAAAACAACGCACCCCCACCTTTGGAAGTATAGCAACAAACTATTTTTTTTTTTTTTACACTGATAAATTGAAGGAATAAAACCTGTTGGGAGACAGATATACCAGTCTTAATTTCTTCAGCTTCCTTGGCTTTGCCAGGGTATTCAGAAACATTTAAGTTAAATAATTTATCTAACCTCTCCTGCCAATTGTAATTTGAACTGCAATTCCTCTCGTGTTCTAAGAAACTGATTTGCATCTTTTAATACCTGCTAAGGTCATAGTCACATTTCATGGAAAGCAAAGGGGTCCTTCTGAGCTAACACAGACATCATACCTCATTTAAGGCAAGTTAGCTATATTAAAGGATCACCCTTACCTGGATGGTGCAGTTCAAATACAGATTTTCTCTGAACAATACTAGTGAAAAGATATTTTAAAGACTCTATTTCCTTTTAATGCTGCTCAAACTGCAACCTAAAGCTGGTTAAAACAAAAATAAACAAAAAAAAAACGAACAGCTATGCCGTGGCCCTGCATTTGTCTACTGCAGCTTAACTTTTCTGATGTCCAAACTGAGAACACAACTGCTTATCTGCCTGAAGACCAGTGCACACACTGCAAGGCCAGTGTACATTAAAATAACATAGCAATCTCATCTTAATAGACCGTATCCACTACACGCCCATTTATATTCATGAGCAAGTCATGCTACCAGAATCAAAGGCAATAATAGGTATTAACAAGTTTCCCTCAGAAGTAACCTCGAATCAGCTTTAGTCTTAAGCAAAATATGCAGATGCCTGAGTCAGCAGAGAAGAAGGATCAGCAAATTCGGTTGAGGAAGACAGGATCCCCTCGGACAGCGATTAGAAAGCCCTTACTAAACGGAGATGATAGAATTTTTGATAGATAGAAGACAAAACCAATAGAATTGTTCAGCAAAGTACTCGTTTTGTATGTGGAAGGACAGTCATGCAACGTAGTCATACCATTCCTACTTCAACAGTAACTAAGGAAGATATTAAAGGGCACCTACTAAAGCTAGACCTTTTTAGGGTCAGGAGTAACTTGGTAACTTTGGTACCTGGTTTGGTACCTTGTTTGGTTACTTTGGTAACTTGTCTCCAAGAGTTGTAAAAGATAAGATCAAGGAACTGTGTGGAAATCTGTCCTTCAGCGTGGAAAATATCACTCTTCAATAAACACCGGAGCAAGGCAAACGTTCTCAAGAACTGACAAGAGTCAGTGCTGTGACCGTATTTATTGAGGACATACAGCACAAGGTACGTTATCACAGTCATGTGAACTCAACATGATTCAGGGTGGGCAGGGGAGGGAAGGGAAGGACAACTGATATTAACCAGACTAGAAAGAATTAACAGCGGGAAATATGGCTAAAGCCAACTTTAATCTCATTAGACAGGATCTGTTGTTTATAGAATTTTACATTTTCTAATTACATCTCCTAATGAGATTACAAGTTTGACTGGTTAATGATGTAGCATGCGTATGACACATTTAGGATTCATAAGGCATATATCTCGGCACATTTTGAGGAAGACTGATTTAAATCGATGCTATATACATTCCATCGATTCAAAAACTGGCTAAATGAGAGAGCTTAAGATACGACTGAAAAAGAGCAGCCGTTATCAAGCAGGTGCATTTTTACTTAAATCCTCTGGCCGTATGAATTTTTTTTCCTCCTGTCACCGAACAGCTTTATATGGATGTGAAAAAAGGCATAAATACATTCCTGGCGAGTTCTGTAGCTAATACAAAGATTGTGGGGAACGCTTATTTTCCGGGAAGACAGGGGACGGACACACAGAAGAGTCATTTGTAATCCGGGCTCCAGGAAAAAGCGCACATTTCTATCAAGTCAAATGAAAAGTTGTACAACACAGAAACTAAGCCTCACAAAATGGGGCTGTACTCACGGAAGCAGCGATTTTGAGGAGAGTTTAGGGACACCTCAGCTTGGTTGGACACCAGCTCCTAACAGACCTGTGCAGTTAAAAGGGCTAATGCAATCCTGGGATACAAGCAAGGGGCTCTCAGAGTCTCTGTGGCATTACCAGCTATTGCTGCAGGCGCCTGCTTGCATCTCTGCAAGTTGTCCTTCGCCTACCTGGTAACTGTTACTCTACTTTCATCAATATGTAGGCTGTCAGCACAGAAAAGTTTTTCTAGAAAGCAGGTAATAGGCTAGTTACTGCTTTCTTTGTGTACAAAGCTGCCACAAGTTACGTGAGGTAAAACACATGCTTTAAAATTGCATGTTACTACCTACCGTCATACGTTAAGTAGTATGACACTCCATATTTTCTCCACGGTCTTTTCTCTTCAGCTGCCTGCACACAGTTAGGCCTTTACCTACGCGCACTATACTTACTACGCCTTGCTATTCTTTCATCTGCCAGCGCTGATTCGCTCACCCCTGACTGCAGCAGGCTAGCTTCTGCTTCTTCAGAAGCAAAAGAAAAATAAAACTTCTCTGTGCCGCAGAGACAGCCATATTTTACCCTTCCCTCCAATTCTTGTCATTAGGCAAATCCAGTGCAGTACTTATCCTTCTTAGAACAGGGTAAAAAAGTCTCAGAGCTGCACTGTACCTTTGTACAGGCACATACCATCTCCTGGCAATGAATGAGCCAAACCGTTTAAAGCTGTTCCCAGTATCACCCCTTCAATTATTATTCATTGATAAGCGCTAAGTGACACACGTGGAGCATTTCAGGACAACGCTTCAGCATGACTTGCTCTGTCCACTGTCAGACTTGCACATGAGAAATACAAGCAAAGGAGAACATCCTTCGAGTTTCACATCAGGCTCAAAAGTCAGCACAGCCCAAGAGACCTGTACTTCCCAGTAAGCTCAAAAGCATTACCATGCCTACAGAAGTGGTCTACACAAACGAAACTGTCTGAAAATTAACTTTAGTTACACACCCAATGGATTCTTACCAGCTACCTGCTGCCTTTCTTCTGGGCTTTACTTATTTCAATAAATAGCAGCTGTGGCCTGCTATACTTTTCTGTACACAAAGAGCTATTGTTTTCCATCACAGACTGAAAGATATATATTAGATTAAACAAAACAAAAATTATTTTGTGGATGCAGCTCCCTGTTCTGGACAGAATGCAGTAATTACAAAACGCCTGCTGACTGATTAGAGCAGTTGTGAGTGTGTTGGCCCTGCATCCTTAAGTCAACATCCAGTTTCCACAGCTGCACATGTCACGAAAGCCCCAGCAACAGGAGACCATCCAAACGGCAGCAAGCAAACAGCCAATGCTTGCAGGTGCCTTCTCCACTGATACCCAGCATTCCTCCACTACCCACTATGGCCTTGGGATACTCCTCCTGAACATCCCTCTGTTTCTGCTCCAGCCCATCCCCAGCTTCGCTTCCCCTTGCCATCTCTTCTGGCTCCTTACAGAGCTTACTAGATACACTTTCTGGTTTCTTTCAAAGGGTTTGTAAGACTTTACAGTCGCCTTACCTCTATCATAAGTAGTTACATGGACAAGTAGTTTAGTTCATATTTTCTACTAAGCACCAGTTCTGGTTTCAAAAGGTAATGCACTACATTTAACAGGGCCAGCTAGATATCAACATTTCTTCCTCTGCACATAGTTCTTGACAAGACCATGCAAATGCCATGAATGCCATTTAAAATGATCAAAGTTGAACCCTTTTGCAAAATACTTAATCAAGTTGCAAACTCTACCTTCTAGCATGCCTGAGGTGTCAGGCATAAGAAATACTGATTTTTATACTACAGATTACATGCATAACAGCTATGTTGACTAATAATGCTATGAAAATGGAAAAATAATTTAGTAGCACTATGTTCTTGCTTCAGGAGACACAAGAAAACTACTATCAGCATACAGTCAAGAATCTAGAATTTCTTAGCGATAACATTCAACATCACAATCAGGTGTTTGCTCTTCTCTTAGCTATGTTTCTATCTTATCACCTCCTCTATTTCTTTACCAGCTTTTCCTATTTTTACTTCTGCTTTTGTTGGTTCTGCTTTCTCTTAGTCTAACCATTCCCTTATCACCCTGGGTCCCACTCTTCTTAAAACATCAACTTCTTCAATGATAAGTAGAACTTAACATCTCTTTTAAAGGTGAAAACCATGTTAAGTTCTGTGAAATCACTGCATCTTCAATTGCTCCTGATTTCAGCTTTAGAAAGGCAATGAGACTATATGAAGCCATAGAACAGAAAGAGATTAGGTTGCAAGTTTGGGATGGAAAACAGGGAAACGATGAAGTAAGAGTGGGTAAACAAGACAGGGATGGCTAGAAAAATGAAGAGGTAAAATAGAGAAGATTGCA
The DNA here is from genome assembly GCF_040807025.1 of Struthio camelus. Classification (NCBI taxonomy): domain Eukaryota; kingdom Metazoa; phylum Chordata; class Aves; order Struthioniformes; family Struthionidae; genus Struthio; species Struthio camelus. Next base: position 56,413,973 of record NC_090981.1, on the reverse strand, counting down.
AGGAAAAGTCTTCAAAACACAGAATGGATTTGCAAAAAGCTACAAGAAACACTCATAAATCCAAGCAGAGTACGCAGTGAAGAAATGAACTTGTAAAAAACTTTTCATTACATTAAAGGACTCAGCTGTTGATTTGAATACCAAAGCTTTTACAATGTGCAAGTTGGATACCGATATGAAAATCATCATGGTATCATAAGCCTAACTGTATAAGAACTGTAAGTCAAAATCCTTTGACCTGGAAGTAAGTGACCCTTAGTGGGAAGTCACTCTTGGTGTGTCAGAGCTAGATGTGAAGGTACATCAAACACTTGGAAAGCCAAGGTCTGCAGTCACCTCAGGAAATGAAATATCTTCTCCCACTGCTAGGGTTCATTTGTGCTTTAGAGATATCAGTCTGAGCTCTGTCATCTAAGGAACGAGCCCATTAACTCCAACATCCCTTCAGCAGCTTCCCCACCCTCCAGCCAGCTCCAACGCATGGCAGCAGGTAGTAGCCAAAGATCCAGAGATAACGCTCTAATATTGTGGAGCGCTTACTTCACGCGGCCTTCGAAAGACTGTAGCTCTTACACAACTGATAGAGGACTAAACAGAAATGGAAAATGAGACAGACGGAAGCATTTTGCATGAGAGGACTTTCACAGACCACTAGAATCTCACTAATCCTCACCCTTCCTGCTTACAAGGCATTTCCCCTCCCCACATCTTTTTTGCCACCTGTGAAACAAATACTGACTGCCCTTTTCAGCATTTTCCCCACCTTTTCAATGCTTTCATTTAAAGCATAAGACATCATATTGAGTCTCTGCCCTTAAACTGTGTTTCTCTATGAAAGCTTACCTCCTCTCTTAGGGGATGTTTCTCTTCATTTTTAATGGCACTGTTCTTAAAGTCCTAAAAGTAAGTTTTATTATGCAAAAATACAAGAAAAGAGTACGCTCTGAAACCAACAGGGCAATAGGAAAATACATGCAAAGATAGTGAGGAAGAAGGGAGGCAGAGGTTCTCTAATTCCATGTTGCACAAGTCAAGTGAGACATACCAGCCTTTCCCAGTCTTCCTTTACCAGAAACAAGATAATGCTGGGAAGGGGAAAGTGAAAAGGAACAGATCCAAAAACTTCAAGATCCTTTTTAGCATTTTTACTACAGGTTTAAGTCCAGCAGACATCTAGATGCTCACGATATCTGTGCCAAACACCCAAATATCCTGCTTTGGCTATGCCCATAGGAGAAAAGGATAGATCTCAAGAACATGTCTCATAGTGAAAAGTCAGACTTTTACTTACAGTACTGCATGAATGCTACATAATTACCGGTAACAACACAGCAAAGCCTGAACATTTCTTTCTGTTAATTCCTTTGGAATCTAAAGACTTAGGTGTTTGTTACTGTCATTATCCTTTTCAGATGATAATTAAATATCAAATTCTTTTCCAGAGATTACTCCTATATTTAAAGTGCCTTTCTGAAATACATCATTCCTCTCAAGTCATCATAGTTCAAAAGAGGAACAGAGAAAAAATTCCAGACTTGAAAAGTGTTTTTTCCTCTGTCTCACTTTGCTGTCAAGATTAAACTCCTATTTACAGCCTCTTCCATCTAAAGAGATGGCCCATCAGTGAAAGCACACCAATAACTACGTCAGACAAATTTAAAAGTTAAATTCTCATTTTCAGAAGCAAGATACTGGACATTTTTTACTCTAGATCATTCAGCAATGACCATGAAGTAATTCTCCAAAATACACTATTATAATGTGCAGCAAATACAGTATGCTCATTCCAGATGTTTATGTTCTGTTGTGCGCCAGTCACATGATGCATCCAGTCGTTCGAAAGAAGAGGAAAATGAAGGTTGCAGCCAGACATCCATATTTAATTTCTTGCACCTGCACCATTACAGGCTTTTTGTCTGACCTCTGGCAATCCACCAAGCTTCTCGGCACCTCCATTCTCAGTCTGTGAACCAGAGTTAAAACTTCCTAACAACTCAGTAAGGTACAGAAGACAAATGCTGTGAGATACCCAGCTGCTCCAATCAACAGGACTACATAAACACCTAAGGCAGATTAGAAATCAATCTTTCACTTCAAGCATCCTAGCTTGAATTTAGCCTGCTAAGAACTGATGCTACCAAATGGATGCTTAGCAGTGAAGGATGCACAAAACAGCACAACTGCAAGGCAGGCTGTGCTGCCCTTCCTCTCTCTGAGGACCACTCTGTTCCCCAGAAAGTCAAACTGACAGACTGATCTGGCAGTTGCGGGGAAAGCTGGTCTCTCAGGCCGAGCTGAAGGTTGACTAGAAACCTCCCTGGGACCTAACCATCTCATGAAACATTTCAATCTCAGCATACTAGTATTCTCCAGCGGAGGAAAAAAAACAAACAAACAAAAACCAAAAAAACAAACACACTCCCTCTAAGACTTCCTAACCAGTTCAGTCAGTCTGGGACTGGCCCTTACGAGCAGCACTGGCAGAATTTGGTCCTTAGCTGTGAATGCCTTTTGCAAATACTCTTGTTGGCTTTTGTTACTCAGAAAATGCTAAACTGTTTTGCTTACAAAAAAAAAAAAAAAAAAAAATTCTATTCTCCTCATACTCCAAAACCCAGTGGGGATACTATGCCAAACTGCTGCTGTACTACCATTTAACTAGCACATGTACAGAGTAAATTCATGTGCAAAACCAAGTACTTTGCATTTAAACAGTACTTTTAATTTTTTAATCATAACTACCCATTTTAAACAAGCTTCACAACACGTCTAACCATCTGGGGCAGTAATTATCAAACGAGGGGACATAAAGGGAGGAAGGCACATTCCCTGGAAGGCACCGAGAGCAGAGGGAGCAATGCCACTGGATCGGGCAGGCAGTGGCCTGGCAAGGAGCCAGTCTATTCTGGGAGCTAGAAAGCCTGCCTAAGACTACCAAGACTCAAACCCCCACCCTCAGCCCCACTGTCTGCTGTCCATGGAAGTACGCTGAGAGAAAGCAGCAAGGTCCTCGGCAACTGCGGACATCCACTACTCCTGCTCACTCTGCTGTCCAGCTGGAGCTACCACCGCTCCGCTCCTAGCCCTGAACCCAGCATCTCTTCTCAGCTCTCCAGCAACACACTTGTTTCCCCTCAGTCCCATTCCACAGGGGTAACGCTTCCCAGTGAGTAAATGCTTTTCAGGTAGGGAACCCAGGGAAAAAGCTTGAAATGTTTGGAGAGAAGAGAAGAAGAATAAAATTAAGATGTCTGAGAGCTGCTAGGAGCAGTTCTGCCCGTTTTACAGATAAAAAGAATTTTGCTCAGTTAATGAGTCAAGAGCAGCTGGGTAAATTACCTGGATTACTGTCTCTTTTGCTACTGTAACCAGAGCATAAAACTGCCTCTCTGGAAAAAAAATCTTTGCTCTGATAGCATATAAAAGAACATGAAGAACTGTATTACAAGTCACCCATTAAGTTTAAGTTGCTGCAGAAGAGAGAGAATGCATTTCATTCTTTGACGTTATAGTAATACAGAAAACCAGAGATGTTCTTTGTCTCAGCCTTCTGTACAAGACACGTCTGGAAGCACTACAAGAGTATTTTCTGTGATGTTGTCCAACGCTCATGCAGAGTAAAACAATTAGAATTTCTTGACATCAGCATAGAGTTCACCTCTCTCTCTCACCACAGTCCCTGGAGCAGGATCTGCCTTTCAAAGATTAAAAAAAGCAGAGCCTACAGAGTAAGCATCGTGTCGGCTGTCTGACTAAAAACAATGCAAGTCTATACAGAAAGAATCCAAGCCAGAAAATAAATAGTTTGATGCCTGACATACTTTCCCAGTAACTTCTTAAAGCAGAAGGTAACACAGAGAGCCTTCCCAGCCCTGACAGAGTCTTCAGAAAATAATTCCCTAAAGAGTTAATCAGGCTCTTATATTACAGAATTTAGCACGTGAGTCCAGGATGCCCAGGCTTCTCTCCTATTGGCAATTCCAACACACTGTGATCATATAAAGGCATAACATAGAGTCACTATCCTGTTTCAGCAACAGAAAGCAGTGTATTCGAACACTTCATGAAACCAAAAGATATGTGTTATTACTAAAAACTATAGTACCCTTAGGCCTTTTGGACAAAGGGTTAGTGAGTTTTAGGGGATTCTGGGCAACACCATATGTTCCCCAGTTACTCTGCTCTTGCTGAGAAGCAAGGATGCGTCCCTGGGAGATACCAGCAAAAGCCAGAGACTGTAATTAGAGTAACTCTTTTCTCCCTGCCATCCCTTCATTACCACAATGTATGGGACCTCTGCTCTGAACCTGCCCCTCCTAGTACTGACCCTTTCTGAAACCACACAAAGGCTCTGCAACAAGCCACCACTGCATCCCAGACCCTGGAGACCATGAAGAAAGCCTGGAGAAAGGAAGACTCTCCCTTGGTCGAGGAGGATTGGGTTAGAGATCATTTAGGCAAATATGACACCCGTGAGTACATGGGCCCTGACGGGATGCGCTCACAAGTGCCGAGGGAGCCAGCAGATGTTATTGCTAAGCCACTCCCCATCATCTTGGAAAGGTCCTGGAGATCAGGAGAGGTGCCTGAGGACTGGAAGAAAGCCAATGTCACCCCAGTCTTCCAAAAGGGCAAGAAGGAGGAGCCAGGAAACTACAGGACTGTCAACCTCACCTCCATCCCTGGAAAGGTGATGGAACAGCTCATCCTGGAGGCCATCTCTAAGCATGTGGAGGACAAAAAGGTGATCAGGAGTAGTCAGCATGGATTCACCAAAGAGAAATCATGCTTGACCAACCTGCTAGCCTTCTATGACGGAATGACTGGCTGGGTAGATGAAGGCAGAGCAGTGGATGTTGTCTGCCTGGACTTCAGCAAGGCTTTGGACACTGTCTCCCATCACATCCTCCGAGGTAAGCTCAGGAAGTGTGGGCTAGATGAGTGGACGGTGAGGTAGCTTGAGAACTGGCTGGATGGCCGAGCTCAGAGGGTTGTGGTGAATGGCGCAGAGTCAAGTTGGAGGCCTGTGGCTAGTGGTGTCCCCCAGGGGTCAGTCCTGGGCCCAGTCTTGTTCAATATATTCATCAATGACCTGGAGGAAGGGACAGAGTGCACCCTCAGCAAGTTTGCTGATGATACTAAACTGGGAGGAGAGGCTGACACACCAGACGGCTGTGCTGCCATTCAGAGGAACCTCAGTAGGGTGGAGAAATGGGCAGCGAAGAACCTCCTGAAGTTCAACAAAGGCAAGTGCAGCATTCCTCTGCTGCACCTGGGGAGGAACAGCCCCATGCAGCAGGACAGGCTGGGGGTTAACCTGCTGGAAAGCAGCTCTGCAGAGAAGGATCTGGGAGTCCTGGTGGACAACAAGGTGACCATGAGGCAGCAGTGTGCCCTTGTGGCCAAGAAGGCCAATGGTCTCCTGGGGTGCATTAGGCAGAGTGTTGCCAGCAGGTGGAGGGAGGTGATCCTGCCCTGTCTCCTCAGCCCTGGTGAGGCCTCCCCTGGAGTACTGTGTCCAGTTCTGGGCTCCCCAGGACAAGAGAGACATGGCACTCCTGGAGAGAGTCCAGCGGAGGGCTACCAAGATGATTAGAGGGCTGGAGCACCTCTCCTAGGAAGAAAGGCTGCAAGAGCTGGGCCTGTTCAGCCTGGGGAAGAGAAGATTGAGAGGCGATCTCATAAATGTGTACAAGTATCTGAAGGGGGAGTGTCAAGAGGATGGGGCCAGACTTCTCTGTGGTGCCCAGCAACAGGACAAGAGGCAACAGGCAGAAACTAAAACACAGGCAGTTCTGTGTGAATATGAGGAAAAACTTCTTTCCTGTGCAGGGGTGACAGAGCACTGGCACAGGTTGTGCAGAGAGGTAGTGGAGTCTCCTTCCCTGGAGATATTCAAAACCCGTCTGGATGCAATCCTGGGAAATGTGCTCTAGATGACCCTGCTTGAGCAGGGGGATTGGACTAGATGATCTCCAGAGGTCCCTTCCAACCTCGGCCCTTCTGTGATTCTGCTTAAAAGAGAAAAGGATGTCACCTAAAGTGGGGAGAGAAGGAGATACATAACCTGCCTCCACACTCTTTACCCTCCTCGGTCTTGGATTGGAGAGGACATGCAAGCAGTCAGCTCCAGGTGCAAGCAGTGCTCAGAGGGAATAACAAAAGTCAGAGCAGCAAAGGACAAGTCTGAGCCGTACCACACAGATCATGGTAAGACAGATGACAGTCACATCTAACAATGCTGGTGTAACTAGGCACTGTACATAATTACCCTCACAATGCAGGGCCACATCAGTATGTCATCCACCCAGGGACAAAAGGGGCTTTTTGTCAAAGCTACATTAAGATAGAATTGTTCATTTGTTTAGACATCATATTTTCTAAGATTTGGCTAACTGATACAGAACAAGTACAGTACGATCAGAACAAAGGGGAAATTTCAAAAGAACCTTTTTCTTGCTTGTTATTCTTAAAATTACTGTGGACTTGTACTCTTTAGTGCACCCTGCCGGAACGACCTAGCAACCCTCGCTATTCTGTTCAAAAATTGTTCTTTTCATGAAAATTAGCCAGGAAGATGTGATTGGAAGGGGGGGGGGGGGAAAATAGCCACTCTAGAATACTGATGCTCATAGACATCGCTTTTATCAGGCATTGCCTGGTCAAAGCACACCACACAATCACAGCTCCCCAAGGTTCACTGTCTAAAGCATACAGGTGTGAAAATGCATTTGTGTCAGTTGTCGGTATTGTTAGTTCATCTCAAAACGGGACAAAAGAAAAAGGTTATTTAAAAAATAAGCAAACACACACACACCCCTTCTGAAGCCCTGTCTCAAACTCATGCTTGCCTCCTCTTCCCAATATCCGTTTTGTCATGATAGTGTTTCCTCCCTTTTTCCACACAAATCACCAATACACATGCTGTTGTGGGTACTGCACCCTCCACAGACTTGAGGTACTGATATGCTCTCTCTCACTTTTCTGATGAGCAGAAGCCTGATGAGGACAGGACGGTATCTGATCAGGCCCAGAATGATCTGGCAGAGAAGCTCCACACGCAAACCCTGTTTTCAGGATCCACTTTGTTTTTCCTTGCTGTCTACCAGTGATCAGTGGAGAAACACTTACTACTAGGAAACAGAATCTCCCCCAGTAGACACGATAGCCAATTTGCAAATACACTTTCTGATTGGAACAAAGTTTTCCACCATGAGCAGAGAGATTCCAGACACACAAGTGCAATATTGGGGCATTCATACCCTCCTGCCTATACCTGGAAGGACCTGAGATTTGTGCCAAAACACTCTGAAAAGCAGGGTACATTTCAGGTATTTTGGTATTCCTTCAAAAGCTCTTAAGCAGCTTAAGATTCTGCTGCAGTCTCCCTAAACAGCTGCATTCCCAAATAAAGCCACTTGCGAGTAGATTCTCCTGTTGCATACCACTGCTAAGCAGTCCCTACAAACCCTACAGGAGTACTGCTGTGCTCAGAGGCCTTTAGACATATACACACTGCAGTGGCTCCGTTTCTGTATACAACGGATCCCAGACAACTGAACTGTACAGCTGCCAAGATCTTTCCTCTGCAATCAGAGTTACATAAGCAATCCAACTTTCCAACTTCTATCTTAAGTTCTGTCTCTCCTTTACCTCTTCTCTCCTCCATCTCCCTGTGCTATCCATTAATGGGTTAATTCAGCTCATTTGTGAGATGTCACTTCAGTTTTGAAATTTTGGGGGTATTTTCTGTTGGCTGGGGAGGAGGGGAGAGGTCTAGTTTTTTTTGTTCGTGTGGTTTTTTGGACTCATACGATAGAGGCTCACCGCGCTCTCAAGAAGTGCGGTCACTTTAGCCTTTATATCCTTTAAAAAAAAAAAAAAGGATAAAAGCTAAGGCCACTTGTGAATGAGATAAGATGTTTATCAATCAGATTTCAGAGAAGTAGGGCAAAAAGAGAATTTCTTGACTGTTTCAAATCCTACCCTCAGATAGGCTAGGTATGCCCAAATCATCTCCTGGAGTTATCTAATCTCTTATGCTCCAATTTCAAAGCTTTCTCCCTGCCCCATCTCTTCTCCCTCCTCCAAAGTTTTCCCAGGAATGTAAGCCCATTTGTTTCAGGAAGAGTCTGAGAGTCCTCACAAATGACTGATTTGAGAATCCAGACCAGTACTCAGGCAGCTACAAACCCGACCGGAAGGTAAAAGCCTCTAGCAGCAAACCCAGGAGCCAGACATCACTTAAGAACACCAGAATTGGCTCAGGCCGATATCTCTCAACCTCTATCTCGTTGTCAAAAACGGCCAAATACAGACACCTCAAGAAGAGAATAAGTAGGACGTGACACTTCCCACTAATGCTTTCCCTGCCTTTTTCAGACTGAATTATGAGAAACATCCGCTGTATTTTAAGTGACCCTTCAGCCACATCTTCACTTTATTTTTCTTTCATCTCTGCTCAATCCTAGGATCATGTTTGATTGTTTCATGACAACATCCCACAAGTAATAAGCCCATCTTGGCACCAGCTAATATATCTAGTTTTGGTCTTATACTTCCAGCAAATAAGTTTCTAAAAGCAGACTTCACAACTCCCATCTATGACACTCCATTTTCTTCTCTCCTGTTACTCCAACCTTGACATTATCTGTTTTAGCAATACAACATCCCAGATCTCTGTACAGATGATACTTCCCAACTTTGGGTCTTAAACAAATTTCATTATCCATTTCTCAATTTTGTCCCATGATCATTAATTAAAATTTTAAATAAAAGCAGCCCCAATACAGAGCCTTAAGGGACTACGTCAAAAGGCTTACTTCTCCCAGTAATTTCCCTTTCCTTGATATTCTCCAGATATATGAAGCCATGCAATTCAATAGACTTGTTTAAAATCTTTGTTGTAGTATTTGCAATATTATGGGCTTCTTTCTCCAGTACTCTGGAATGGAGACTACAGTCTTGTCCAGGGCCTCTGGCACATTTTTCTCCCCCCACACTGCCACTACTCCTGCGAGAAAGTATCTAATGCAACAGCAGCTTTCTGCTATCTGCTGAGTGCTGCAGTCCATCACACTCCCTGGCACACACTGGAAATCTCTGCAGTCACAGATAATTACATGCCTAGGCCCTTTGGGTTGCATCCAGGTTCCTACTTACTGCTGCCAAATTAGACCAATTGGTCAACTACTCAGCTATCAGTCAGGTATCTTGCATTCAAGAGAGCAACAAGCAACTCAGGCCACCCAAGTCAGCCAAGCAGGCTCCATCTCTAGCAGACAGAGAAGAGCAGTGCCTAAAAAAGCAGAACTGAACATGGCTCATGTCTTGACCATCAGATAGGGGAAAGGCAGGTTACACTGACCTGTGTTTATATCCTGAATCCCAAATAAGATCATGCTGTAAAAGACAGAGCTATCATTAAACTTGATCTGTGCCAAACACTGGAGAGTAAATGCTACATACAGGTACATACACACACATCTTGCCATATATATATTGTCAGTCTGCTTAGTTGTCCACAACCGTGTGGGTAGAAAGGATGAAATACAGTTCCCAAATGCCTAACCAAATTCCTTCCAGTCAGTAACAATTGCTCCATGGGGCAGCAGTGCTTCACAAACTGCAAAATGCCCATGTGCACATATGAATCAGAGTCCCAACTTAATTCTACAGTGGATGTAAAGGATGGCAAGAAATACTACCAAGTTCTCTGTAGCACTGCTACAAATCACTGCTCAGTCTACTGTTATGGTCAGGTTACATACCTGAACAGCCCTTATCCTGTAATCAGGATTACAAAGGATAGGTCCTGAGCACATTTCTCTCTTGTTCTCTGTTATTATTTTCATTTTCTTTTTACAACTGTGTAAAGGTAGGCAGGAACGGCGCTACATTTGGATCTCCTGACTCGGACAGAAATGGGACCCAAGTGACTTGCTCAGTCACAAAAACAGCCTGTAGGGAGGGGGCAGGGATCAGAAATGCCAACAGCAAACTGACAATTCACAAATTCCTACACTTCAGAAACGCATGAGGCACAGTAGCTCAGACTCACAAAGAGGATGTGTTTTTCCGATTCAGACTTTTAACTCCCAAGACTAATCCATTTACAGGATTTGTACGTCACTGCGTCTGTATTATGCCTCTTAGGTCTTTATACTGCAGCGTCCAGATAAAGAATAACTTCCCCCAAAACGTTAGATGTGACTTCACAATTCACAGAACAGAGAGACTCCTAGCAAGGGGGAAACGCGTTGTCAAAAAATGAAAAATGCAGTTCAATTAGGTTAACTTCAGTCTCCATAAAGAAGCTGGACATAAATACTAAAATATAAACCAGCCAAGTTGCTTAACAGTCTTTCAAGGTCTTTACAGAACACGTTTCTTGAGAGCGTAAGAAGCTTTCAGTGATAAACTCAACTAGAAAAAGAGCCATATAAAGCAACATTTGCAGGCATAACATGAAAAGACCAAGCCAAAACCTGCTCTGCTATCTTGCTGGAAGATGTCCTGTCTGAAGTGCAAGAAAACAGCCAAAAAGATAAAGGAACTGGCTTGGAGATCCTGTTGCGTTCTGACCTCCAGCAAAGCAATTCACATCACCGCTACAAAACAAGTTTGATAGCCCAGAACCTCATCAGTATAGTTGAGGATCTGGCACTGTGCGTTCAGTCTGTTTTTTAATACATCCTCACCCCTTTTTCCTGGAAAGCAATGATAATTGCTGCAAGCAGGGCCTTTGCACTTAGTCATAGTTAATTTATGCTCTCCAGTTTCATTCTTCCTTCATTGGCTCCTTTGGGAGCTGTAACAGTCAATTACCTTTATATCCCTCCTTGGCATCTTTCTTCTAAATTGCTCCTACGCTCAGTTTTGGAGTAGAATTCAAAAGTCTAAGTGAAGCCTATTTCCTCTTTTGAAACAAAACAATGTTTAATTGGATAAACAAGGGGCATGTTGTCCCTGTAGCTTAGCTAGCATTAAAAGAAGAAACATGCATTTCTCTGTGCAAGGAGAAACCTGCACTATTTTAATTTCTCCCTCTGACTTACGAGCATAATTATTATGACGTACTATCATAACAGCCGAGCTGGCTAAAGAAACTTAGCTAGAGCAGAGTGTATCTGAACTACAGCCACAAGGGTGGTTATACTTAGGCAGCTGGTAGATTATGCCATGATGCACAGCAGGCAAGGGAAGGGGGGAGGAGGGAAAAAAAAAAAAAAAAAAAAAGTCAGTGATGCTGCAAGGAGCAGTTTTATTTCATTCATGTTTCCCTGCTCCATGTAAGATGCTCGAGTACACAGCCACTAAGCAGGAAGTGAGGGTACTACAGCAGCTGTACTTGCCAAGGTAAAACTGGGACTACACATCAGGTGTCTACTCCAGAGGGTTGTGTGGGCAGGATTCACTATGGTTATTCATGAATCACCAAGGTTGGACATCTTTTCTTTCAAGACATAACTTTATCCCACTTCCTGCTGTTCCTTCAGATTGGAAACCGACAGGCTTACCCCAGAGAGATCTCTAAATGCCTTTTGCCTCCTGCGGTCTCTCTGCGAGGCAGGCTGGCTGAGGATCATTGGTTTTATTTTGTATACTGCTTCATATTACATCACCCTACTCCAGTTAGGGTGTCAGCAACCTACCGGTACATTGCGCTGTGTCAGAAGCACTTCTTTTTATGCCAATTCTGCTAAAGAAAAGTTTAAAAAAAAATCCATCACAAGAGGAGACCTCCCCCCGCCCCCATACACTCATGGGATTCAGACCTCAGTCCTATTTCTACTAAATAATATCCTTTTAAATGTCATAATATAGGATAAGTTATGATACACAGGCTAACACCTGGAAGCCTTAACTCTATCCCATCCATCGTTCAATTACGCAGCGCTAAAAGAGACAGCGGAGACAAGAGCGCATTAGAGACTGCAAACTAGAACCGAGTGCAAGAAAAATTACTTAATGAGAACCGCTGGGCAATGCTTTGACAGATGAAAAATGGAAATGGCAAGCAAGTCTCTAGAGTCATATCCAAATACATGGGAGAAAAGTATAAGATGAGATGAAACTTCAAACAACAGAGGTAGGCTCTGCTTCACTTGGCATGGTCCATACCAAGGGCTCTCGTCTGTATTGCCCGTGTGGGCTGCCTACTATGGCAATAGCTTATTTCTTATTTGCAAGCTGAGCTACTACAGCAATACATTGCAACCTACTTCAGAAAGGAGATAAGAAACAGCAAAAAACAGACCAAAAGTTGGAAGGTATTTGCAGAGCCTGATTTCCTACCACTCAGTTGCAAGCTGCCCACACAGGGCTACCCTGCCAATCTGCAATGCAGTCCGGAGCAAGAGGCACGGGTTGCATTACCTCCAGATAGAGGCAGAGACCCAAGGCTTGACGTTTTGCCTCCTTGCTTCTCCTGGAGGAAAGATGTTCTGAAAACGCTGCAGCACGTGTTTGCAGGGCAAGCTGTCGCGGCCGCTCCGTGCTGCCAAATCTTGCCTGCCTCCTGCCCCTTCATCCCACGCAGGAGAAGCAGCAGTAGCACAACCCGGCACCAGCACGAGAGCACAGGGAGCATTACGGTCCTTGCTGCGCCACTCTGCTGCCCAACAGAGCCAGTGACTAAAGTGGCTTCGTGCAGCCCTCAGGTACGTCTGTGCACTGCAAGAACCCAGCACGCAACGTCGGCGGCTGCTCGCTCAACCCTCCGTCTTCATACCCGCTCCTTACCTGCTCTTTCCAGCCCCTCAATTATTATTCCAAAACTTAAGCCCAGCAGCGCGTTCAGGCCCTGAGCAGGAAGGGCCCCGTGCCATGAAACATCACGCAAAGGTACAGCGAGGGGCAGGCCTAGTTCACATGTACCAGGCTTTAATTTATGCTCCTTCTCCATTTAACTGTTTGCACGTGGGCAGAATTGTGAGGGGTCAGAGCAGTCACAGCACTGAGATGACGTCAGCTCACCAGCACCAAACTGAATTTTAACCTAAAACCATTTATTTCTGCAACCTCCCCATATCTTATTATAATTTACCCCTCAAAGCATAACCTCTAAGTGATACTTGGCAATACTGACAGCTAATGAAAATGCTGCTTTTTAAAACGCGCTACTAGGAAGAGGGGGGAACCACAGCATACATAACTCCTTGAAAGAGAGTGAGGATTTCTGGCTTATTAAAATAAGTTACAGAGAACTGCAGTAACAACTCTCTTTCATATATAGGATCCAAGAGAAGAAATCTTTATTAGCATAAATTTAGGAAACTACATCCCAGGTCTGTTCGCTTTTAATTCAAGAAGTTTCCGACTCTAAATAATCACAGACAACAATATATCCCCTGCCAATCATCCAAATACCAATTTAATCTACTGTAGAAGACAAAATGATTTTCAAAGAATTGACTATCACCCTCAAAACATCAAAGACACTATAAACATTTGCATGGGTGCAATACAGTATCATTTCTATCCTTCCATATTGATGGGAATACATCGTAAAGCAAAATTCCACTAATTTTGCTTTCCCCCTCAAAAATAACAGGCATCTAATTGGAGACTAGTTAACAGCATTTTGGAGAAGGGAATAACTGTTAGGGGTTTATTGTTAAAGTACCTGGCATTCAGGAAAATAAAGCTGAAGATTTTTTTTCCTGCCAATTTGCTAGCATTTTTCCAAAACTGCATATTGAGATCAAGTAAAATAATTTAACAAACAAACTGGGGGAGAAAATCCAGCATTTTTGCAATTCCAAAATAAAAATGTTTTTCTAACATTCATTTTAAAAAGTTATCCAAGCTTTTAAAGTATGTATCTAGAGGTAAACCCCACCTAAAAATTTAGTTTTGGATCTAAACAAAAAAATTACACAACCTAGGTATGTAGAGAAAAGGAGGAGAATTTAAAAAAAAAAAAAAGAGGTTTTGTTCAGTGGTAAAACTCTCCAAATTAAAATGCAGTTGTTCTGAAATGAATTTGTAGTTGATCTGAAATCACCAAAAGTAATTATTCATAGTCTATCTCTGGCAGAGATGCTTGTCTCAAATGCTACCTGCAAACCATCATGTAATGGAGTTCAGTAAGGGTGAAACACTACCTACACTGTCATTTCAGCTCCATGAATCCCCTTGGTGGATGCTTACAGTAATAAATTCGTTCATATTTCTCTTGCCAACACAGAACCATGTTAATTCCCAGCAGAAGAGGTTCTGCAAAAGGAAAATAAATTATTTAGCAATTGTTCTTGCCAAAACCAAACATGTCTTGTTCCCCAATACTCAATATGCTACTTGCTTGATCTGATTTAATCACAAAGACAGTGGACCTGATGAGATCTCAATTCATCCATTTAATAAACATCAAACTCAGAAGAAAAGTTGGGGGAATAGCAAATGAAGGTGCAAACTAAAGGTAACAAAAATGAAGAAAACATTTGCTTCAACTATTAAGTTCCATTAAGCTCCAGAGCTACGGCCACATAATGATGTTGCAAAGGAACCTTAGGTGGACATTTTCTTCATGGAAACTTCCTTTGTGTTTGTATTTTGGATTAAAAACTAGTTTAGAGTCTGTTATACAGGACATATAACTACACGTCTTTTTTTCTTCATTTCATCGTCTCCTGTGATAAGGAAGTTCTTTCCAATGTGCTACACTAACAAGAGGCAATCTATACTAAAACCTCAGACAAGCTGAACGGAGCGAGACAGTCTATATAAAGACAACCCAGATTTAAGTCTCCAAAAAGTCCTATAATCACAAATAACCAGTCGCAGATACAGCTGTGTGGGAGATAATGCACATCTGTGACAATTCATTGAAAGGGCTGAGCACAAAAGTAAGAAAATCCGTTAGTGATATAAAGTTATTCAGGAGAGTAAAGGAGAAGGAAAGACTCATGAACTTCAGGAAGATGCAACTCAGTGAAGGTTAATGAAAACAGACGCACGATGGCAAGAGAAGGGTGGAAGACAGAGAAATAATCCTGATCTCTGTATATTAAATGATGGGCTCTGACCTAACGGTTACTGTGCAGAAATAAGAACTTAGCGAGTTGACATTTTCATGGGGGAAAAAAAAAATTGAACTATAGAAGCCCATTTCAGCAGCTATCAAAAAGGCATATCAAGTGTTAGGAATTATCAGGAAACAAAGAGATAACACAGAATACACTCGGTCACTGAGTAATCCACCTCAAAAACTGTGATCGATGTTTGACTATTCATTTTCTCTGCCTCGACAATACTTTAGGGAGGCATCAAATGACGCTGATAGGAAGTGAGCTTAAAAAAAAAAAACAAAAAACAAAAAATATAGACGGTCTAAATCCACTTTCAAGTGTAGAAATTCACAGTAAGGATTCATGTTTCTTGCACCACAGTGACTCAGGAGAGACCAAGCAAGTACATGAAAGGCAAATTCATTAATAGATACTCAAAGAGAAACCATACCCGTATCAAGAATTCTGATTGGAGCTGAAAACAGAAGCAGACAAGGACACAGGGGAGAGGTCCTACATGCCTGCCCTGTTCTTATTCTTCCCTAGATATTTTCCTGTCTCTATCATTGTTGGAGATAAGACACTGCACAAGACAGAGCCTTTTTCCTATGGTCTTAGCCAGATTTGGTCCATCACTGTTCTAGATAAGGAAACAGATCAAGTTAACATATTGCTTACGAATAAACATACTCAAATTCTGACTCACCATTTAGAACCTGTTCTGTTTTAAATATATGCATTTAAAAAATAACAAAGAGCAGACTCTGAACAAAGCATTTAAACAAAAAACAGTGTCTGCACGAGCCTCGAGTGTGAATTAAAACACCCGAAATGGGTTTAGATCTTTGGATTTCCATGTACCAACAAGCCTGAGTGGCTTTACTAGGGACTTGCTGTTTGCCATCAGAACTATATGGAATACACAATGGATGTGTTCAAACACAACAACTGCTCAGCCAGAGTGAGCAGCTTGCTTTATTTTAAAGCTTGCAACTTCGTATTAGTCTTTTTCCAGAGCTACTAGACTCTGGCATACCTTTGTGCAACTGGTGTTCATACTGCAAAACATGCCCTGGAGACAGTGAGAGTAAATCACTGATGTATCCCAGCCTAAATTACAGAATACTTAAACTCTGCTGCAACTAACAAATGGGTAGGGAAAGTCTTGTATTAAGCTCCGGTTTCTGGAGGAACCCAGTATATCTGGCATGGCTCGATAATACTCAACACATATGATAGCACTGAAGTCTTCCCAACACACAGCATAAATCTGAATCCACAAAAAATTGCCTTTGTTACAAGTCTAACCTGTCCGTAAGGAGAGCGCTATCTACGCACAAAAGTGCAAGGCTCAAGAGGATCAGACACAAAATAAGCGAGAGCGCCTGACGCTGGCGAAGCAAACCTTCAGTTCTGCCTCTCTCCCGCTTCTCTACTTCTACAGCCTCCGATGCTTACCCCACACAGGGACTGACGCTGCTCTTCTTTGACCAACAAAGAAAACTGAAAAAATAGGATCTCATTTCCCAGCTGCCGGTTTTCAGCTGCAGCCAGAAGCCATGCCCACAGAGCTGCTGTGAAGATGCCATCAGCCCATGCTTCCTCTACTTGCAAGCAGCAAAACCAGGATCTTTTGGTCTTTTGTTTGCATCACCCGCTGTCATTCACCCCTTAATATCTTGCAATTGTACATCTGCTGAGAACAGGAGAAGGACAGGCTTTTTTAAAACAGCTAGGAAATAAGGCATGTAATCAGTGAGATTTGTCCCTATTAATGTCACATTATATGCATCATTGACTGGGAATATAGAAAGCTTCAGTTCTTCCCCTCTCTTGCTTATCATTAATGACTACATACAAAGCACATGCTGCAGTGGGCAGCAGGTACAGCAGATAATGTCAACCAGGGAAAGCAATTCTAACTGTTAACTCCCACAATCCCTAAAATGGATTAAAGAATAAGAGAGTTCTAAGAACAGCAGAACGACGTGGAACCAGGCTTTGCTAGATTTGCTTCCCACAGAAGCTCCATCTCCTCACTGAAAGAAGTTCTCTAACATCCCTTGAACCTCCTCCTCCAGGACTCCTCACTGCCAGGTGGGCTGGGGCAGCTTGGCACCCTACTCAGTACCAAGTTACAGCTGTGCTGTTCCGCAGACCAACTGGCATGTGTTGATCAGTCATTTGATTGATCAGAAGTGCTCTCCTTTACCTGCAAAATTTGTAAGAATTTAAATTTGATATCTCTGTTTCTTTCAGATTTGGTTGAATTCCATCAATAAACTCCAAAGATACCAGAAGGAACTGAAACAGATCATCTTAAAAGCCTCACATTCTTATGCAATCAACATGAAAAAGATGTTATGAATATTTTCATTTAACTCCTGGCTTGTAAACTTCTACGGAATTGTGGCCCCACTCTAGTTTTCCCTCAATCAATGAGAAGCTTTTTCTTTTCTTTTTTTTTTTTTTAAATAAAGAGATGAGATTCCCAAAACACTTGTCGTAAGTATAAGCTTTCAGAAAAAACATATTCAAAGATTCATTTTAAAGACTCATAAAAGCTTGAAATATGATGAATAGCTCTGTTTCATAACAGTATTCCAAAGTAAGTAGCGAATAAGTAGATACAGATTTAAACAAGAGAATAACATTTCTTAAAACTCTGTGAAACATCTGCCTCCTGTACCTCCCAAAAAAATAAAGTTATCTTGAAAGAGCAGGACAGTCTAATTCTAGGCACTCCATTCAAATTGGTAACTACTTTAACCGTTATTTTAACCTCTCCCATCAATAACAGTTTCACTGAAACGTACCAACTCGTAATAAAAACCTGTGTCGATATCCAACTGCTGGGCTAACAGCTTCACATTGGTCAAAGGTGACAAGGCCAAGACCAGGAGCAACAGACACAGCCAGATTCTCACGGACTGAGATCACTCATGAGATTCATTTGACCTGTCAATTAGCGTATTCTGCAGACAAAAGGTTGGGGGAAGGGAGCTGGCAGATGGATGAAGCTGGAGTTCAAACAAAAAGGGATGGATTTTGAAGTAAAGTATTGCAGCAAATACTGATCAGAGTTTGAATGATAAATCTGCAAAAGTCTAACTTCAGATGTCTTCAAGAGAATTAAAAACACAGCACTAGTCAAGCAAGGAGAATATCCAGATAGTCATTGTTATATAGAGAAAACTCACAAAACATGACAAAAAATAGATATACAGGATGGCAGAGTGCATTGGTTTTACTTTCAGTGTAAATTTTTCTGCTTACAGCATTTTCTATGCTACTACCTAGAAGCAGCAACGTACAGCAGTAACATAGAGTTAGTAACAGTTCTTTCAAAACTTCTTTACTCATTACAGAAAAAGCCAAATCACAACATTTAGACTTTGAAGGCTCTATTATATCCAAGCATTGAGGAAACCCCCAGCCCCAAAGAGAAGACAAGCAGTCTCCTTGACGTTCCACAGGCTCCTTATTCCCTACACTTTGATTCCAGCAGATTTTCGCCGACTGGCCATACCAAAGGACTTTGCTCTGCCAATGTCACTAACATCTAAACAGAGAGGTCCACTGGCAGACGGACCAGTCAGCTGCAGGCAGGATCAACCAACTACTACAAGGTAAGGGAACAGCAAATGAAGTGAGAAACTCACTTGAAGTCAGTAAGGAGAGATGAGATAATTTCTCCACGTTTTTACCCATTAAGAAAAAGCACAGTATCCTCAAAAAAGAAAAAAGAAAAATTTGTTTCCAAGCAGCAAAATAGTCAAGGGAAAAAAAAAAAAAAAAAAAAACTTTCCTTCTTACGTTTCAGTAAGAGAAAGTACTGAATCCCATCCTCACAGTTATTAACAAAATAACTTTTTTAAGCAAAGTTGCAAAACACAGGATTCAAAAAAAAAAAAGCATAAAATTGTTCCAAATGGGAGCTTTCAGGAGAAGCATTTAGAAAACGTGGTCTAGAGTTATTTTTGTTATCTCCTTGAGAGTAAACAAAACTGATAGAGGAAGAGACCTCTGGAGAAAGACTTATGCATGTATCTCTGCATACACTTGATCCCAGAATACAGTTCATTTATTCAGGTAGCGCAATAGCGATACGCTTCATTACTTTGCCATCAGCATCTCTTAAAATAACGGCCATCAAAACAAAACATTTTTCTAAATGTATTCTGGGGCTGTAAGGTTCCACATCAGGGCGAAGAGCTGAATTCAATTTCAGGTGGTCATAACAGCAACTTAAGAAAAAGGGAAATGTAACCTTTACTTAAGTGCATTTCTTCACTGCCAAATCCTTACCCACTCGTGATAATAGAAAACCACTTGTATTTGAAGAGAAATAATTTTGTTAGCCTCACAGATTTCAAGAACACTGCAAAGATGCCTAAGCTTAGGCTTACGATAGAGACTTTTTTTAAAAGGCGAGAAACTGTTAAGTTTCAGGAGAGATATAAAATGTCTCATTACCAAATTATCACAGATAACTTACTTCACGAGACTGTAACAACAATCCTGAAAGCTTCCTTCAAATTATCGGATTACAGGTCAGTCAATCCAGATGCTCCATTACTTAATTTCATTTTCTGTTTACATTTGAATATTATGTTTATAGAGCAAGTTGATTTCAGTAACATTGTAACATGTGACTAAATTAAGGCACGTGATACTATGCCTTACTAGACTCGAAACAAGGGAAAAAAAATAGGTTAAAGCTGGAGCCTGAAAATGCTAATTTAGATATGCAACAGAAGTGTTATTCAAGAAATCGTGAGGATGGAAAGGGAAGGAAGTCCTCATCATCACATGAACTAAAATCAATCACAAGGATTAAAGCACAGGTAACCCATCAGGGAATAGAGAGGGAAAGTCATTTCTCTGGGCTACAGCAGTGAAGCATGCAGAATAGAAGTTCTGCAGGGCTCTGGTAGCTACCTTTTACTAACAAACAGTTTGTTAACCTGTTGTTAGTAACAAACCAGCCTCACCAAATGGAAGATGCAGAAGCAGACAAGAATCCCTGTTACTGAATATAAGCTTAGTATGTGTTTTATCTTTCCATTGTTTCGCTTCCTTATTATAAAATCGTTTAAAAATAAACAATTCTTCATCCCTAAACCTCGTCTAAGGAAAACACCGACCCTGAGTAGTCTGACATGCTGACATAGGCTTTCCACACCCACAAGGGGGGAAGTAATATTAGATCACTCTCGCACAGCACACTACTCCATACCTGCACAGAGAGGTTTCACTGGGGACAGATCCCAAGATGATAAAATGAGGGTTAGTACAGAAAAGACATTTCATGCTAACTAGAAATGCCTCTTCATAATGCACCGGAGCAGAGAGAATACCGAATTCCTCAAAACCGAAGCAAGTTTGCAAGATAGAGTGATACTGGTGGATTTTGCACTACATTGTTAAGTGGACAAGATTAAGAATATAGGTGGTACTGCGTAAGTACCAGAGATCATTCTTCATTTTCATATAATGGTGATATCCTGCAATAGGGCAAACTGTTACACTGGAGAGTAATTCAGCACTGCCCTTCAGTGACAGCTTGTTGCATGCCTTAGGGCAGGCACTGATCTGCCCAGAGAAGACCCACTCAGTGCATCTCCCACCAGCTGCTAAAGTAACACCATCACGCAGCCACCAAAGTGGTCAGAGGGGGCTGCCCTGACTGTGGCCGGGCACAGAAGGAAGAACTGAGGTGGGGGCAGTCTTTTAAAAAACCTTGGCACAGGCAGCAGACTTCATCCAGTTTTCTACAGAGCGCCAAGGCATGAAGCAGCCAACAGGTTTGATGAGCCCATCACAGCTGAGGAGAAACACCGCAGCATTCCACAGCAGCTGGATTTTGGGGGAAGAAACAGATGGTTTCATGACTCTGTATTTCATTGCTGTTGTCCAGACTGCAGAGAACAACAGCACATACAGCAAATGCTAGGCTAACAGTCATCAGGACAGAGGCAACTAGCTACAGGCAGTCAACGCATGCCTTGCTCACACTGCTATGCAAGGCCAAGTAGGGAGTTTGAGAGCTCTACCAGGTTATAAGCATAAAGGCTGATCTCAACTTTCTTCTTCTGTTTCTATGCTAATGTTTAAGTCCCCTTTGAAAATAAAAAGATAATCAGAAGTTCAACAGCAACTGTCTATTGACTGTTTTGCATTTTAAATACATGTCAAGGAAAAAGTTCTAATGATGCCTTCTCGTCTAAAAATACTATAAAAAATGTCTACGCTACTGATGAATGAAGGAGAGCCTTCCTTCTTCCTAATGAAGAGACCACATTATTGGAGAAAAATTTACCTTCCATCTCTATAGGACTCAGTGGGTAATACCTTAGGGTATTATTCAACTTTCCTGAGCTTTGTTCCCTTCCCAACTCCATTTTCAGGATGACTGACATTACTGCTGCTATACAAGGGATCGCAGGGCTAACACACAACTGAGTATTAACACACTAGTGTTTGTAAACTTTCACCACAATCTTCTGCTGAAAGGCACTGTAGAAATATAAAGCGCTATTAGAAGCTTGCCCTAAACAAACTGCCAAGACAAATCCAAATATTTCCATTGAGAAAGACAAAAACTAAAACATTTCCTCCATTTACTTCCACTTGGAAGAGTCGATGTCTGCTCTCCTCCCAAGTGCCACTTTTGATTCATTTCTAGCGTTCCAGTGGTAACCTTTTCTTCGGAGTTTCCTCCTCCATTTGTGCCCCCACCATAAACACCAAGGTCTGCAACAACATGAGAAGCCTGGGTCAGTCTTATCTCAAGACGAGTAGGGCAATCTCTTCTACTTGACCCACAAGCGCAAAGGGCTTAACTAGACAACTGATCCAGAGAAGGGACAGAGTTCTTCCATTCGTTAAGAACATAATGACCTCCTTAGCATGAAAGGGAGAAAAGGATATCACAAGGAGATAGGACAAAAACGCATTTGGAAACTACAGCTCAGTTCCTCCAGATCTCTGCTAGCTTTTCCTCTTTATCATCTTGTCTGTTTCTGCCCAAAGCCCTTTATGAACCTAGCCATTTGTTTCCAAATATGTTTCTGAAAATAAAGACAAATTTTAATCAAAAAGGAAAATCTCATACAATGACTTCTGTTTCTTCCACATACAGGCCATTTGGGAAATATATGAATACATAAGAAATCAAATTTGTAAAGTATCTGGGGTTTTTTTTCCTCCAAACCACCTAAAAAGAAGTGCTGCAGATTTCAAGTACGATGGCTTTCTAGCTAAAAAAGCAATACATTGTCAACCTGGAGAAACGCTGACAGCAATCAGGCGGAAAGTTGTTTCCCACATTTTACAAGTGCTGCTTCTCTTTTTCAATCATCTGTAAATATCATTCAGTCAAACATACGCCCCCTGGAAATTACATCTCCTCAGCAAGAGCTGTTTTATCTCTGTCCACTTGATTTATGGAGGAGAAAAACTGATTCCAAAAAATATCATGAATAAAAACGAATAGTAAGAGCTATACCATTGTTGCATGAAAAAGTGATGTCCGTAATAGTAATGTCAATGGAAGCAGGAGTGTACTTCAAAGTAAAAACACAAGGGAGATGAAAGTCCATTTCTATGATTTCCAATCAGTGCGGTGTTTGATCTTTACAACAGGACATAAACCTACACCACACATCTTTGTTCTGCTCTTATACTATGCTATTATCCAGGAAAATCAGGAACTTTTAAATGTCAACAATAGTTCAAATAGAGATCATAAAAGAGAAAGTCATTCCAGGAAGAGGATTAAAACTAAGATTCCCCTACCACAGTCAGCTGTAGGATTTTATTCTGTCTCAGTTCCAGATGGAAGGTTTCTAGGGGCTTTTTTGTTTGTTCGTTTGGGTTTTAGTGCACAACTTGAAACATTCTTTAGCACATCACTTTGACACAACTACAAGACACCACTTCAAACATTTCCACTAAGAAGTTCAACAGGTTGCCCAGAGAGGCTGTGGAGTCTCCTTCCTTGGAGATATTCAAAACCTGTCATGTGCAAAGTGCTCTAGAGGACCCTGCTCGAGCAGGGGGATTGGACTAGATGATCTCCAGAGGTCCCTTCCAACCTCAACCATTCTGAGAGTCTGTGAAAAGGGACGTTCTAGTGAAACATACCGATTCAGTCAGATTGGAGTTTTCTTCCAGTATTATACTATTTTTGACCAGTCCATTAAGAAAGCCAAAAATTAGTAGTTCAGAGATAACACACTTTCCTGCCACTCATTACCACAGTATATTGGTGCCTCACTTCATTTATTAAAGACCATCTCAACTAAAGAGCCTACATTGTAAGATGATAAACGTAGTAGCTAAGCTGTCGAGCCAAAACACTGCCAGGAAGGGAACATCACTAGTATTACTGTTTCATGTACTTGAATGCCAAGATATTAGTTCCTACCTGCTTAGTTATCTGCTCAGGAGGCTTGAACACCACCATTTCAACTTGGCCAACTCGCAATGGCTGCAGTTTACTGGGACCTGCTTGCCGAAGCGAACACACAAGAAGTCCAGTCCTGATCCAGGCACTCACAGGTAAGGGCCCATGCAGTGGTCACTGCTGCCTAACTGTATTCTGGGAAGCTGATACCTTTGAACCATGCTGCTTTGTTGTCTTTCTCTTCTTTCCATCTCAGTCCCGAAGATCCTTATCAAGTCATCCTATGCAATGCACTATTTCATACACCGTTTTACCACAGAGTTTAGAATTCATCTCCTACAGTAAACAGTCTTATAACTTCTCCCCATGAGATAGTTCTTTTGTATCTCAAATAATTTTTGCTAATCCTATAGTGTTACCTGTTCTCAGTTCTCCTTCCCTGTTTATTCTCATGAGGCAGGAAATGTATTTTTATAGAGAAATATAATACAGCCTAGGAAAAAGACACAAAAACAGACATGGTACTGAAGAGCAAAAAAACGGGCATTTCCAGGATGGCAGCAAATAACCATTACCTCAGGACACAGCAGACCACCACAAATTGGTTCAGAGCATCTGGATTCCATTTCTCAACGCTGCCAAAACCCTATTAGGCATTAATAAATGTTTTCATGACACAGTGGATCTTTGAAGAACTTCTAGAGGAAAGGCAAGCTGAGACACCTTCCCCAGCCTGTGGCACTCACAGCAATTAAGAGATTCAAATCCATCTCCTACTGTGTAGTCTTCAGAGCAGAGGACTCTGAAAGAGTCTATCTTCATCTCCTCTCTACCACTTTTGGACTTGAAAAATCATCCCCATCAACCATCATGTTTTCCCCCAAGGTCAGTTGCAAGCTAAATTAAGCCATGAGTCTGTTTTCCAAGTTTCAGTTTTGGGGAAAAAAAATCCATATTTTTCTGATAAAAGCATTCTGTCAAAAACAAAAAAACCCACAGCTCTGTCTTCAAGTAAACAATGTTTCAAAGATCTCCAAATCAAACTAAACTTCAAAGGGTTTGTGACCCAAACGAAAGGGTCACTTTTGAAGCATTTTACCAGGCTGAATTTATAACAATTTGGTGATTTTTGTAAATTCTTCTTGCAGACTATTTCAGAAGGCATAATGATGATCAAGCATTTCATTTTCAAGTTCTCACTTCACGCATACTAACAAAGGTGCTTTGGGGAAGCACATGACAAATCAACAAAAGGAACTACTCGTATCATCACATCACCTTTTTCTTACTGCCCACTTATGACTATAAAGCATGTCAGAGAAGCTTTAATAAATTGGCCCGCTAGAAAAATTAGTTAGCAAATCTCTAATCTTCAAAGTGCCAGTTCCACAGCAGTTATCGCAATAAATGGTTCGTTTCCCCAGGCAATATGCCAAAAGGGTTTTCAGCACTCATGCATGATATTCCAAAGGTTCCCATTTCATCTACATCAGACCTGTCTTCATGTTACTTTTCACACATCGTCAGGATACTGCAAAACCCCACAGATTTCTAAAGCTTCCAAATGCTTTATACTTCTCTACAGCAAGGAACCCCTTTATACATTGATAGGCCGACAGGGAAACAATATAGATATTCAGCGTGATGTTGAGTTCAGGCTCAAGAGCGAACTCTCATTCCCTAGCCTGTGCAGAGGGAGATGCGTTAGCCAAAAGGGGTCAGTGCACTGGTCTATGCATTTTCAAAGGCTATCATTTGTCACTCTAAAATCATGGTACCAAAGCAAATGTCTACCTTACGCATTTTATCACCTCTGCAGGCACTCACAAGCTCCTTGCATTTTGCCTCCCACAGATTGTGTGTGCCATACTACAAGGCTTCCTAAGATGTCTCCTACTCCACACCCACGGTTGTCACCTCCTCTTCCCTCCCTCCCAAGGTAGGTCCAGCCTTATTCTCTAGAACTAGAAACCTCCTTACTAGTGTTCACAACATTTCAGGTTCATCTGAGCTACAGTTGCTAAAACCAAAGCACAGCAAAAATAAGGTTTCTACCTCCTCATCCTAGTCTGAACCACAGGCTTTTGAGAAATGCAGGAATTCAAGCTCCAGCCTTGGAAGTACTTCTTTGAAAGAAGCCTAGCACTGGTTCAGGTTCGAGTTTAAAGCTCTAAGCTTCCATCTACACGAACATTTACCTCTGAAGCTGCAGTGCACTTCTGAAGTGAATTCCCCAGTTGTCCCCACTTAGCACCTACTACTTTGGTTTGCAGAGTAGTTTTGGTGCACCTGAGCTGAATTCCTTTCTCAGGAAACTGAAATAGAAGCTCCCATCCTGATGCATAGCTAATCCACTCTGACTACTAATGGGTTCAAAGCAATGACTGAAGCTTTGGATGGCTTAACGCCATCCAAACAATAGAGATGTTCAGTTCAGGTCACCATTAAAAAAAAAGAAATCTAATCAAAATTAAACCCCAAAAGGCCTTAGCACCAACTCTTTTGGAAGAGAGGATTGGCAGGTCAAAGATCTAGATCATATCCATAGACTTAACTTGACACTCTCAGAGTTATATCAGTAAGACATCAGATTGGCTCATCCAGTTTCTTAATGCACATATTCATATACAAGTGCTCTACCTCAATTCTAATAAGACCAGTATTAGCCCAGAACCCCAGGAAAAGGTTACAGTCACTTACCAGACCATTGCAAGTGCTGATTGCTGCTGTCCCGCTCCCAGAATCTGGCTGCAATACTGTGCCAATGAAATGGCAAGGAACTCCAGAGCGAGTTGCGATCTTTGCACTAGTGTGGTTACCACGTCTCCTTTCTACTATGTAGTTACGGGAAAGAAATCCCACATGGACAGTCAAGTTAAAAAACAGATTCTTCTCCTCGTGGTTAATTTTATAATACACCACATTTTCCTTTTTGCTGAGGTCTCTCTTCTTCCTCGTGTTTGAGATGTGATGGCGTAAATTAAAAGAAAGAAAATGCCCACTTGCATCTACTCTTGCTGGATCAACCACGTGGTATTCTTGCAATGTCTTGATAAAGTGCTCTGAGAGGAGGGGAGAAAAAAAAAGAAGCAAAGCTAGGGTAAGTTCTAGCCTGTTTAGAGTTCGTTTAGTTTAAAGGGAAGCTTGTGAGTGAGGAAAATTCACCACACCAGCCTACAGGCACAATGGTGGGGCAGTACACAGACCGCTGTACAACAGATAACACCACTCACTTTAAAAGATAAACATGCTTCTTCCCAAATATTTTGTCACCTTCCAAATGAAGCATCGACTCTCACCTCCCTCCCTCCATTTCCATCCCTGCAAGAACTATGACCGCCTCCGTCCTTGGTCCCCAATACCCTGGGGTAGGTTCTGATCAAGGAAAAAACTGCCCCCCTGAAGTAGGAAACAAAGCCTTACATATACACACAGGAGAGCAAGAGAAAAAAAATTACTGGCTGGCACGGCAGGCAGTAGCTACTGCACAATTGGTAGCAACCAGCTTTAGCAGACATTGCAACAGAGGAGGGGATTTTAAAGAAAGGTTTGAATGAGAAGAATGAAGTAATTGTACCATTTTGTATAAGGAGCTCCCATTAGGATTAGATTGGATACTTTATCACTTATTAGAATCCAGCAGGGGAAGAAAGCATCATTGGCATTGTCTCTTAATACGATATCAAACAAAAAAAAAAATAGCTTTTTTCTTTTTTAAGCTCAGTGTAAAACTCAAAAGCTCCACGTAAATAAGATAAATCCAGAGAGCTCATTCCCCAAGAACCAGATCTTCAACTGGCATGTTTGATTTTAGTCAGAGAAATTACAGTCTGAACATTTTTCATCAGAAGGAAATCGTGCGGATACGTGTCATTCCAGTCTGTCCTTCCCCTGGGGTGTTCGTCCTTCCCAAAGTCCCAGCCACTTACCCATGAAGGGATTACACCTCATTCATTAACTGAGCTGGTTAACTAAGCAATTAACCCACTTCATGAACTTCCACAACAATTTCTCCCTCCCCGGGACTGGTGAAACAATCCTTCCTCTGGAGACGTCTCACTCCTCACTGCCTACATCTTCAAAGCCACAGGGGTTAAATCACGCCCAGACAGATATGTGTCTCGACTCATCCCCTTCGGGAAGGGGCACAGCTCCTTTGCGCCCATTAGCTGCAGTAGGAGACACAGGTGCTCATATTCCTTAAGGCCATGGACACTTGAGACACGTTCACTGAAATACTCCCAATCCAAAAAAGCTTCTCAGTACATATAACATAATTACATAAGCAACTTGGCCTTGTCTCAGTGGCACCTTTATCCCAGAAGCAAGCTTGCTGCATTCTCATACAACAGGTTTGTATGCAAACCTTCCTGTCAGTCTACAGTGACTTTGTGCCTTTATGCCTCAATTCCTAAGCGTCTGCTGTTAACAGCACTATCAAAAGGAGAGAAGTTTAACATCTCCCATCCACACTTTAAGTATTCATTTCTGAATGCCAGTCACTGGAGAGGGGAATTATGCTGGAATATAATAGACAGTAATACAACTGCAGAAATGAATTATTAAAAACTCTGCAAAAGACAGGGGGAATAAGGTAACAATACAACAAAGTTTAACAAGATGAGGCTAAAGATATTTCTGCAACTAATCAGTAGCACTGATGTCCAGACTGTTGCATAGAGGTTAGCAAAGGCAATCCTATCAATATTAAAACAACTTACTAGGCTTTGTGTTAAGCCTAACATAATCTCATCTTTCCAGCTGCAGAAGGGAGAGGCTAAAACAAAGACAGGAGGCATAGTTTGGATGATATCCTATTGCTCTTCTAGGAAAGAAAAACATTCATCAAACCCTTAAAACAGAGAAGCAACTTAATACATGCAATCCACAACAAGGGCAGTATTCTTCAACACTGACGCCTTCAAGTTTTCTAAAGTAGAAATTAGTTCATATTCAAACACTATGGGTTCCCATAAAACTTACCATTTCTCCTGCCCCACCCCTATTAATGCCCTGTGTGCCAGCAAATGCTAAATGCAGGGAAACTGTTCCGGTGCCCTTGACAAGTCTCAGGGCTGACATGTCACGTGTTACCCTAACATGCACTGCTGTACATCCTTACAACATAAGGAGGCAGTTCAGTATAGCTAAGTATTTGGAAAGGAGCAGTTGCTGCCTGATTAGCACTTAAACTAATAAGAACAATGTAATTAGAATACCAATAATAACAATACTATTGCAAATAGACTTTTAGCATAATCTTTAAATGCCATCATAGATGCCCCTTTTGAAAAGGCCCACCATCTTTTGTGTTTGTGTTGGCATTCCCTTGGAGTTGGGCCTTAACCACATGCAAGGACAGACTGTGAAGATAAGCAGTAGAGTAGAAGACAGAAACAGCCAGGAGGAGCTACAAAACTACTTTGCTGAAGTGGCTGAAGTTTATCCTCCTCCTCTGACGACCCTGGCTCGCCTGTCTACTCTTCTGAACAGTATTATTACTCAGAGATTGTGTTTGGATCTAAAGTCAGCCAACATGGTGAAGGTGAGCTAGGACTTGCTCCTCCCACCTCTCCCCATGCAAGTGTCCCTAGCAGCACCACTGTTCTTCCCCTTGGCTGTTTATAGCCCTCTCCACTCCAAGGAAGTCCTAAGCAGAGCCTGCCAGGTGGCACTACTTAGCAGCGTAGGGCAGGAAAGGGAAGACTTGCATAGTGCCTGTTCTGGGAATGCTTTATCTTTCCACAACTACAGCCTGAACGCTGGCTTGCATCAGTGTTGCGAGCAGGACCAAAGTAATGAATTAAGCAGGGCACATTCAGGGCAGTACTTTGCCCTGGAATAATGGTGTTTGCACTGGCCCTTCTGAGCACACAAGGCTAGCAAGGTTCATGAGCAAGGAGCAGGCTCTTAGGGCTTACTCGAGGAATCTAAGAGTTGCCTAGGTCATTCGAGAAACTTTCTCTGGAGAACCTGCTAATTCTGTATCATGACAGACATCTGATAAAACAGAACACTGTTCTGCACCTATGTGGATTCAAACTCCAACAAATGACAGAGTCATTAATATTCATACTTTATACACAAAGTGAAAAAACTAGAATAAAGAGAGAGACATTCATGGTCTGTCACATGTACCAGGAAATGAACAATTTCTTTTAGACAGAAGACATGTGTTTTCTCTGTAGACAAAGTTCCTTTAAAACACGACACCATCATTTGCCATTGTTTGAAGTCTCCTCCATCTGCCTTTCAGACCCTCTGGCTTCTTTTAAAATGATTCCTTGGGAGAACAAGTAGCAATGCTTATCTCTGGAAGAAGCGTCTTCCTGAACCAGAGAAAGGCTCTGTTCCCAGGCCTTCCACCTACTCAGCACCCCCAAGCTGAGGAGACCTGTCCTAGGAAACTGTCATTCCAACAGGCCTCAAACACGTAGCAAGAGTATCCTTAACTGTCTGATCAGCCACACTCTGTGTAGATGCTGAGCGAGTACACTTAAAAGTCACTTGAGCTATGCAAGGCACAAGGTTTAGCTCTGAGTGTTGCACACTTCATACTTACCAGTACATTCAACCAGCCTTCATACTGTTACAAAAAAAAAAAAAAGGAGCCAAATTTTGAACTGTTACTTTACACAAAGCTTTCTGCAGGCTCCTGGAAAACCCTAGATTTGATGCCTAGAAAATGAAATTCATTCTACATCCATTTCTACATCCATAGCACATAAACAGTGACTACTTGCTAACACAGCTATCCTTGTCCTGCTCCTCTTAAGAGTCACAGAAGGGCAATCACTCTTTTCACTCACTTCAAGCGAAGCTAGTAGAAACTAACTTCCAGATAACTGTTGTTCACTCTTCAGGCAGCTTATTTAACCACTTTACCTCTTCATGAGCTCCGAGGTGCTCAGGAGATTGTTCTTCTGTGCTCAAGCCATCCCTCTGACAGCACGACAGTTAATTACATCTGGAAGGTCTTCAGCAAAAATTTCCTCCTACACTTTCAGGTTTTCTACCACTAGGCAGAGCCTCCCCAATAACCTTATTTTTTCTCTCCTGAGGGCTGCTTTTCTGATTTTCCATAAATAAGCAGCAGTACTTAATTCATTAATTACACCACCCCAGCTAGACGTTCAGCTGGCGCAAATTGCTGGAATGAAGTTAAGCCAGCTGGGGAAGCAGCCCGATATGCAGGGAGAGCTTGGCAGCAGAGTTTTCTTACAGATGAAGCCTCCATCCTAATTTGCTCTCCGCACTGCACATGAGCGACTCGCAATTGGTTTTATATCCTGACAACATCACCTCTTTTGCAGTTTGTGTTTCTGCAACAGAGATGTTATTAGCAAACAAAACAAAAAAAAAAAAAAAGAAAAACATTTTCAGGACACTAAACTTCTTCAGCTTTGCAGTCAGAAATGACACTGGCGTTTAAAGAGATAGCGTCTGAATGAGAAACGCGCAGAAAGCCGGATGTAGCAAGGCGTTCATCGCCACGGCGCAACTTTTCCCGACAAGCGCCAGGAAAGCACGGCCGCCGGAGCGGTCCGCGTTTGGGTTGTATCAGTACCAACGCTGAGCCGCCCGCGGCCAGCCCGGGGCAGCACCGCCCGGGCAGCCTGCCGCACAACACGGGCTCGTCCCGCAACGCAGCCGTCGGGGGCGGCGAGCCCGGCGCAGAGCCGCGCCGAGGACGCGGGAGGCGGCGGCGGCGGCTCCGCTCCCGCGGGCTCTCTCCGCGCCGAGCACCGAAGCGGGGAGGGGGACGGAGGCTGGGGAGGAGGGGGGAGGCACTGACCTTGCCGCTCGTCGGGGAAGACGCGGCGGCCGGGCGGAGGGCCGCTGCCCCCGCACAGCGCCTGGAGGTGGAGGAGGTGGAGGCAGACGCCGGCCGCCCAGCTCCGCGCCGCGCATGGCATGGTGCGGGCGCGGGGCGGCGCGGAACGGCGGGGCGACGGCGACGGCGACACCTAGCCGGGCCGCGGCATGGCGGGGGGGGCGGCAGCGGCGGCGGAGCGGCGCCTCTCCCCCGGCGAGGGCTGCGCGGCGCCGTCCCGGTGTCTGATTTCTGCCGGGGGGAGGGAGGGAGGGAGCCGCTCCTCGCCTCGGAGCCGCCGGGGTTAACGCCGGCGCGGACCGGCCGCGCGCGCGGCGGCGGCAGCCGGGGCGGGGCCGTGCGGCGGCCCGGCGGCTTCACGCGGGGCCCCGGCGCGCCCGTGGCGGCACGCGAAGCGCCCGGCGCCCGCGGGCGGGCGACGGCGAGGCCGCCCCGACGGAGCCCCTCGGCCCGGCCCGGCCCGGCTCGGTGCGGCCCCCCGGGGCGGCCTGGCCGGGGGCTCCCGGGCCGCGTGCGAGCTCCCGGTGTGTTTAACCGCGTATCTCTGAGCTACCGGGCTGGGCTCACTTCTGAATTTCACCTTCTGGGTCCTTTGGAGGGGAAGTTTTTGATCATCTTGTCACTTTTTTTTCCTTCTTTTCCTTCTTTTCCTTCTTTTCCTTCTTTTCCTTCTTTTCCTTCTTTTCCTTCTTTTCCTTCTTTTCCTTCTTTTCCTTCTTTTCCTTCTTTTCCTTCTTTTCCTTCTTTTCCTTCTTTTCCTTCTTTTCCTTCTTTTCCTTCTTTTCCTTCTTTTCCTTCTTTTCCTTCTTTTCCTTTTTTTTTCGTGGGTGCTGTGTAGTCCCGGCCATGCAGCACCGCCTGTGTCCAGGGTGCGCTCTGGCCTCTTGGCCCCCCAGGCAGTCACCGGCACTTTTACCTGAGCAGACTGTGCCGTGGGTTTTGCAAAATTGTTATATGGCAATCTCCGCTTAATTGCACTTCTTTTTTTTTTTTTTTCCCCTATTCAAACTTTCCCAAAGGTAAATAGCTGTCACAGTTCAGCTGTCTAACTATAAGAAGCATGAATTTCAAACTTCAGAGAATGAAGGTGCAGGAAAGAGTTAAAAAAATCTCAGCATTCCCGAGTAGGACAAAAATGTTTCTTCTCTCAGGCTTGAGACATGATAGAGCTCTGGAAACAAAACATATTTACAACAGTGTAGTGATATTTGATTTGTGAGTGGGCTCTTTCCTAGACACAGACTACACAAAAGAGGGTGATTTTATATAACATATGCTATCCGATAACGCTCCTGAGGATTTGGTCATGCATGGTATTTATTTTCATATAGCTGTCTGCATATTTTGCATATGAATAATGTTGTCTTGCATGCTACAGCGACAAATGTCCTGATATCCTTGCCATCGGGACTGTTCTTTGAATAGTTTAGTCACATATTTGGCACTAGACTGTTCTGTGAGATTGGATATTGTAACATCTCTAGATCTTTATCAGTATGTCCCTAAAATGAATGAAGAGCTAAGTGTGACCTGAAATTGCTGTAACAGCTACAGTACTTAGCATTTTAAAAACATTTGACAGTTGTTGCTTAGGACAGCCTAGACAAATTGCCACGAATGTTTTAAAATAATTAAATTGGAGAAGGAAGTATCTACAGCAAACGGTATAAAATGGAAAAGGGCAGTAAAATGAGCAGAAAAAGCTAGGAGCATTGGAAAGACGAGGTGAAAAAGTTCTAGCTAGGTAGGGGCCTATGTGTACAAAGTATTAATTTGGCAAGCTTCTTGAAGGCCATCAAAAAAACAGGCCTTCCACGTGAGGCACGTAGCTGCCCCAATTTCCTGTCTTCTCTTTGAGTAGGTGTTTGTTGTGTGTGTGTGGTGTGAGGCAAGTAATATGTCATGCAGGATTCCATCTGGAGTCCTTCCTCGGCAGGAAAAGTAGATTCCCGTTGCCCGTAATTCTCATGGAGTATGGTACGTTTTTCCGTCCGCCTTCTTCCGAGAGTGCAGAGTTCTCTTTCTGGACTAACACTCTCAACATGTTACTCCTGCTTATTTCCATCTCTGTTATCTCTTCTCCAGCAGGATCACATGAAAGAAGGAAAAAAAAATCAGGGCATGGAGGAGAAAAGGCTTGAGGAACTTGAGAGGTTTTGTGGGAATTTGGGGTTTTGTTTTGTTTTGATTTCTTTACAACCAAAAATTATAGATGCAAAAGCCATACAGAATGGAGAAAGAGAGCTGTGGGAATCTGATCCCAACCGTCTATAATTCCCTGGGCTTTGTGCCAACATCCACATATACAGCAGAAGTGAATCACTGGGTGTTGTGTCACAAAATACCCTGGGGGACAAGAGGATTCCTACTTAGGGGATGCTGTGACTCTGGCTGACACAGTCATGAAAATGTACAGGATGCCACAAGTAGAAATACTTTCATGCTGTGAGGACATACAGAGGCCAGCTATTTAGACAGACAGAATTTATGGCACTATGTCTTCCCAGTACAGACCTGACTTAAGAGAGCATTTGTGGGCTATTAAAACAAAATACCTATATATTAAAGCATTTTAGTCATATGCAAAGAACTGTGGAAAAACTTGTGATAAGGAATTAATTTAGTGATTTCTTGCTCTGAAGGAGATGTAACCTGATATTCTGGAGCTTTTTAATCATTCAACCCAAGGAAAAGGAATTTGCTGCCACTTTAGCTGTGTTCTAGCGACAGTAAAGGTATCGCAGTGCAGTTATTGCAACTCAAGACAGAAAACCTTGTATATGCATTGGAAGGAGATCAGAAGAGAACAGGAAACACGATCAAGAGATACGCTCAAGCCACCCATACGTGGATCTGTTTACATTTCTTTAAGGAGACCTCTGTGACGCACCAGTAGAGGGGCGGCCGGGATTCTTTCAGATTCCGGGGTTAGTTGCACTGAACTCGAGATCATCATTTGTCCGATGTAAGAATTTTGTTAGATCTAAGTGGTTCTACACATAGGACGGACACTGGACAACACTAAACAATTAACAGCAGACAATCTACAAGTATAACAAAGCTAAGAGGTGTACTAAAGAACTAAAAACAGACTACACGTGTCAGAGCTCTATGGTTAAGCCATAGGAAGCATGGTACAATGACTGTTTTCGGTCGCACGGTATAATGACCGCTCTCACCCTTTCCTTGTCCTTATGGGCCACCCCTCCGGTAGAGTTTTCCCTGGATTATTCTCACCACGCTCGAGCTGCGCCAAGAGGATTCAGGTTCTCTCTGGCAGTTGGCATCAGGGGCGTCCCTGCTGATCTGTGGGTTGTCAGGTCCGAGTCCACACAGAGGTATGTTGCTTACTTTCTTTTATCCTTCCCAGGCTTAGTTCATTATTCAATCAGTGCCAGACCGTAGTTGAACAACGGAACATATGGCCTCAGGTGATAACAGTATGGATGCCAACAGGATGGCCAACAGAATGCTTAGCAGTGCAGTCAACAGCTATCAGTGCGCACGTCCAACAGCTATCAGTGCGCACGCTCAGCGGCTATCCGTACGAAATTCCAAGGTGCCTAGATGCTTACAGTGTGAGTCTGCGGTGTCACTTCTCCTTTGCTGACTAGGTTTGCTCTGCACTCATGAGGCTACAGCAACCCCACAGTGTGGTGGCTCTGGCCATGGTGCACCCGGGGTTCCTAAACTCTTGGGGAGCACCCCAGAGCAAACCCCTCTTCTACGGGCTGCACCATCCTGAGTCCCACGCTTGCCTGTGTGGCGCCTATCAACCTCCAGTCAAGAGGTAAAAGAACTGTGTGTGTAGGGATTCATATGCTTATGTAAACATGTGCAGAGAGGCGGAAAGGGAGATGTTCTGAGCAATGAGAAATTACAACATAAATTGTATGATTTGACAGTGAGAAGTTGCTACAAAATGAGTCCCAACTTAAGATGGTCAAGATGGCTTCACTGGGAAGGAGATTCCCTGGCCAAAGTTTAGGGATCTAAAAGGCATCCACTGTGTACTTCCTTGGCTGCTCCTGCAGGTAGTAGAGAGAAAAGATACCTCTGGAAGGTTGTACATCCCCTTCTCTCACACATAAGGTGAAACACTCTCCAGATGTAAATCCCAGAGACTGCATGTAGGGTTTGCTGAGTAATTACTATTCATCTACTAATTTTTCTTTTCAGATGGGATTGTGTGAGTAAATTTTTTTTCTTATTCCCTCGTTCTCATTTAGAGAGCACGCATCTCTTAATCAACACCGCCAACTTCTGAGCAGTGTCAGAGGCACTGCTCGATCTCTCACTTTCCATTTCAATTCTGTTCTTTAATGGTGTTTGCAGGTTACTCGTGCAAAAAATATTTGCTCACGTTCCACTTATGGTATGTCCATGAGCAAATTCATGTAGCAACAGAATGAAGCCAGCTCTAAAAGGGTCAATGATTTCATTACATGAAATTTTTTGAAGGCTCACAGTCAGTTTTCTGCTAATTCCTGATCAGTGTTCAAACATGGATTTGTAATTGGTCAGCTAATTCAGAATGTTAATTTTATTCTCTGATTATATAAAATGTAAAGCCCATCTAGCCTTACTATTTATACAAAAAAATTTAAAGCGTGTTTCTGGAACAATAGGTCACTTTGAAATTAACTTTTCATGAAAATTTGTGCCTTGAAAATATGTTCTCACTGATGTACCTAGAAGGTGGATGAAGAGAGGACATGAAAATGGCTAAATCTGTATTCGAGTAATACTTTCTGGAGAATGTGTCTTGTGTTCCATGACGTTTACCAGTGATGTTTTTCTCATGGTAGGCTGCCTATGTTATTTAAGTGAGATTTTGTAACGAAAACCTACGTGTTTTTCCTTCTACACCTTAAAGAAAAGAGTAGGAGTGAAAATATTCCTATGGTGGATACGCACTAAGTCTCACCAAGCTTCTACTCTCAGGGTGGAGAAAGTGGAGTTGTAACATCCAGTTCAATGGTAAAATTTCACCATTGTTATCTGAGTACAGTAAAAAGTATGAGGTCATAGCCATGAGCTCATTAAAAAACAGGGGGAGACCGTATAGTTCCAGAAATTAGAACTGAGAAGGTAAATAAATATGAAATATCCTCCTTCCTATTTCCTTACCCCTTCCCCCCAAATTATTTTAATGAGAAGAAAATGCCATAAAAAGAATTATTCACAAAACAATATTCTATGGAGAAAAGGCAGCATTTGAGAATAATATCAAGCCCATCTAAGCTACCAGATATTAAATATTCTTGTCAATGAAGTCCATTCAAGACCTTTTCTATTATTCTTTTCTTCAGGAAGTTGAATAATAAATAAAAAAAAAGATAAAAAATCCTTTGCTACTACAAAAATGCATTTGGAATTAATCCTCTATTTGGAATATTTCTGTATTTAAAATAATGAAGTATTTAATATTTTAAAAATCTGCTTTAAGCTATAAAAATGGCTTTCTTATTGAAAACAGAGCCCCATCTCTCTTGCGAAAAAAAAAAAAAAAAGAAATCAGACAGCATACAGCTGGTTCAGTCACTGTTGTAATCAGTCTTTCATTTTTGGGAGAGGTCTGTAAAGGAAGTGAAAAATAATAGGGATTCTTCAGGGTAAATTGTAGAAAAATTACCATTTTCAGCAAACATTTATTTGATGTATATATCTGAAACATTTTTAAAGGCTCTTTTAGAAATCTATGTAAGAACAACATAGAATTTTTCAAAAGGATTAAGTCAATTATATACTTTGCAACAAAAGTGCCAGTGGGCAAGGGTGATTTAGACAAAGCCCCTATTCTGCCGATATTCTTTCATGAGAACCATTCTTCTAAAGTTCACTAGACTGACATATGTAATATTGAATTTCTTTGCAGGATTAGGGGCTTTTTGTAATAGAAAGGTTTCAGTAATCTTTAAAAAGAAGTGAGAAACATAATCTGATCTTCACCCAGCATGATAAACAAAAACTAGACAGACTTATATATGTGAAAGTTAATACTGGTTACATTGATGCTTTGATGAAGAGAAGACTCCAGAAAGTTAGGTGTTAGCAACCCATCTTTTGCTGCATTGCTGCACTTACAAGGTGCAAATAACCATCAAGTAATGTATGTGATGAACTTTGTAATGCTTTTTCCAAAAATCTGATAAATTTTGTAACATTTTTCCGGCTCTGGAAATATTCTGAAGATGTGATAAATTATTCAGTGAATATTTCTTCTACTTTTCATCTAGCTCTAGCAAATTCCTTTACCTACCTGCAGAACTTCGCTGAGGTGAAAAATGAGGAAAAAAGAAGACAAACTGCCAGAGACTGAACAGAAATCTATCTGGGGGGTCAGACTATAAGCACAAAACCAGGGAAAGCATTTCATACTTCCAGCCCTGAGTTCAAAATTCGCTGTCAGTATTCCCACAAGGCATTTCAGTTTATCCTGTTGCTTTATCTGGATGACTAATACACACACAGAAACCCAGCGTATCTTCAGACGTGATTTCCTTCCATGTCCCTGTTATGAATCTTCATCACTGTTCAGCCCCCAGTGTATCAACTAGATATACCAAGCAGAAAAGCATTGAAGCGGTAGCAATTTTTCCAGTAAAATATTTAAAATTGGGCTTGCAGGTGGTGATGTGATCAGAATAAGGCAGAATACAATTTGGAAAAACCCAGTTTGTGTTGTGTACATTGCTAATAATTTACCAAGTGATCTTGTCATTGTCTCCACGTGGCTCAATTATAGATGATGGCCGCTTGTGAGCAAATACTGGAACTAAGTAGAGGGGAAAAAAAAAAAATTGAACAAGAACTTTGTTGCAGATACCTTAGTCACCTTCATTTTGGTAAGCGCTGAAACAGGGTACCGCTGGTGCTAGGGCAGCCAGCACTGCTGCGGGGCAGAGCGCTTCACATCCTCTGCTTTTTCAGAACATCTGCACTGGTGTGGCGCCGATTAAAACTTTGCACTTTTACTTTGGTTATATTTCGAATGAAGGTTTCACCACTGTTGTGGAAAGATCCTTGGCTTTCTAGCCTGTACCTTCACAGTTCACTGTGCAACATTGCTGGGGCCCAATTAGGTTTTACTGCAAGGATGGCTTACTTCAATGGCTTGGAGGAAGTGGGGGAGAAATATCAGGGGGGTATTTGTCAAGGCCGGCTGCAGTCAGCCTTTTGGAAGCCCATTATTTCAATTTTTTATTTCATTTTAATACTAATTTATTTACTGTAGCAACTTATCTGGAGGCTAAGCCTTCCGAGAGCATTATGCTGCTCAATTCCAATAAGTTGCTCCCTCATTATAAGCAATATCGATGATCTATAAAACCACTCAATTACTCTTCTTCACCTTTAGCATTCCTATTAGCTGACTGATACTTTTACAGGATCATTGCAGATACCAAACTGAGTGAAGAACAGTCCAAACGGCACAGACAAAGAGGAATTTCAATGAGGTAAATCAGCTTAAAGACTCTGGAGAAATATTTCAAGTGTTAAATCTGTCCTTCAGTTCTCCAGATGTTTGATTGACACTGGTTTATTTAGACATTTGAACCCATTCAGATTTAGAAATGTAGATTTCTTCTGATTTACTTAAAAACAGAACAGGAGAATAAAAGTCTTGCTTCCTATTTCCAGCAATTGCTTTAGGTTTCTGTCGCAAGTTTGCTGGAAAATGTGTTCAGCGCATGCAGCTGTGCAGGGGTGCTGCCCGCAGCCGGGATTTCCAGGGCTGCACTTGTTTTCACCGCTTTTCTTGCCCTCTTTCGTCCTCAGGCAAGTACTGCACATTACTGGTTTTATTACTTCTCTGTCACATCATTCCTTTTCAAACTAAGGAGAGCCACCATCTTCTGATTTCCCCAGGGCAGAAAAAGATGCAGTCAGTCAGTCTCTGTCCTGACCATCACTTTCGTGATGGAGAAACACTCCCAGGGTTACTGCGGAGGTCTCCTGCTTCTCAAGCGGGAGAGAGCAGGTTGCTTCGGACTCACTCTGAAGCCGAGCAAAATGCAATGCCACGGGCACCTCCCGGCGCCGGGGCAAGGCTGGGACACGGCTTCTGTATAAGCGGAATTGCTGGCTGGACTTTTTAGGAGAGTGCATTGCCTGGGATCAGGCGGTTTTTGGACCAAGCCCCTGTCAACTTGATGATTGGTTCGTACACATACATACATACATACACACACACTCACACACACACACACACATACACACATAAATACATATATATATATATAAACGCACACATACATAAAATGCATGTAAGTGGAGATTATACGTATGTTTCCAAGAAGAGCAAAGCAGCATGCAAACAAGCAATAAGAATAAAGTCGGGATTTTCTTAGGGGTGACGATTCAAAAGAAAAAGCGGGGATTTGGGAGAGTTTCGGGGCTCGGCTCGGCAGAGCTGCTGCGGCGGGGTGTCGCCGCCCGGGGCCGGGGCGGAGCGGGGTCGCCAGGCAGCGCCCCGCCGTCCGCGCCGCCGCCGCGCATGCCCCGCCGCCGCCGCGCCGGCCCCCGGCCCGCGGGGGCGGATATAACCGCGCAGCGGGGCCGGGCTCGGCGCCAGCCGCGCCGACCCGCCGAGCCGGAGGGAGCCGCAGTCCGAGTCCCCGCGCCGCCGCCGCCGCCGCCGCCGCCGCCGCCGCCGCCGCTCCGCGCACCCGGCGCTCGCCCTGGCGCGGGATGGCGGAGCGCTGCGAGCCCGACCCCTGCTCGCTCCAGGGGGGAGCGGACGGTAACCTCTGGGACATGTCGCTGAGCTTCCTGGAGGACGCCCCGACGGGCAACCGGAGCAACGTGTCCTTCCTGCAGCTCCTCAGGAACATCAACCTGGAGCGAGCCGACGGGATGCAGGGGGACAGCTCCAGCGTGGTGCGGATCATCATCTCCCTGGTGTACTCTGTGGTGTGTGCCTTGGGGCTGGTGGGCAACCTGTTGGTGCTCTACCTGATGAAAAGCAAGCAAGGCTGGAGAAAGTCCTCCATCAACCTCTTTGTGACCAGCCTGGCAGTGACTGACTTTCAGTTTGTGCTGACTTTGCCTTTCTGGGCAGTGGAGAATGCACTGGACTTCAACTGGCTCTTCGGCAAGGCCATGTGCAAGATCGTTTCATATGTGACGGCCATGAACATGTACGCCAGCGTCTTCTTCCTCACTGCCATGAGCGTGGCTCGCTACCGCTCTGTGGCTTCAGCCTTGAAGAACCAGCGGCGAGGTGACCCGCTGGGTGGTTGCTGCTCTGCCAAGTGGCTTTGCGCACTCATCTGGGTGTCAGCTATCCTGGCTTCCCTGCCCCATGCCATTTTTTCCACCACTGCCACCGTCTTTGATGACGTGCTCTGCCTCTTGAAGTTCCCTGAGGGCCGCAGCAGCAATGCCCAGTTCTGGCTGGGGCTGTACCACATCCAGAAGGTGCTGCTGGGCTTCGTGGTGCCACTGGCTATCATCAGCCTGTGCTATTTGCTCCTGGTGCGTTTCATCAGTGACAAGCATGTCGGCAGCACCTGCAGCGGCCCCAGCACCAAGCGCCGCTCCAAGGTGACCAAGTCAGTGTCGATTGTGGTGTTGTCTTTCTTCTTGTGCTGGCTGCCCAACCAAGCACTCACACTGTGGGGCGTCCTCATCAAACTCAATGTGGTGCACTTCAGCACTGAGTACTTCCTCTCCCAAGTGTACCTCTTCCCCATCAGTGTGTGCCTGGCGCACTCCAACAGCTGCCTCAACCCCATCCTCTACTGCCTCATGCGCCGGGAGTTTCGCAAGGCACTGAAGAGCCTCCTCTGGAGAATCACCTCGCCCTCCCTCACCACCATGCGTCCTTTCACCGACACTACCAAGCCCGAGCAGGAGGAGCAGGCCCTGCACGCCTTGGTGCCTATCCACCCCATCGCTCCTTCCTCACCTGCTGAGGCTGTCCAGCCTGAGCTGGCCTACTACCCGCCCGGGGTGGTAGTGTACAGCGGCCGCTATGACATGCTGCCCATCGGCTCCTCCGAGCAGCGCTGCTGAGATGCGCAGCGGGCTCGGGGGGGGGGGGGGGTAGAGGGGGGAAGGAGTCTATGAAGAATGTGGCCCCAGGACATTGACTGCCTTGGAGGGACAAGTGGAGGGAGGGACATGGGTAAGGAGGACTTCGGTAACGGTGGGAGATGCTCTTTGGGGATCGTGTCTGCTCTCGAAGGCTTGTTAATGGAAATTGTTCTCTCAAAAGTGTCTAGAGAACAAGAGTAGGAGATGGTGGTGGTGCTCTGGGGATAGGGGTGTCTCTAGGAGATGTTATTGAGCGCTCCTCTTCCCCATCCCAGGGAAGAGGAGCGGGGAGGGCAATA
Source organism: Struthio camelus (assembly GCF_040807025.1). Lineage (NCBI taxonomy): Eukaryota > Metazoa > Chordata > Aves > Struthioniformes > Struthionidae > Struthio > Struthio camelus. The sequence goes on along the minus strand of NC_090981.1, from coordinate 56,372,378 downwards.
GGACCCAAGCTGCCAGCTCCAGGGAGGATGCAGGATGTGCAGGGCACTGAGGGAGAGAGCGGCTGAGGCTGGGAAGCCTCGGCTGTGTCCCCAACCTGCGCCCCAGCCTGGGGGGTGCAGGCAGTGAGGGGCCAGCAGCCCCCTGAGGTGTGTGTATGTTTTGGGGGGAGGGAGCTGGGTGCTTTTTTGCTGCCGCAGAGTGGCACAGCAAGCAGCGCTAGCCTGGCTGTGGTCACTGCTCCGTGGGCTCCAGCGAGGACAGGGATAGGGCAGCCTGCGTCCCACTGCACAGCTACCCTGATGGGAACAGCTGGGACAAGCAGATCTGAGGCTCCTGCTTGCTCGGGCTTGGTCCCTTTCCCCTCTCTTAGGGTCCTGGGAAAGTGCTGCTGGCCTTTGGCAGAGGAAAAGAGGGGACAAGGAGTGCTCTGCTCCCCGTTCCCCTCCATCTGCTTTTCCAGCTTCCCCCATCCCCTCTGGCAGGATACAGAGCAAACCAGATAGCGAAGGAGAAACCTGAGGACTGGACTTCCAGCTGCACGGAGAGGTGTTGCGTTGCCTTGATTGGGAGGGGACAATATGAGGCCCCCCTGGCATCGTGGTCCCCAGCCTCCTCCCCGGCTGCAGAGGGGAAACCCAGCACCCAAACCGCGTGTGACAAAGCAGATGTCTCTCCTGGGGCGATGAAGCAGCAGGGTTTCTTCTTGCTGTGCTTCAGACTGGTAATTCACTCCAGGTAATCAGCACAATTGTAAATAAAAAAGGGGGATCGGGGGTGGGGGAAGCAGCCACTTCAAATCATTTGCTCCAGGATATTTCTGGGCTCAGCTAAAACCGAGCCATGAAGGTTTGTGTTCTGCAAAAATGCTTGTAAAGGGTCTGCATTGATACTTGCCAGTGTTTCAATTAATGCAAGTTCAAATCCTCTGGTGTGAGTAGCCTTGGAGCTCGCGGGTCACTGCTCTCACGTGCAGGAGAAGGGCAGGGACAGGGGATTGTCCCATTGACTGTTCCAAAGAAAAAATGGGGAAATAATTTGAGGTTGATCTGAAGTGAGCTTTTAAGGGCATGACAAAAAGTATCATTTCAAGCTGTGAAACTTCTTATGGCAAGGTTAGACATTTCTTTTTAAAATGTTTTAACAAATTAAGACACTAACATTAATTATTAAATTATGAACGTTAATTTTAAATGGAAAGGTCAAAATACTTCCTTTAGAAGATGCAGAAATTAAACAGTTCTGGTTTTTCTGCCAAAATGCAAATTCATTAATACCTCAAAACTGTGTATGGGATGCATATATGAACACAACATTTGTAACCCCTCACTATTCCCTCTCCCTGCTCCCATAGCCAAATTTCAACATTTGTCCAGAATGCTGGGAGTCCATTTCAACTCTGCTAAAAAGCATTTCTGCAGAGGGCTGTTTGTCACCTCTAAGTTCAGATACAGAGCAAACTTGCTATTTCTGTCCAGGCAAAATTGCATTGCCATTAGCGGCAATTACGCTTTGCAGACTCCTTTAGGTTTACTGCACATCAGTAATTCCTGTTGTAGAGTTCAGGTTTGGGTTGGAAGCAGCCAGCTCTGCTGCTTGCAATGAGAAGCCGCTGTTTCTTTTTCAAGGCAGCAGAGACTTTTACTACAGCCTTGGACGCTTGCTACCTGGGCAGATGCTGAGATTTTGCAAGGTACCTGGAGAGGAACCACAGAAGTGAGCCGGCAGCTCATGGACATATTTATAGAAATGCAAAGACTCTGAAAATCATTGTGTGAAGATATATCCACAGAACTTGGGGACCTAAGCACTGTACAACTGTCCCTCTGGGTTCCTAAATCCTGACCAGCTGCTGGTTGAGATCTGTAGGTACCTAACAGCTTTTCTTCAGTAAAATTTCTTGTGCTTGGAAGTCTGCTCCTGAGCATGCCTAAATCTGCTTAAGTCTGTAGCATCCGCCTGCGTGTGTTTCCCTGGGACCGCTCTGGCAGGGCTGGTTGCAGGGCATATCCCAAGTGAGGGAGGCAGCCTTGCACCCTGACTCATGGAGCACTCCCCCCTATCAGGCCCTGCTGTTAGGAGGGACTGTAAACTTAGTTTAATTCCTCCCATCCCCTTGCACCTATGTCTAGCCACTTTTCTGCTGTCCTGCCTTCAGCGCGTGTGCAGCCTGCGCTCTCTTCTTTTCCCTTTTCAAATGCTACATTAGTGATCCGAGCTCACGCTCACAACCTGGAAGACTAAACTTTCCTCCTTCCACATCCCTGGGAAATTACTGAACCTCTGGGCTACCATGTGTTTCCAGACTGCAGACTGGCTCGAATCTTTTGGCTTGAAATCGTTTCATGTTGCATGAATTGCTCACCATTGCTGGATCAGAAAGGGAAAGAAAATCACTGGACATTGCTTCACAGCCTAGTGGTTAAGGTGTGAGCCCTAGAGAGGAAGCACCAGGATATGTTTTTCCTTGTACAAGTAAATTGCTATAAAATGTAGAAACATAAATTGGATCCAGGTCTGGATACTAGGTTTCCTGTTTCCAAGGATAATGATTAACCACCTGACTCTATAAGTGGACTACAAAACACCTGACTTGTTCTTGCTCCCAGGCCCTGGTTCAGTTAAAATTTCAATATGCCATGCAATGTGAGATGGCTTTCACAGCCTGAGAGCTTTCCAGCTCCCCACTCTAGCAGCCTAACGTGTCAAAGGATTTGCAAGGGATGCCTCTGGGTCTTACACATTCTGGGAGAAAGCCTTAATGCTCGTACTAACAGATAAAGGACAGCTGCATGGTGCCATTATGTGAGACCAGGAGATCATGAACACCTAACTCCAGTACCCAGACAGACCTAAATTAAGGAGGGACGAAGGATGTTAAGGCCACATTTGTTTCTTAGTGTTTGCTCTTGATCATCAAAGTTTCTGCTTGGCTTGCTGGACACTTAACTTAAGCATGTGAGGATAGGAATTATCTTGTGCATTTCATAAAAAGTATCTGGGTATCCAAATCATAGCTTGAATCTCACTGGATAGCAAATTGCCTAAAGGCTATTCTCTGCAGTGTTCAGCATAACAAAATCTTTGTCCTTCTGTGGATATCAATCTGCACATAATTTTAAGTGAGCAACACAACACTATAAAACTGGTGATACTCAAAACAATCCATGGTTAGCTCAGAACACCAGCAAGATACCATGACCAAAGGAAACTCCAGATATCTGATCACTAAAGATATAAAAACCTTACATATGGCAAATCACCCTAAGAGGGCAGGGAAATATCCTGTGTGTGTAGAGAGGGGCTAGAATCCAGACTTAGAGGAACACTGTCTCAAGCCACTGATCCACCAGATCTAGGTCATGGATCTGCCCTTTGAAAGAGGCACAACCCATCCACAACTGGTCAAATGCTGGTTTATGCCTGACCTGCAGTTGAGGCTGTGTGGCTGATCTATGTGTGTCCAGCACTGCTCTGGTTGTGTGTGTGCAGGGATCGTGTATGTGTGGAGCTTTTGCTTCATGTGTGCAGCAAGTCCCAGCTCTCGCTGCATGAAACCTGGGCCCGGTATTGCAGAGGCAGTAGGACCAGCCTGTGCGTTCCATGCCTGGGGCCATCTCCCTGCAGGTGCACACCTACCTGGCAGAGGGTCTTCCCAACTCCAGCTTTGAGGTTACCTGTAAAGAACAACAAATCCTAGGGAGTGGCAGGGAGTTTCCTAAGTAATTAATACAACACTCTCCAAAAATACTCCTGTCTCCTCCAAGTGTTCAGGTTTTCATTTGTAACCATCAACTTTTCACAGACTGTAATAAACACTGCTGAAGGATTGAAAACAATATTTAGAGTTCTTAGGGGATTTTCGTGACCTGCCTTGTTCTATTGGGGAATCCTCGGGGGTGCTAGTAGAGAGGTCCAAATTGCGAAGGAAGAGCAGGAACCCAACGGTGCAGACTGACCTCTAGTGACAACCCAGAGGAACCTTTACAGCTGCAATATTCTGATTAGGCACTGGCTTCACTTTGGGTGCCTAAGGCCTTTTAAATAGCTACCTCCAAATAACTAACCAAACTCTTAATGTGATAACAACCTCCAACTACATTTCCAGATTGTCCTTTGAAATACCTCTTCTGTGGAGGAATTATATGACCTTCTCTTTTAATTATTTTGGCACTCGCTTTAGCAGGAAAGAAATCCAGTACCCTTCATTCCCTTTCACTGCTTTCTACTTTGATTATTCAGTTGAGTGCCTATACAGAAAACTCTGATTTAATAGGTAGCCATAAGCTTGAACAGGGATATATATGGGTGCAGTTCAGTTCAAGGATGCTAGATTGGAAGCTTGGCTCTGCAATTTCTAGTAAGAGTTATTTCTCTTGTGCTTCAGAAGAGAATTCTGACTAATCCATTTGGAGGGGGCTATTGAAAATATCTTTTTATTACGATTATTCAGTTACAAGAGTCTCTTCTAGTAACATTTCTCTGCATCAGTCAGTGCAGTAGCTATTGAGACAAGGTCTCCAGGAAAAGGTTGCACAGTCAGTTAACTCATTCCTTTGCCAAAGTGTAGTTGGTAACATGCCTTAAACATGTTCCCTAATTGTAAGGAGTTGTTTTCCTTACAGTAGGCTCTTTCTGATCCATATGCATTTTCATATCTATGCAGGTTTCTCAGCCTATGTTCATGAGTTGCCTCAGAGTCATTTCCAAAAGTTAAACTATAAAACACAGACTCTTACAGGTTGCCAGAGCAAATAGGGCAAAACACCAGCTGGAGATAGAAACCATTTATTTAGTTGTGTAAGTTTTTCTGGAGCCTTGACCTATTTGCGTAGGGAGCGCTAATAGAAAGTTAAGGTGACCCACTGCAGGCTACTCACTGTGGGAAATAACAAAATAAAGGTAGCTCACTCAAATATCCCTTACAAATCCATTTCTAGTGACAATGAGGTACTATTTCTCCATGAGAGCCTGTGTCATTCCTTGCACAGTCCCACTGAATCAATACATTCATTGCACAATGATTGAACAGCACATTAGCTATTCAATACTGACTTCTAGTTTTGTTGTTCAATTAACCTTTCCATGCTCTTGTTTCAAAACCACATCAAATCTCATGCTGGATAAAACTGAAGTCTTGTGGGAGAAGGACTTTTCTCTATATTTGTGAACAAGGATCTGATCAGCTCAGATGAGAAACCTGAAAATCAAATACCTTCAATTTTCCTTTCAGGCTAAATCCTAAAGCTGAGAAGTTGCTAACAATTTATAGTTACCAAGCTAGCCCAGGGTTAACATGATGAGAAAAATCATGTCAGACTAAGCTGATAGCCTTTTACGATGAGATGGCTGGCTTGGTGGATGAGGGGAGAGCAGTGGATGGTGTTTATCTCAACTTTAGTAAGACTTCTGACACTGTCTCCCGTAACATCCTCATTGATCAACTAATAAAGTATGGGCTAGATAAGTGGACAGTGAGGTGGATTAAAAACTGGCTGAACTGCTGGTCTCAGAGGGCTATGATCAGCAGCATGAAGTTCAGCTGGAGGCCACTGACCAGCCATGTGTCCCAGGGGTCAACCCTGGGGCCAGTAGTGTTTAACAGTACTTTGTTAATGACCTGGACAGTGGGACAGAGTGCAGCCTCACCAAGTTTGCAGGTGATGCAAAATTGGGAGGAGTACCTGATACACCAGAGGGTTGTGCTGCCATTCAGAGGGAACTTAATAGGGTGGAGAAACGGGCCAACAGGAATCTCATGACGTTCAACAAAGGGAAATGCAAAGTCCTGCACCCAGGAATAGCCCCATGCATCAATACAGGCTGGGGGCCAACTGGCTGGAAAGTAGCTTTGCAGAAAAGGATCTGCAGGTCCTGGTGGACACTAAGTTGACCATGAGCCAGCAATGTGCCCTTGTGGCCAAGAAGGCCAATGGTATCCTGGGGTGTGTTAAGGAAGAGCATTGCCAGCAGGCTGAGCAGGCTTCCCCTCTACTTAGCCCTGGTGAGGTCACATCTGAAGTGCTGGGTCCAGTGCTGATACGGACCTACTAGAACAAGTCCAGCAAAGGACCACAATTATGATTAAGGGACTGGAGCATCTGACAAACAAGGTGAGGCTGAAAGATCTGGGGCTGTTCAGCCTGGAGAGGAGAAGGCTTGGGGGGAACCTCATCAATGTCTATAAATACCTGATGGGAAGGAGTAAAGAAGACAGAGCCAGACTCTTCTCAGTGGTGCCTAGTGACACCACTGATGGGAGGCAATGGGCACCACTTGAAACGCAGGAAATTTCATCTGAACGTATAAAAAACCACTTTTTTACTGTGAGGGTAGCTGAACATTGGAACAGGTTGCCCAGAGAGGTTGCGGAGCCTCTATTCTTGGAGATATTCAAAAGCCATCTGGATAGGGTCCTGGGCAACCTGCTGTAGTCAACCCTGGTCTGAGCTGGGAAGCTGGACTAGACGATCGCCAGAGGTCCCTTCCAACCCCAACTATTCTGTGATTCTGTGATTCCATTGACGGCAAATAAAATTCCATGAATATATCTTTATTCCAGTACAAGAGAGATGGCATATGTCTGCATTGTTTGACATTTATTCTGAAAAACCTCCAAAAATTTTAGTTTTTCTCTTCAAATCATCTTCTATTATATTTATGGTCATAAACACTTAAATTTGAAAACTATTTTACTGCTTTTTACCCTTCCTTGTGCCTCATCATAAGGCATTTCCTACTAAACTCCCCTCCTGTATTTACAGGCAAATTCAGTGATGCATATGGGGTAGAGAGCTACCAATGAGTTCTTGAACTGAAGGGGACAGGGATCCCACAGCTCTCAGGACATACTTGCTGTACTGAATAATTGCTGAACCTGTACAGCTGATCATTAATAATGACAAAAAGAAAAATCTAGTTTGAATTTCAGATTTGGGATTATATTTTCAGGGATGTAGAATAAAATCTTGCATTTTGAGCACACTTGATATAAAGTCATTCCAAATCAAATATTACAAAAGGAATTTATAAGCACATGATTCAGAACAGGAACACTGTTTGATAAGGTGCTGTCTCTCTCAGAGATAAATATAGATTTAATAACTCTTTTGTTGTAAAGTTTTGCAATGCTATGTCAGTCTAGTAGTATTTGGGAAATAATTCTTAAAGGTCTAGCTATTGGGATTAAGTGTTACAATCTCAGCATTTATTTAAAAAATCTTGCATATTTTTTAATGCAAAATTAAAAGAAAACATATTGCAAGGTAGTACTTCTTATATTAAAAGGTTTCAGATCAGAACATTGAAACGGAAAGCAAACCATCTGGGATATGTTTGCACTTGCATGGCACTCTGCCTATCACGGACTTCAGGCTAGCGCTCTCAGCCTTTAAAAAAAGGCATCACTGCCATCAGCTTCTCCTTTCTCTCATGTCACTACGTAGACCCCAAGCTCTTGTTATTTTCCCCTTTTCCTCTCAGCACTAATGGACAGAGGGACCTGAAAACAGAGGTGCTCAAGAAGTTGATGCCACCTCCTCTCCTCACTACCACTGGTCCTGCCTCCCGATGCACCTTACCTGTTGGGAGCCAAAGCAACAAAAATTCCTGCGCAGAACAAATGAGGGGCAGCTGCACCACAGGTTTGTATCTCCACTTTAGCTGCGATCCACTTTGCGTGGCTGCCACTAGTGCCAAAGGCTTTGGAGGCCAGATGCCAGCAGGGTCTTCGGTGGACTCCAACGGCCGCATTACAGACAGCAACATCTCCATCGGCATCGTGTAGCTGCGTTAGAGGTAACTGCAAGCAAACCTGGACTTGTTGTTTAGATACAGACCATGAGAGGAACTGAACTGCAACACAGCATCATTATAAGGAAACGTCAAAGTAAGGTGAGAGAGGGACAGTACTCACGTTAGAAAGTCATCAAAAAGGCAGCTACGAGGCTCTGGATAAGTGTTATAATGTCATTGAACACTGGGGGGCAAACAAGCACCTGGCCTTTAGGGAAGAAATTACTTGATCCTTGCTAACAGAGAGACCTCATTCCCTCTCTCCCTTCAACTACAGTCTTAGTCTTAGACAACTATCCCTTCAAAAAGCTGCCCTTTTTTTTTTTTTTTTTTTTTTTTTTTTAGAAAAGGCAACATATATCTGTTTAAAAGTGACAGGCAGAATCTGCTTTTCTCAGGCAATCAAGAGTAGAGAGCACTGAACTTTTATTTTCCTTCTTCCGTAAGTCGTTACACAGAGCACACACAAGGCAATACTCTAGTTTGATGTCTCTGCAGGATGTGAAAGCATTATCATTAATACACAGGTAAAATATTAATATACAGGGAGGTAATAAATTAATTTTCAAAAGAGAACATTACAGAAATACAATATACCCTGCATAACTAAACAAGCAACGTATGAAATTGAGCACACTGTGGAAGGTACCAGAATTAAGAAGAGTTTTTGACAGTTTAGTCTTGACAAGTGGCCCCAAGTGTTCGCTGCTTAAATGAACAAAGCAGCAGCAGCTAGGAAATGAGAAATGAATGCTGGAAACTTAGAGGGAGATTGTTTATTTTGTAGATATATTCTTTTATGACCTTATGATGACAAACATTATTTGAAGAAATTTTACTGCAAATACTTCCAACTCTCTTCCTCCATGGAGCAAGCCATCTACAGTTCAGAAATATCAAATGCTGTCATTGGCACATCTCTTAGTTACACCGCTTTCTCCCTATCTTTTGACATGTTGCAGGGAATCGTAATGATTTGCAGGCACTAATGCTATAACTGAGAGTTCTGCCAAGGCAAGAGACATTTATGATTCATCTTGACTAATGTAGCTTTATCCTGAAGAAAGTGTCTCCCACAAACCATTTGAGTTGCTTGTTTTCAAGGAAGTTAAAGAAACCTAATGAGATCACTGAGAGAGATGGAATGAAAATTGGAAAAAAAAAACCAACCGTGACATTACTAATACGGCAAGTACTTTAAACAAGAGAACAAAAACTTCCTTGAATCTTTTACTTAAATGACAGGCCAGTTTGTTAGAGGGGAAGAAATTGATATGCGTTCCTAAGAAAAAAGAAAGTGTCAGGAAGGCAAGACAGCTGACTTGTTTCTTGCTTTGTTTCCTCCAGCTATTACTAGCTCTGTTAAAATGGGCGGGAGGGGGCCCTGATAATACCAAAATGTCTCCTCTTTTTCAGCTAAATGTATCCATTTGCCTAAATGCACCACCGATCTTCTATATATATGAAAGCAAAACTAGATGAGGAAGATCAGTGTCCTTCTAACTTTGACACTCACATCATCTTAATAAAAGCTCACAATAAGTGCAATAACTGATCATACTGATAATTTGATCCAAAGTCTAAACCCATTAACTTAGTACAGAAAAGAAAGAACTTTTTAAATTAGTAGAACTGCAGTGTAGTTCTTCAATGCTTATAACACATCTCTAGTGCTGTTTACTGTGAAATATTTACTTTCTCTTTTCTCAGGAATTAGTAACATTTTAAATAGCTTTCAGTGGCATACGAAATATATTTTTGGCCTCAGAATGAGCACCATCATAATTCTTGTTTTAAACTCTTTTTTTAAAATTGTGCTTACTTTTCTGGCTGTTTGCTATTTTTGAGAACGACCCATTAAGCTGGGCCTCATTTTGAAGTCTTAGAAACAAATATAGATAGCTTTTATAGGGAGATTTCCAAAGAAAAATGTAATCCATTCTGATCCTTATTCTATAGTGTGCAATTAATTTTAAAAGGAAGGATCATGAGAAAGATGACAAACTGATCCCTTGAAACAGCCTCCTCTGAACAGATTTCTAAATAGAACCATTGATATTTGATGCTTGCATCTCCCTTTTCTTTGCAGGTTCACACTTCTTGTCATGTTGCTACAGATCTACAGTGAGTCCACAGGTCTGGATCAATGCCAGCTTTCTCTGTGTGTAACAGAAGAGAGAGAATGCAGACCATCCAAATTTTCATGCTTTGATGGCATTAAACCTTAAAGAAAGTATTGACAAAGAGATAGGTAAACATTTCAAGGTTCCATTCCACAGCTTCACATTGGCATCAGAGTTTTACCCTTAGTTATCCTACAGTCCCCTTAAAAATTCCTCCTCCTGCAAGATATTTCTGAGCTACAGTAAGTTAGTGAGTTAATGATGGCAATATTTGAATCAAGATGATCGTCCTGCATTTTTTGGCCTTCTCCTATGCGTCCCAGTTGAGGCCCTTGTGCTCCAGGCCATCCCAGCATCTACAAAGTGGTTTGAGCACAGTCCAGGGTCTCACTCTTGCAAGCTTTTCACTTCTAGAGGTATGACAGGAGAGGAATTAACAAAAAGCCACAAAATGAAAGAAGCCATACAACATGCCTCTTTCACAGGGAAGGAGGAAGGAGCTGTGGAGAAAGGTAAGGTCTGCCGTGCACTGAGCCCTGTTTTGGGCATACAGAGAGACACAATCATCAACACGGAAACGTAGCTGAGGCTTCCATGGGCTTGTTATAACGAATAAGAGTTTACTCTAAGGGAGATATGTTTTTCCCTGCGAATAAATGACTCACCATACTCTTCAAAAACAAAAGAGGATGAAGTTGGTGCACCTGTGCAGAGACATCCTCATGCTCAAATTAACCATTTATATGTATAGTCGTATGTTCACACAGGGCTACTCTAGTGTCTGATCAACTCGACAGTGAGGAGGACTAAACGGCCTTGATTATACATGTGCAACATTTAGGGAAACATATCTGGCAACAATCTTTCTCTGTGTCACTGTTCATTAATAATACTGTATTAGCAGATGACTGCATGTGGCTTAGCACATAACACAGTAAATGGATTTGAAAATCTCCAGGAGAGAGGATGCACAGCATAAATATAGCATTTCACTTTCACAAACACAGGACCTTTGAAACTCTGGCAATATTATAAAAATAAGAATGAAGCTCCATACTCACTTAAATAAAAATAATTTGACTTCAGGATTTACTGTACTGGTTAGAGGTACATCTGTACAACAATTCATGATAGTGCTTTGCAGAGTGGAATTAATCTACAATATTCTGCAGAGACCAAAAAACATTTTACATAAAGCTAGAGACATGCAGGAATATAGAGAAAATAGAGATACTACATTAATTAAGGTAAATACTGTAATATCCAATATGAAAATTTGAGTGGCTTACAACCATTCACAAAATTCTTCTTCTGGTCTAGATTATACTTTTAATTGAGGTATTGAGGTCGAGTGGCTAGACTTTTTAAGAATGAAGAAACTGCAGCTGTGGACTTCCTGTGGACTGATTGTTTAGGTACCTAAACATGGATTTGCAGAGTATCTTTAGGCAGACTTTTATGACAAGCTCAGCTGGCATTTTCATTTCATTTCTATGTAAGCAGCAGAATATAGTATAAAAGAACTACTTTACTGTAAAGGGTTATGCTTTTAAGCAGTAGCCTTCAAACCTTTTTAAATTCCAATCACCTTTCATACCCAAATCTGCTTCTGATGGTAGCTGGAAGGTAACTGATCCCATTTAACAATACTGCTAATCATAACATCACAGCACTATGGCCTCTGACATTTGAACCTCTTCTCGCAGCTTTTGTCTACCAAAAAGAATAGCCCCATCTTAAAAGATATTTTGAAAATAAGATAAGCAACAGCTTTCATCTTAACTCTGTCCACTTTTATTACTTCTTCAATTTACCACATACTTCATTTATTAACTTCAGGATACCATGGGCATACAAGCCTTAATGTGTAATAGTGCGTTAATACACTGGGCTCAGTATGAAGGAATAAAGCAGTCAAAATAAAGAAGCTTTCAATTTGAGGCATTAGGCTGCCAGCTTTGCTAGGAGTCTCCACTTTGTGGATAAGAAATGCTCTGGAATTGCAACCATTCCAAGGAAGTAAAAGAAGAGGACATGCCAGCAATCTCAGTGTGGTAACAGCACCAGTGCTACTGACCCAGAAAGAAAATGCTCCCCTGTGATGATGTTCTACCCCACATATCGAACACAAAAAGCAACAAAGCAACAGCCAATCAGTGCCACAGTAGATGCTGAAATCACAGTGACCGCACTGCCAGCAACACTAACCAAGAGCCCAAGGCCCACGCCAAGAATGATCTGGGCCAGCTGGACCATGCAGGTGAGAGCAGCACAGTCAATACCCTTTCCTCGCCCGAGCTCTCTGGCTTGGTCTCCATCCTGCAGCTTCAGGTTCTGCAAATAAACACAAAACACAACCCAGTGAAATAAGAACGCTGCTAACTGGCAGCTCTCAGCCAGTGCTTGCAGGCAGCACTCCTGTCACGACCCCCAGATGCAGCAAACAGGTCAATAGGTCCCTGTTTCCCATCTTGGTTTTTCTGCCAGTCCCTCAGAGGTTATATTCAGAGCCTTTACAAGTGATAATGAGCTTTCCAAGTTCCCCTCAAATTGTCCCATTTCTCTCACCAACCATGTTTCCCTCTGTCCTTTCTCTCAGGGGAAGGAAAGAAACTTGGTGAGAAAAATGTGGCTTTTTCTTGAAGTTCAGGTCTATTTGTGCTCTGACACAGGGAGCGAGTTTCACAGTACAGAATACCATGTTAAGAATACTTTAGCTCCAACTCTCACATGCTTAAAGGAGAGCCCCAAGGGATGTTAGGATAAGAAGAGCCCATACACGCACATCCCACACACAAACAGATCTGAATTGCTTGTCATGGAGCGCTGCGCTCTGAAGTCATGCTTCAAAGCTCAAAAAAACAGTTCATTACTAACATCTTAACATAATGCTGAAAAAAATATTTGAAAGCAAAGCCCTGAGCAGGAGTCTACATTACAGAAATCCATGATCAACTAGCGACTAGATCAACAACTATTCAAGTGATATACGTAGCAGAGCAACAGGCTTTATTTATAGTATATGAGCATCTCCTCCAGGAAAGAATTATTCTGGTTTAGTTTCGAAATTATTTGATAGTTTACATATTTATAGCTCTTCTTGCACAGGTTGTTGAATGTGTTGCAAGAGACAGAACTTCCGTGCTGTGTGGTAGGTGAGCTGCTGTCTCCTGGTATCCAAATGCTCCTGATCATTAGGATGCTTTTTGCTTTTCCCAAGACCTCATTACATTGCATTTGAGTTGTTATGCACAAAGTTCAAAAGTACTACAGAAAAACAGTCTCTTCCAAATCCAGTACACAAAACTGAATTTGGATCCTAGGGAACAGCAGCACACAAAGGAACTGAGAGGCCAGTATTTTAAAACCCAGCACATGATTTTGGTAGAATGTATACTGGTGGAAAATACTCTTTGTCTACTCTTTGTTTGGGAATAATATGGTCTAACAACGTCGTTTCATCTGAGGTATTTCAAACTTTAAATGCACTTTTTTTTTTTTAATTATAACTATTTTGCTGGGCTCTGCCCAGTGTCCCCATGTGCCTGTAGTTCTAAGCGCAATCGTATGAATGTGCAAATGAATGCAATCTTGCACCTGGTGTTTCCCCTTTATTTTTTCTATCTTGGATATTATAGAAGGTTTGGGATGAACCTAATTTTGTTAATATCAGATCTAACACAGAACTATATATCATTTAACATCTGGCATAGTACCATACCTCAAATCTTACTTGGAAGAGAGCTAATTGTTTCTTCTTTGAAGATATTAGCCTATTAAAGTCCATGTACACTTCACTTCAGCATATTTTATTTCACTGCTGTCTTGGAACAGCTCTGAATCAGAGCTAGACTACGATTTGGCCTTTACTTCCTCTCTCTAAGATGACTGACCCAAGGTTCAGACTGATCTCACCCTAAACTGGGCTCAGTCCCTGTGCTTTGTTAAATCTTTTTAAAATCCTTCATCATGATTGTTCTCTGTTGGAAGGAACAGAGAAATAACTGAAGAATTAGGAATCAATTCTATGAAATATTTTATTACCTTGAAACATCCTAAAACTCAGGAGAATAATTAAAGAGCTTTCTCCTTCACCATTCCAATGACGATGCTTAGAAGTTGTACAGAACAGCAGGATGTATTCTCAAGAATTTAATCTAGCCCTGTGCTAGGCTCAGCTATATATTTTTTTTAATGTTTTGACTGTTCAGCATTTCCTTTATTAATTTCTTCCAATATCACTGGATATAATGATAACTTTTCCTAAATCTTCAAATTCTCCTTCTTTTCAGCTCTCTCACAAACTAAGAGACTTGAGACAACTTTTCCAGTGAAGAACTCAACACTTTACATGACATGAAGATCCTGTTGTGCTTAGTAACATGACATAAGGAACGCAGGTTCTTCCAGATTTTCGTTGGAAGCAGGATTTCATGCTGAGGAGGACCAAAAACCAACTCCAGACGTTAGAGAGATAACGAGAACATGGAACGGCTTCAACAAAGGGAACAAACATGTCTGAAAAGGGGTAAATACTTATTTTGAGGCATGAGGCTACAGGAAAGAAACCTCCCTCAGCTTGGGTAGGAGAAAAGGCCTTGATGGTCCCCTCATGCCCTAGGCTGGGGCAGTCCTTATACCTTCCTCTACAGTATGTCACTAGAGGCAGAGGAACAAACCACAGAACTGAGACAACCAAATACTCTGTTCCAACCAGGTACATTTTCTTAAAATATGGCCGTTCTAGTATAAGAAAGTACTATATTCTTGTAGGCATCTGATTTGATACTAAACTACATAAAATTGTTTGTACTTGAATTGTGTTCTTTTATTAGCAAACAGTTTTTGTAACACTTCGCAGTCAACTAAAATTTCCGTCATCCTTTACAGTGTGGTTATTAACTCCAGGGACTCAGAAGTCAAGCCCTCAGCTGATATGAACAGGTTAAGCCTCCCTGAAGTAACCCGAGTTTAGTGGCGTAATTCAATCTGAGCCCCAGCCCTCCCCTTTATTTTTAAAAGTAAATACATGCATGCACATGACTGTGTACAAAACAGTGGTGTGGTGGTTTTGATACCCAGGATGGCAGCACTTACAGCCCGAACTGGAGCCCTGTTGCCTGTGTACTGCCTGAACACATACTGGGATCAGCTGTTTCAGCTGTGATGATAAATAATTGTTTGTTTCAACACATGACTGAATTTGGAGAATTTGAAAAGGGACCTTAGCAAAAAAAAGTAGTATATAGCTACAACACAGCTTATAATGTTAGTATGGTTAATTAAAGCCCTGAAACTCTCTCTGTCAGAAACTTTCTGTTCATAGCATCTGTGTCACCATAAGTAGTTTGAAATTAATACTAAAAATCTCTCCTCCAGTTCTGTCCAATTTTTCTCCCCAAACAGAGTTAAACAGACCTTTCCAGATATAAATTTACCCTTTCTTAGGCCTTGAACTCACCTCTTCTTCCCTGTGATACTCTGCAATGAGGTGGAATGGCACTGTGTACAGTGTGCTGGACATGACACCGAAGAGGGAGCATAGAGCCAGAGTGGAGTAGACATTGGGAAACAAGCCAA
The DNA here is from genome assembly GCF_040807025.1 of Struthio camelus. Taxonomy (NCBI): domain Eukaryota; kingdom Metazoa; phylum Chordata; class Aves; order Struthioniformes; family Struthionidae; genus Struthio; species Struthio camelus. The sequence goes on along the minus strand of NC_090981.1, from coordinate 56,356,883 downwards.
TTAATCCAGTACCTAAGCCAAAAAGCAGGTATCCAATGAAATAAAGTCCCTTTAGTCCTATGTATGGCAGAAGGGCTTTCTGCAGGTCTGAAAAAAAAAAAAAAAGGGAAAATGGTGATGAGACTTATAAGAGGTTTCCTTTTACAAGATACAATGAAGGGAAAAATCTTATTGATTTTGGCATGCGCTTCAAATTATTGTGGGTATGAACTTGCCGCAGAATACTTCTTCCTGACATTCCTCTCCCTGGGAATACTCTTATTCTAGCTTAAGCAAGTCCAGAGAAGAATTAGTTAAGAGGTATACTGTAAGAACTGCCCTTGCTAGCAACCCTGACAATTCACTGCTTGATTATAACACAAGCGTTTGACAATAACCTCTCACTGAGCTGAGAGGGGTGCTGCACAAATGCCTGTATTTAAGATCCAAAGGGGAAAAGATTTCCATCAGGCCTCTTTTAGATGCTGAATTCATCCCCCAAAATGCTACTAATTTGATTTTTTGGATAACAAGTAATTTTGGGTAAGAACTATGGTAAGAACTATGGTAAGATCTATCTGAGGAACTGGGCTAACCTTTTTACATGCGATTCTGCAGAGCAAGGTTCATGTTTTTGGCCAGAACTTCTACTGCATTGTGAAAGTTATTTTGTGAGGAAAGCAGACAGGAAGAAGCATTAGAGGGACCTTCTGAGAACCTACAGCTATGTGACTGCTACGTAAAGAGCAACTTAGAATGATGCTCATGGCATCCATTTTACTCCAGCATTTAACTTTAGGACAATTTTCAATGCTCAGGGTCAGTCCACATGTAGAGCAATGCCTTACTCCCAAAGTGATCCCACATCTTGAGGTCTGGTCAGAAATTGCTCACATGAAGAGACAGGTTTCTAACAACACTGAGAATGCAACATTTCAAAGTTTTAATGTGAAAAAACAGTTAATTGGGGATCACTCGGTTTCTTTGAAACAATTGCAAACACATTAAACACTGTTTCAAAGTACAGTGTTGGAGTAAATTGCTGGGTACTTACAAGAATAGAGTGATGAAGAAATTGCATTAATGCACAGTCCCCAACATCCAACTTCTACTCCTCTTTCATAGGCAAGGTAAAGCGTGGAGTTACGAGGCGCATAAGGACTTCCCTGGTATACAATCTGAAAGAGACCACAGAGATCACAGAAGGTAAAAATGTGCTGCATGTATATAATACCTCCTTATTAGGGGTACATGGGACCCCAACACAGGGTCTCATCCTCAGGCCATTCTTCTCACTCTACTCCTACTTTCTTGTCCTAGCCCCTCTCTCTCTCTCTCCTTTTTTTTTTTTTTAATCTGCAATTGCTTTCTTTTTTTTCTGTTTTCTCTTTCAAGCTTACCCACACACACTCATTTTTCCACCCAGTCTCTCTGAGAGTCATTTTCTTATGCAGTTCCTTACCCAGGCAAGCAATTTTTTTTCTTTAAAACATATACTGCAGAAAATAAAAACTCCCTCTCACCTAGAGAGAAAAAAAAAAAAGGCAAGGAAATATGGGATACTAGGTGGAAAGCACAGAAAAAAGGAACTGGCAGTGACAGGATTGGTGCTAGGACTCTGGAAGGAAGGAAGCAAAGGGGATCAAGTAAGGGAGCATCAGTGGGAAAAGGCATACAGTTTCACTGCCTGGGAACAGCCAGGAAGAGAGGACTTGAGTATTGTGAAGGCAAATCACTGGCAGAAGGGACTCATCCAGGGAAGGGTTTAAAGAGATATGGCAGGGAGAGTCAAAATAATCAAGGGAACAAGAGCCTTGGGCTACAGAGCCAAGTAGCCCACTGAGTGTAAAATGCTGCAGAGGCTCAGGCCAGTGAGGCTATCGTGCTTCTACCTTTGGATGAATGGCCTTGCATGGGCTGGGGGACAAAGAGGGCAGGGCGTAGCTCCAAAATGGGGGGGGGGGGAGGGTGGAGATCAAGCAACATCTGTGCTTCTTCAGTCAGGAAACCTGTCCATTTCTGAAGCCAGAGCAGAGAACAGATGTTTTTGGAACCACTCTGAGAGCTTCAATCTGAACAGTGAAATAGGTACAAATACCCTTACAAAAGCAGGAAGGTTTTCACCTGATACCCAAAAGAGTCCAGTTTAGAATGGGGGCTGGAGAGCAATCAGCTCCTGTACAAAACTCTTGCTTGGGCACTCCAGATATTACTGGCTCTACCACCACTGTCGTTTCTTCAAGTTTATAACACATTCCAATTTTTTTCCTGTGGAAAATGAAATGCTATGAGGAAAGAAAAGCAAAAGGCATTTATTCTTTTACCTGTCCCATAAAATCTGTGAAGAAGAGCATGTTGGACAGGAAAGCCATCCATCCAAAGAGGTGGCTCACGCACAGATTGCGATAGTGGGATGGCATGCTTAAAAGTGTCTTCAGGAGTGATTTAAGGGTCACCCGCCGCTGAGTCTGAAAACGAGTATTTTACAATTGTTAACAACAAACTATTTAACAATACTACTGTACTACTGCCCGGACGGCTAATAAAATAGCTGACAGCAAATGGAGAAGGCCTCATCATCTTTTAAATACCAAACTTCCTAAGTTTTCTATTTGTTTTTGCTAGAAAGGGTTGCTTGGTACTGAATGTCCTTCCATATATTTTCTATTTGTCAGAGCAATGCCTAATAAAGTCATCTGAAAGACTCACAGAGATTTTAGGAAAGCTGCGGTACATCACTAAGGATAAAAATACTTCCTGCTGTTACAAGCAATCAGTAGGATTCTTATTTACTTGTAGAATCAACTGAAAATTTTCTGCCAAAACAGATTCTCAGTAGAAAACTGGAGCGTCAAAAAAAAAAAAAAAAAAAAAAGAATTTCTTCATGAAGACAATCAGCTTTCCATTGAAAATTTGAAGTTACCATAGAAAAAAATTTCCTGAGAATTAAGAATACTGCAGTTCTGAGACCTGGCTCCCATTCCTTTTTATGTGTTAAGCTCCCTAGAAAGCATCACCTTTTCAGGTGCATCATTACCATGAGATCCACTACGTACCATCTACCCTGCCCCGTCAAGCACGGAGAGACTGATAGATCACAGGAGATGCAGCACCACCCAAAATCCTAGTGTCCAGAGAATGTGAGCCCCAGCACCTGAACACCTCGTCCCATGGGAGAAAGGGCTCGGCTCAAAATCAAATATTAGAGGTACTGGTTAATACAATTTCACTGATGGAAAAATTAAATTTCTTACTATCTTCAATACCCCACCTTATCTCCCTCCTCCTCAGCCTCAGCCCTGGACCCAAAGACTCTCTCCCAGTTTCTTTTCTAGTTACATTTATCATATCAGTTGTATGTTCAGTATGATGAGCTTGCATTTTTTAATATGGTAGGTGTGTTCACTGTCACACATTGGTGACATACAAGTCTTACCACTTTAAAGCTCCTGCATTTTAAAGCACCTCCTTTGCTTTTAAAGAAAGATTTTGTTGTTTTATCATTGAGTGATGGAACATTTCCAATTTTCTCTAGTAATGTTTGGTAGCAACAGTGTTAGGAGAGATGGTAAGGGGAGTTATACGGTCATTAGATACGGAAGAACCATAAAAGTTATGTTCATTACTGGAAAGCAGAATTTTACCTTAAATTTGCTGTAAGCTGATGATATTGTTTCCTGTCTTCGATGTTCTAGTTACTTTTCACAGTTCTGCTGTCCTTTGAACTAGGTTATGCTGCTAGCTGCTCTACGAATAACAACCATGTAAAAGGTTGGAAAAGACTTTGCTCCAGTAAGAGGTTTTTAATCCTTATAGGAATGCCAAAATGCAAGTTGCTGACTTTTACCTTGAGCTGCATATTGTCCAAATCCATCGGAATTTGTCTTGGCATCACTGTCACTTTTAACGGCATTTAAATAAGGCAAGCTTTCTATTATACTACAGTAACACAAAAAACCCCAACCAAAACACATTAACTCATCAGTCAAACCTAATTAACTCATTATTTCAAGGATAATTACTATTATTTGATCTAGCATATATAATTTGTTCAACTCTCCCACATTGTTCTTTAAAACAGCCTTTCCAATCAAGGTATTAACAAAGGGTCAGAGAGGGAACTAGAGAGAACACTACCGTAATTACAAATGATCAGTTGAGAACCAGCCAGAAATGGTTGTTTTCTATTCAGATATTTTAAAAAGTGGAAATGGAAACACAAATGTTTAATGCATATATTCAATACATACCAACACACAAATCCCACACTAATATTTCTAAACAAACAGCTGAAGGCTCTTAAATCGAGCTCAGGCCTCTGTTTCAGTGACTTACCCTCAATAGCCCAGAATACCCAGCCATTTTCTCTATAATCACTGTAACTCAAGGCCTAAGGAAGATTCATAGGGATACATGGGAATCAATATGACTTATGTTTTATGGCAGCAGGACCTGAGTAATTTGGCACTAAATTAAAGAAAAAAAGTTAGAATCACTTTGGATGCCTATTCCTACTGTAACAAGTCAAATCTCATTAAATAACTATGGGGACTATTAGCATGCAGGAGTATAGTCCTTAATTCAAAAGAAACAGGACCCTGAAGCCTGCAGCAAAAAAGAGAAAAAGAAAAGCAGAAAGCCAAATCATTTTTTCAAGGAAGCAATTATAGCAATGAATAAACTCAGAAAACATGCGCTACATGAGACAGACCATTTCTGCACTGAGAGAGTGTCTAGAATTTATCCAAGCCCAGGCACATCAAAGAAACATTAGATGAATCAAGGCACTCAGCCTCTGAAAGACTGTCTAGCTAACTACTTAGAAAGGAGGGCAATGGGACAAGCTGGAACCGAGCGGACAGCAGAGCTTTACACGGGGTGTCAGATGTTCCTGATTCAGTGGGAATAGCTCTTGCAAAGTAACAGATTACTCCGTTCCATAGTCTGCTTCCCTTGTTTTCACTGGATCTGCTTTCTCTTCCTAGTTTACCTTCCTTTCCTTTAGAGTCTCTGTTGGCCAAACAGTGCCACGGCATTCAGCACCTCTGGCAATCAGGAAGATGCTCAGAGTGAACAGTGCTGGCAAGGGCTGCTATCTGTTGTGGCTGGCCTAAGGTGAGGACACGGGGGAAGCGCTGCAGCGTGCTAGAGATATTCTGCTGACAAACTGTTGCTTTGCTGCCTGCCTCACATTGAATTTGCCTGCCTTTCTCATTAGGCGGTGTTCATCTTTTATTCCACCTGTGTGTACTACCTGGTGTAATAATATCATCGTTTTGGTCAGGAATACTAAGTGCTAGTAGAATGGAAATGATAAAGAGTAAAAGATAACAACTCTCTTTTATTTGTAGCTTAAACATGAGTTTAGGTTCCTAATTTTTGACCATCTGCACATCTCAATATTTTTCTAGCTGATTTCCCAAGACTTATTTCAGGGATACACATACATAATGCTAAGAGATCAAAAGTAAATTTAAAACAAGAGGCAACTGTTTTCTTATTTATTGTTATACTAGGAACCAAACGTATATTACAAGCCTTTGCTTACCTAGGACACCATGAAAGCGCAGCCAGGAATCCTAGCACTGCAAATCATCAACAAAACAGTAAACACCACTATCTGTTGCTAATGCTATTCTAGAAATGTAATCTCCAGGTATTTTTCAGGCAGATTCTCCTTTTCCTGGTTGCGTTGGACTGAAACAACACCTCACGAAAATATAGCAATGAATAAATGCCAGTGATGACTTGCAAGCGCTCACTACTCCCTCCCACTTGAAAGTTCTCCCAAAGACACAGCTACAACAACAGTTTAAAAGAAAACCAAAGCCCTGGAAGTGAGGTAGTGTTGTTGTAAAACTGAATAGCAGTTTTAACTGAATTAGCATTGCCAACAGGTACTTGCTGAAACGTTGAGTAGCAGTGTAACTGGAACATTTAACAGAGCAGAGAACATTTCATATATACTACATACGCTACGCTACACTACACAACACTACAGGTGTTGTTGACTTCAGCGAAAGCTACAAATTTATATCAAAGATTAATGGTATCTAGTTCTTGTCCACAGTATGTTGTGGATTCTATAGAGATTAAAGGACATATTATATCCTCTTGAGGAAATACACATGAGAAGAACATGAGGAGATTGATACAGAGCAGAAACTCCAATTTGGTTCTCCCTCATGCCTGCAAAATGTTCAAAGCCTAGTCTGTCTCTGTCCCTTCTTTGAAAGGGCTGTATAAATAATGAAATAGAGAGTAGGCCAAAGAGAGGCTGGCTCTGTATCTTGGTGGAGGACTTTTTCTCAGAAAGGGCTCCACTTCAAATAGTCAGCATTAGGTAATTAAAAAAGGGTAACTGATGGTCTCCAAGGATGAAATGATATGGGTTACAAAATCATCTCTGCACTTACCTCTGTATGTGATGGGCCAGAGGATTTCGCTGGTTGAGGTGCAGTCTTTATTTCAGTATATGGTGAATTTAAGTAACCGTTCTTGATTTTCTCTATGGAGTTATACTGACAGGGTTCATCCACTTCCAACAAGAACTTGGTCTCTTCAGTGTCATATCTGAGAGGGACTTCAGGGATACTGCACAAGTGTACAGTAAGGCAGATTAGGAAAACTAAGGCTGAGAAGAAGAACATCACCTGGAATTCCGATAACAACTGATGTCCCAGTAAGGTCTCACTCCAGTCCATAGCACCTGTCAGGTAACCCAGGGCTCCTCCCAAACCTACAGAGGCAGGGGGAAAAAAAAGAAAAAAAAAAGAAAAAAAAGAAAAAAAATTTACTGGCATTTATAAAATAAATGAACAATACACAATATGCTCAACACGTGATCTCCTCTAGAAATGACTGAATCATCACCCTTCAGATATCAGTATATGTGGGAAGAATCAAAAGAAATTAGAACACTGCACTAATCATACATGTGAACAGTTACCAAACACATCTTGAAAAACCACCCCAGCTCTGGCAGACAAAGCTTTCCATGAAATGGCTGAATATACAGCAACATGGGTCTCCATCCCTTTTCTAGCAAACATTCTCTGAGCCTGATTCAGAAACATTTCTCTGAGGTTTTCTTCTCTCTGAAGCAATGCCTAACACAAAACAAAACTTCATAGCAATTTGTTTTTAGTGCACCATGAATATAAAATACTCCACAGAACAGAATAAATAGAATTTTTGTATTGTATTAAGGCTATCTGTACTTTAGACCTTGTAAAACATATTTTATACAGCTGAATACAAACAGAAATACTGCCTCCATGTGAAATTTCCAAAAAGGAAATAAAATCAAAAGCATTTCTTTGTTTCATCACAATCCAAGTACCTCATCTCTAGAAAAAGAAAAAAAGAGCACATAGAAATGTGAATTTCCTTTTACTGATTTTCATCCTCTTGGGAAACAAATAAAAAACAAAATCAGAGTAAAAGTAAAATGAGAACACTATCTTGCCTCTTGAAGTTAATAAAATCAGAATTCAACTTTTTAATACAATTTTTTTTTGTTATTGGTGCACACACTGTTTCAGTAGCCCAGGAAAATGTGATTATGTACAGTATAGAGCTTTGGTACTGGAGGCAGCTTTGTACAGTCCTGACACCTTGTTAATCAGGTGGTTCTGCTGGATGTGGAAGTCAGCTAACATAGAAGAGTTTGAAGGAACTGCAATTATTTCTACTCTTCTGCCTAGGAGAACCGAGACAACGTATGGTAGAACCAGTCTGTCTAACAAAAAAGAAATGGAGGTAACAGGACCTTTGCCTGACCTAATAACCATGTGACTGTACTTTCATTCTGGCATTTCTGTATTTCTTTCCCTTTTGGGTCTCGTTATGGCCTTCCTTCACCATGTTCCACTCAATTTTAGAGAGACTATATCCTTGCTTGTTCTAATGAAAACCAACGAAGCTGGTAATACCTTCTTGAAGAACACCACCACTACATTTTTTTGCTCAGTGATGAATGTTTTATATTTGATATCTTCTTTATATACTCTTTTGATAAAAAGTAATGATATTGGAATGCACAGTCTGAGCATCGGACATTGGATATATGCAGTATTTCTTTTGCTTTTCTCAGTGATCTTAAGTCCTTAACTGCAAAATACCTGGATTCATGTTTGAACCTTAAAAATGATGAAGATAAATTGAAGAGCAAAATCTTGGGGAAATTTAGTCTAAAAAGAAGGAACTAAGCAGGAAGCTGAAACAACTCAGTATGTAAAACAAGCTAGAAAAGAGAGGCAAACGGAAAGATGCTTTCTGTGTCTACTCTGGATAGTACAAGGAGCAAAGAATCTAAGTTGTAGGGAATGGATATGAAGGTTAGATTTTAGGGAAAACTGTCGTAACAACAAGGCCAGTGAAGCGCCGGAATAGACTGCCTTATGGGGGCTGGAGAATCTCTATCATTGGAGGATTTTAAGAACAGGGAAAGTACCCATCAGGAAGGGTTTACATACAGATGATCTTGCACAAGGTGCTGGACCAAGTAACGGCAACATTTCAGAACACGTATAAGCGCAATCAAATGAAGCAAGAGGCTGGACTGAACTCCTCAATGTTGTTTTGTGGAAGTCATGAAGCTATGAATTTTACACAGGGCCTCTATCTCTGTACAAGAAACCAGCATATATTGAAGCACTGCTGATGAATGAAAACCAACTACACAGCTTTGTGCATCTCTTGCTCTGGGTCACATACTGAGTCAAAATGTTGTTTATTTTTAACCTTCTATGACAAGGAAACAAGTTGCATTCCTTAATTTTTGCTTCACCAAAAACTTACACGAAATCACAAGCTGAATAAACACTTTACCTTCTAAAACAATTAATTGCTCTTAATTTAACCATGGGTCTGCTGCTGTAAACATTTATGCCTGCAGCCGTATGCAGCAGAATCCCTGCAGCAACACTCACAAGCTGCTGTTCTTTGGAGCAGTGAAAACCCAGCAACAAAAGACTCGTGACTGAAGCGCAGGATCAGATGATCAGTTCATTCAAGATTAGAAACACAGTCAGAATAAAATCCATACAGTTGCCTTCCCCTTCCTCCAGAGGTAGGAAGGAAAAGAAACAATCTGAGTACCTGTAAGGAGGGCATGGTAATGCAGACCCTTCTCTTTTTCCTGGTGAGAGCAGACATCAAATAAATATGCCTTGATGGGGCCATCGATAAAGTCAGCTGCAAAATCAAAAAGCACCACTCCAAGCATGGTAGTGACTATTGCCCACGTCTGCTGCTTGTCTCTCTCAGTGATGAAAGCTACAATAAGAAAAAACAAACTCATTCTGACAACTTTCACCTCCCTTACAAGAATTTTTCTCTACACAACAGTGCCATGTTCTACAAAAATCACATTTTATCTTTCCTGGTACATCCAAATATAAAGACTTCTCAGCTACCTACGGGGGAGCAGTGACACAAGAGCTGGTTCCACCAGCACCAGCTGACATCCAAGAAGCAACACAGCTGAGTTTGTGCAGGGCTGAGCTGCGCTATGTTGACTTACTGCCTTGGGTCAGCACAAGCTCAGGGTACTCCGAGCTCCACAGTCAAGAGCATCCCTAACTTTTCCTTTTCTTTCCGTTACACCTGCATTGCAGGCTCTGGTAGCCTCAATCACATGTTTCATATCACTTTTTAATTTTATGTTGTTTGTCCCATCCTTCCATTATTTTAGATGATCACGAATTGACTATAGCATCTCTTTTTGGGCACACAGATACCAACATATACAACATGGATGATTCCCAGGAACAGAGGATAAATGAATCTATAAATTATAGACACACTCACCCCCCCACCGTCAAGTCACAATGACAACAACTTTCCATCAAGACTTTGAGAAAGTTGCATCTCAAACTGCATCTAGTACAACAGCATCTAGGGATGTCACTCCTATTTGATTTTGCACATTCTTATCACTACACAGTTTGCAGGGAGTTGCTTATTTCTATTATTTACGAACACAGCACGTTCCTGAGTCAAGTCAGTGCTGCAATAATTATAGTTACATATTTTGAATGTTAACACATCTCAAATATGGATTAATACATATTCAGTTTGGACGTGTACTGTATCATACAAGCAACATCTACTGTTAAATTTAATACGACACATTTTAGTTCTTAAAACCCTCTCTGAGTCCAAGCAGTGCTTTACTTTTATGAACTGGTGGGTGATCACATCAACATACAGTATACGGTAACCACATGCACAAATTACGGAACAGTCAGTACATAACAGGCAGTATCAAGACTGAACTGGCATAAAGATTGTACTGTTCCTCAGCTCCTCTGATGCAGCTAAAAAATGCAATACCCATTTTTAACAGGGAAAAATCAGAATCATTCTGATTCAGAAGGCTAGAATGAGTTTTTTTCTGTCAGCACAGCACATGCCCCTCACTCACCTGAGATCATCACGTCCCCATTGAGGTACAAAGCCATGCCTAACAGCATTATGATGCCCAGACCCAGAATGTAAGGTCGCCTCTTGCCCCAGCTAGAGGTGCAGTGATCACTGGCTGAACCTACCACGGGCTGCAGCACGAAGCCCAAGATAGGGCTGATGAGCCACACCAGGCTGTAGAGGTTCTTGGGCAGCCCTACAGTGAGCAGCACCGGCGTGACGAAGGCGGCCTCCACGGCGTAGCAGAACTCCCGGCCAAACATTGCCATGCTGTGCATGACCAGCCTTCCTGTCCCTTGCTTGCTTGGCTCCACTACTCCAGTCCTCACCGCAGACTGCGGCGCAGCCTCCTCCTCTTCCCTGGTGTTGTCCGCGTCGGCCTTGGCCACCTCAGAAGGGGGTGGAAGAGCCCCATGGAAACTCTCCTTTGTTAAGGTCATCGCTCTGGCTAAGTCCAGCACGCTGGCCAGCTGGTAGAGAAGTTAGTGCTGCCTGCTCTGGCTGACATGGAGCCCAGATCATATGCCAGGGGAAATCGGTCTGCGCTGGGGGAGGGACTCGCATACTTTCATGGCTCTGCGATCACAAGTTATGAAAGGAAGGGGGCAGGGAAGCATGTGTTAGCATTCGCAGATCTGCCCTCTTGGGCGTCTGCAAGGCTCTCAGCTACCCATGACTAAATAGTGATTGCTGAAATGGGAAACATGCAAATTCAGGGTACGTACACACCAGGTGGGTGAGGCGCAGGAGTAGCTGGACACAAGCTATTCTGCTCGTTTCTCTGAGATAACGATGATGCCCAGAATCTAAAGCCCTCCTCTGTCCGTTCAGCAAACGGCCTGAGCACCAGACAGTGTGCCGATTTCCTGTTAATCAGAAAGGATTAAAAAAAAGCAAAACAAAAAAAAAATCTAGAATCATATATTCAGCAAAAGAGTTCAATGCACTTTATGAAGATAAGTAAGTTAACTTACCTATTGCCCTAGAGTGTTAGTGACAGATAAAAAAGCTTGACAAAAGTCTGTCAAAAGGCAACTGGTGAATATTTATTTTGTGCTGGTTGTGTGCCATCCTCAATGCAACTGATTATTTGCTTCGTTTCTGAAAAAACAAAAGGGTGTCAGGATCACGTCATCTTTTGTAAACAGTCTTACCTGTCACTTTTAAAAAGCAGTATTTTTGGCAAGAAAATTGAAGGCTTTAACAGAAATCTGTAGTGACATACCAAAATCATACCTTTCAGGTCAGCCATTCGAGTAAGGCAGCTAATCCAATCTACGCTGAAGTTAACAGGAGTTTTAAAACCGGCCTCAGTGGTCGTAGGGTCAAAACCTAAAGGCACTGTAGATTACACCTCACCATGTTGATTGTTCTCTGATGCAATCAGATACATCTTGAGACAGAGAAAACTGTCATATTGCATTGGTATGTAACATTCAGTAACTCATTAGAGTAGTTATCAGCTAGAAATACCTTTTGCTAATTATTTATCTAATTTGTTAGGACCCACTAGATAATTCTAGCTCCCATGCAGGTGTTCAGGAGTAACATGTAAAAGGGTTTTTTTTTGTAGTAATAAGGCTGACACTTTGGTGTGACATAAGTCAAATATGTATATCTCAGCTTTGGAAGTTTTTGTAAGTAACTAATATTAAGCAAAGCAAACACTGTGAAATAAGAATTAAGCAAACCCTTTGTAACATAATTCCTGTCATATATGACTAAAGAAAACTGTATTAAGGCCACATAGTTATTGCTTTCTAAAAACATAATTATTTTTGAGTTGAAGGAACAAAGGCAGTTTAAAATAACTTAACTGTAAAGGAAAGGACAACCAGCATGGAATAACCCTTGTTTAAAACTTCTGCAGCTAAGCTTCCTTACCACTCCTCCAAAAAGAGGAGAAAGGATAAATTCTTGGCAGCTATTTTACAACAACAAATTTTACCCTGAAAAATGCAGTCAGGCTCTCAAATAGAACCATCATTAACAACTCTATAGCAGAGCATAAGGAAACAGCATTATTTGGACCACTGTTTTGGCATGACAATACAAATGAATCAGTATGATAGAGATAAAAAAACCCTTCAAATCTACAAACAACACAGTCACCCATTTATGAAGCATAAAACTGTATTTTATGAAAGGTATTGCCTTCAGGTAATTACAAAATATATTACAATGCAATAGTGCAACTAAGAATTAAAAGAAACAAACATTTCACAGGATATGCTATTTAAAAAAACATTATGAGCATTTACATCTGCTTAGGTAACAGTGTAGCTCTTCAGAACACAATTTCAATAACATTCTAGACTTATTAGGAACACAGTCTGTGTACTCCAGTGCAAGCCAACCAGGTATACAGGTACTTAACTCCCACTGTTTCCAATTACATTTAAAACTTCATTCATTTAAAAGCAATACCATACCAACATTTATTTGTCATGTAATTCAGTTTTAATGCGTTAAAATCTTACTGCATCAGCCTGAAATTCTTCTGATTTGCATAGCTACAGATTATAAATTAGCTTTTGGTTTACTGAATTCTATTACTTTATCAGAATGAAGCTTAGCAATCTCTTGCTTAGTAAATCCATATTCTAGAAGGATCTCTTCTGTGTGTTCTCCTATAAAAGGATCTCTTGCAAAAGATGGAACAGCAGGGGTCCGTGAAAGAACAGGAGCAGGTCTAGGACTTATCTCTTCCTGATCATTTTTGATAAAAGAACCTCTTTGTTTGTTATGCTGATGCGATGCAGCATCATCAAAGGATAAAACAGGGGTCACACAGGCATCAGTGCCATCAAATATGCTGCACCATTCAGTTTGTGTCTTCTGTGCAAATATGGATGCAAACATTTTCTTCATTTTGGGCCAGTCCGAGAAACTCAACTGACTAGGAAGTTTATTTGAATCTAGTCCAAGACCTGAAAAGAAAAAAGTAAAATTTAACAACAGCATAGCTTCGATAAACTAACGGGCTGCCCATAACTAAATAAGTTTCTCAAGAAACTAGTATTTTGCAGGCAGCCATTCTGCACAACATACTAAGAGTCACTTTAAACCTCATTACGATATGATGAAGGAAACGTGGAGAGGCAAGAAGAATGCCATGCTCTGTTATTTGCTCTTAAACTAAACTGCATCAGCTATGGCCTTTTAAGTAAGTATATACAATAAACACTTGTTCGCATAAACATCTTGTAAGAGCAGCAGCTGCCTAGAAAGAACATTTTGCCCTGAGAACATTTTCTGTAATAGGTATTGTATTACCTATCTGGCAGAAGCAACACATTTAGCACCAGCTGCTACAAACATCCGTTGAACAGGTCCAGGGCTACTGCAATATACTTAAGTCACAAAAGCCAGTAAATCTGCCTTACTTGGACATTCAGCAAGCTACAGTATTTGGAGCCCAACGCAATCAGATATTTCCACGCTAGAGAGGATAAGACAGTGTGGACATACTCCGGCTAGATGTGAACAAGGTAGCGTGGCTGCAGCTGCCTGCAGGCTAAGTGCAGTTGCCCAGAGACTGCTGCTCTCACCTCTCAGCATACTGCCTGGCTCAAACCGTCCTCCTGCTCCCCTTTGGGATCACTGAAACTCATAGCCCTTACACTCACTGACCGCTTACGAACTGTGCTTCCCAGATCAGACTTATGGACCAGCAGGTACACAGTACAGCTCTTCTCCACCTCTTACTCTGGAGTCATCTCGCTCCTGTGCGGCCAGTTTCCCAGGTCTGTTTCTGTTCCCTTCTCATGGATTCTGCTCTCTGAACTCCTCCGTTCTCCTACTTTAATTTCTCCTATGTTTGGAAACAGATCTGCTCTTTTACAGTCTTCAGCCTCCTTTGTCAGGGACTACTTTGGCACTCTGTGGATGACCACCACCACGCATGAACATTTGTTCAGTTGCCTCCTCAGGGAGCGCAGGCTTGGAAAAATGGGTGTCTTGTAGGTCCCACAACCACTCCAGCCAGCTATCTAGGAGTGGATTACTCTGGACCCTACCACAGGCATCTAGGAGAGGCACAAATTGTTAACATTTCTTGTAATATTTACCTCAAAAAGAAGATGAGAGACAAAAAATGGAAAAGGCAATCAAACCTCATGTTCAAAATGGAGGTACTACACACACAGGTGCAGAATCTATAATATCAAATAGAATTCCTAAGTGGTTTAATGAAGGCTGTCCAAACGGTCACAACTGTAGCAGCTTGAAAGAAGCAGGAAGAAAAAACAGAAAAAGCAGGGATGGGAAACATATACATCTGAAAAACTGAGAAGGGTATGAGAACAGCTATCATCAATCATAATGCTTAACAAACCAACCTAAAATGGGAACTTTTGAGAAAAAAAAGAGCTCTGTGCAAAATGCAGAGAAAATGTAGAGCTCTGCAAACACTTAATTTTTAACCTCCTTTCTTGTATCTGTTGCAATGACTGCTATCAGACTGATGGCTGGACTTCCAGTTTTTATAACAGGCTTGGCTACCACATGCCTGTTTGCATGTAGAATTTGCACAAACTCCTCTCATCTTCAGCTGCAGAAAGGCAGAAACAGCTTTCTATATCTTTTGCTATTTCCACAGTTTCCTCATCACTGAAAGGGGCAGAAAGATAACTACCAAAACATACAGGGGAGAAGTAAGATAATGAATGCCCTTTCTTCCACTCTTTAAGTTCATTCTTTTTCCTGATAATCTCTACTATATGTCCTGGGGGCCCAGTCTCTCCCAAATTATAAAGTTACCATAACATTTAATGGGTTTCAGTGTTCCTCGGTGAGACTCTAAATAGTACACTTGAAAATGAATATACTCTTTTAAATCTTACTTTGGTATTGCGAAGAAAAATATCACATAGGCTCAAATACAGTCTTCAAATACAGACTCAAATACAGCCAGGCAATAGTTCATATTTAGAAGAAAATCAACACAGCCAAAGGCAGAATAAACAGTTTCACATTTTATTAGAGGTTCCTAAGGATATCAAATTACGTACCACTAAAAGGTAAGCGTTATTCCTTACTTAGTTACCAAGTAACAGGTACCTTAAATCTCTAAGCTTAAAATCTGCTCTTCATAGCGATTCATACCATCCTAAGTAAAGATTAATTGAAGATTACTCATATTGGTTCAGCATCCGTAATTAAATTGAAGCCACTGATACTCACAGAATGAATTTGATTAAACTTCACTCAAAGTATGTTATTAAAGATGAATAGTGCTAGACAGTCTACTTAAAAACTAGGAGATGAGACAAATTTACATTTTACAACAAGTAAAGCTAAGTAATAACATACTATCTGTAATTCTGTCTCAATGCACAAAATCTCACCACCTGGAAACCCTTGTCTGATAAGCATTGATTTGCTTATTAATTGCGCTTTGGCTTCTAGGAGGCAGACTATCATGAATATAACTCTATCATTATCCCATTACACAATTATAGTTGAAGATCATGCCAGATGGAAAGCTGGCTACATGCTCTAGTAAAATAGAACGATATGCGGAATTTAATATTACGTGCTCTTTTTCCACTGACCACTGAAGACTTCAACTTTTAAATAGTATGAACTCACAGCATTTAAGCACTGAAGCTTCTCATTTTCTACCTTGTGCTAAACATTTGTGGTGCAGACAAACAGAATCACAGCAGGAGCAACTGAGTCAACAGGGAAACAATTACACAGCACAGAATTGCTCAGCAGACCACAGAATGACATATTTCACCAATATAATCAAAAGTAAAATATCTTTTACATAGAGTATCTGGTACAGCAATCAAGACCTGTTTCCAAGTTTTTCTTGTTCAAATTTTAATCTAGGGATTTTTCTTTAGAAAAGGCCAACAATTTACCCCACTACAGCTTTGAAATAGTGTTTTTTGAGGAAAAAAAAAAAAAAGAAGTCTCCCTTGTTGCATTAATAAATCAATTGCAGATATCTCTCTCAATATAGCTATAGCATACAAATAACAAATCTCTATTCCTGTAGAACTACTTAGATGAACTGCAGTGAAATTAGGCACCTATTTCAAGAGAGAAGACAGTAAAATTCAAAAGATAAATCAGCAATGTTGATTTGATAAAACAGAAATCAGCAGTTTCGATGCGTTTCAGCTACAATATTTTAACAGGATATTTAGGACCCCTAGAGGGATTTTGTTTGGGTCTACCCTGATGATTTTCTTTTGAAAGCTATATGCTCATAGCACAGTAGTTTTTAAATTATGTTGCCATGACATGACAACAGAATCATCTAACTATGGGTTTCCTTAATTTTGGCCCAAATCACAGCCATAAAAATGTATCCCATTGCTCTACATAAATACAATTCGTTCTCACAGGGAATTAAATTTTAGAATACTCCCAAACAGCAGTGAATTTTCATTAAAGCAACTATGTATTGTTTTTCCCCCCCTCCCAAAGTTTCTGGAAAAAAAAAAAATATATATATATATATTTTAAAAGTGATGGTTCATCAAAAGGGTGATTAGAACCAGACTGCTTACAGCGCAGCACTACAAATGCATCCATAGCTATACTTTAAGTTTGCATAGTAATTACCACAACTGTAAATGTTTCAGTGCAGCAAGAACCTGGGACTCTGGACTTTTAGTACAAAGTTTGAGGCCTACCATGATAAATAAATTCAAATAAAATTATGTGCAACTGAGGATCTCTAATGAGGAAACCATTCTTCTACCTTATGCATTTCCTAATAAAAAAGTTGTATCATATACAGTATACTAATATATTTTAAATAAAATACACGATATTTCATAATCACAAATTGACAGCCATGTGGAAATCCTTCACAATGATGTAAACTATGTTTTTTCAAGAACTTTCTAAATCTTTTTTCCTTCTTTTTAAATAGAAATCATACTATGTTGTAAAAGGAGTATCAAATTTATGTTCAGAGCTTTAGTGACTGTTTCTGCTTTTCATATCAGTGTAAGTTTATATTAAGTTCATCTTACGTAACCGAGTTTACACCACACGATGATGCAGAATCACACCTTTACCTTCTCCCCGACATGTGAAATTACCAACTTCTGCATGTTTCTTTTAGCCTGGCCACGGAATAACTAAGCAATTATTACTAAAAATCAAGAGAAACTTGCAGAAGCAGCACCAGTTAGAAGACATTCTGTCTCTTTTATCAAAATACTGAGACTTAGCCTCAGTAACATATTTCTTTCATCAGATTTCTTGTAAGATGTAAGGTTTTTCATTGTTTGTTGGCTGACTTTACTAGTAACAAAATTAATGTAAGCAAGAGGATTACAGCATGTTTGTGAACAGCAAATAGTCAATAACGAGCCCAGAGTATAATTCCCAATATTTGAGCTGTTAGGGCAATTTACCTTATCTATTTTATAAAGCTTCAGTTTCTCTCATAATTAAGGTCTTAAAAACTCGTGAATTTGTGGTAAGCAGAAATTTCATTCCACCTGGCGAGCACAATCACAGAATCACAGAATGGTTTAGGTTGGAAGGGACCTCTGGAGATCATCTAGTCCAACCTCCCTGCTCAAGCAGGGTCTCCTAGAGCATATTGCCCAGGATCACATCCAGACGGGTTCTGAAGATCTCCAGCGAAGGAGACTCCACTACCTCTCTGGGCAACCTGCTCCAATGCTTTGTCACCCTCACAGGAAAGAAGTTTTTTCTCAGGTTCAGATGGAACTTCCTGTGGTTCAGTTTCTGCCCGTTGCCTCTTGTCCTGTTGCTGGGCACCACGGAGAAGAGGCTGGCCTCATCCTCTTGACACTCCCCCTTCAGATACTTGTACACATTTATGAGATCGCCTCTCAATCTTCTCTTCCCCAGGCTGAACAGGCCCAGCTCTTGCAGCCTTTCTTCCTAGGAGAGGTGCTCCAGCCCCCTAATCATCTTTGTAGCCCTCCGCTGGACTCCCTCTAGGAGTGCCATGTCTCTCTTGTCCTGGGGAGCCCAGAACTGGACACAGTACTCCAGGTGAGGCCTCCCCAGGGCTGAGTAGAGGGGGAAGGATCACCTCCCTCCACCTGCTGGCAACACTCTGCCTAATGCACCCCAGGAGACCATTGGCCTTCTTGGCCACAAGGGCACACTGCTGGCTCATGTTTAACTTGTTATCCACCAGCACTCCCAGGTCCTTCTCTGCAGAGCTACTTTCCAGCAGGTCAACCCCCAGCCTGTCCTGGTGCATGGGATTATTCCTGCCTAGGTGCAGGACCTTGCACCTGCCTTTGTGGAACTTCACGAGGTTCCTCTCCACCCAGCTCTCCAGCCTGTCCAGGTCCCTCTGAATGGCAGCACAGTCTTCTGGTGTGTTAGCCTCTCCCCCCAGATCCATAAAGCCAACAATTTTCTCAAAATTAAGATGCAGTATTTTCGTAAACTTAACACTTTTTGTTCTGTAATCCCCTTAAGAACTTTTCTCTCTATTTTATTACTTGCACTCTCACCTAGCACTGGGTTCCTAATTCTACAGGGAAACACTGAAGTGAAGCAAAAGCAAAAGGAAATTAGTTTCACGCCTGCTAATCAGAGTTTTGTGCGCCGCTTACAACTGTTTCAGAAATCATGTTCCTTTTTCACATCTGCAGTCTTTAAATCTCTGTCCATTACTTCTGTAACACCCACAGCCTTGTATTCTCATTATACAGGAGTGGCAGAAGTAATACATTCTCTGAATATGAACAGCTGGACATAAAGTAAATTCTGAATATATTTTATCTGGAACAGCACCAAGTTGTTCACTAACAGAATTGACCAGAAGTACGGAAAAAAAGTATGAAATAAAATAATGGAAATTGTAACTGGAACACAGCATTTTTAAAACTACTTCAAAGCAGGGAATTAATGCCTTGAACAGACCACTCAGTCTAAGTCAAAGTTTCTCGGGTTTGTGGAAGAGCAATACAGTTCTCACAAGCAGCTTTTTTTCCCCCCTATAACATTCAAAGGCTTAAATTCTGAACTGGATTTCTGCAATGGATATCCCTGAAAGGGAAAAGATCTCTTAGGTACAAGAAGAATCAGCTGTTCTAGTTCAGTACGCTGCTGCTTCAGAAGCTTACCACCAGAACTACTGAAGGGGATAATTATTTCCTGTGTGAAAATCTGAACAATTCACAATGTGCACTTAAAATACAGTGAAGAAAGACCATTCATTTCATATGTAGCGTTGTGAAAAAAAATCTTGAGTTTATAGTCAGAAGCCTTCAATAACATTACTTTACAAAATAAAGAAAAATTATCGACTGGGAACAAAAATTGTGATACAATTAAAGGTAAAAAGCAGTTTTTACTTAGAAGACTGTAGTCTGTATGTTGAATTTTTGAAACACGACTGAAGCTGACAGACACACAGCCACAACTGTGATTACACTTGTCTTTCTACATACATGCAAATACACTGGTCTTTTACCGTGTGAAAAAACATTTCTGAAACTTCAGCTGTTAAAAATCAAGCCATTTCTGAGTGCTTTAAGCGTAGGAAATATTTTCAAACATGAAAGTAACGTTGCCAAGTGTGGGCACCCCAGTACAGCTTGATGGATTCATAGTTGCCGTTCTGATTTTATGCTCTAAATTTATGAGACCACCAAGAAGGAAACAGAATTTCAACATTTTCCTCAGTAAAGAGATACTTATGAGACAGAGACCAGTGATTGTATTATTTTGTCTGAATACTGGATTCAACCATCTTATGGTATCCTCCTAGACAGATTGGCTGGCTGACTGGAAAAGTCCTGAGTCTTTGCACTGTGGCCCTGCAACAGTGATCAATACAGGAAGGCTGGGGCATCTAGGAAAGGTTCGCTGAGAAAGAAGGGCAAAAAGCCTGAGCCCAGACTCCATTACGGAAGGTGTTTTCTTCCTGAATAAATATAGATTCTACCCCACTCTTGTAGCTTAAAAGCAAGTGCTATTCAGCTTAATCTCCAGAGAAGCATACAGTACTGCAGCCATGAACTTTAGGCCAAATATATGAGTATTTGAATAAGTAGATTTATTCTTTTTTTTTTCCCTTTGTATTTAATAAGGGCATTCTGCCTGAAGAAGTGGTACTGGAATTCCAAATTCCCTAACTTTCAGAGCAAAAGTTTACATTTTACTTTGAAACAGTTTTATATTCAATTATTTTGTTCTCCAGCTCTATTTACTGCAAGTAAAAAACCCCAGGGGATTAGATGAGAATAAAATTTCAAAGAATCAGGACTGTGGAAAAAACAACTACACTCTCTTTTTAAAGGAGTACCTCAGATCTGGAGCCTAACAGGCAAGGTATTCCCAGGACAATGAGAAAGAGGAGCGCTAGCTTCATCAGCCAAAAACACGCTTCTCCCAAACTTGGCATCTGATCTGGGTGCAGAAAATCATGCTGGACATGTCATGGATCAGTCCATAAGGCTGCTTTGTGCATTTCATGTATCAGTATATACCTGTTTGGATATTCTCTGCAATTGCGAAAGTTCTCTGCAATAAATTTTCTGCAATAAATAGCCCTTTGTGGCCATTTATAGAAGCAGCCATTTGCAGCCACAAATGTTCAAGGACTTGCTTTGTGAGCACGTAGCCTGCAAGAGAGCAATGTCAAAAGGAACAGATGATGTTCTCCCTCTTTAGGCCTGTGCCCACCAAAGGCACACCCCACACTGACTGTGCTCCTGAATTTCAAAAACTCCTGGAAGTGCAAGCCCTGGCACTGACTACGCTCTTCTTAGCGCAGTGGGGCTCATGGGGGCTGAGCTGACTGACGGTACCAGCCTGTGTACCGTTCCACCTGTAGGGTGGAAGGCATCCACCCTAAAATTCAAGTAACAATCTGTGGGGAAGATGCTGAGCAGGAGTCAAGGGCTGCTTCACTGCCACCTTCGCCCAGCCAAGAGTTACCACATTTAAGTCGTCCACGTCTCAAAGTGGTCATGTGACACAGTCTAGGAACATCCACTGTAGGCTTTTCCTATGTGGATGCTCTTCCTGCTCATTAAGAAGAACTAACATTAGATTAAAGGGGATTTCTTACATCGTTCACAGAAAATAAATACCAGGTTCTTTGTGGATTTTTAAAACTTTCATAAATTAAGTATGGAAAACACAGCAATCTATCAGAGGGGCATAACAGAGGAGATCTATTTTTAAATGAAGTAACCAGTAAGAAGCTAAAAGCACACCTGATCTAAAGCTGAAACTACATAACTGGTCAAAGGTAAAGGGGCACCTGCAAATTTAAGTGTTAACCTTACAAAATAATGACTTGGCATGACTCAGTCTAATTTTTCAAGACCTATAAATCATACTACATAAACACATGTTAAAACTCTTCAGTCAAATATAAAAGCCAGATCCATAGTTGTACTCTCAAAGCATTCTGAAGTTCTATGGTGAAAATTAATTTATAAAACTCACGTTTTATAAAAGGTCACCTTTATCAAAAAATATTATGGGATATTTCCAATGAAGATTCATTTCTGAAATAATATAGAGTTTATTTAAAATCTGTATATTAAAAATATCTGAAACTGCAAGAGATTTTGCTCTATCAGTCTTTTTTAAAGCAGATTCACATTCCTTTGAAAAAAGTCATTTCCAAAATAGTTATACAGTGCTTCAGCCACATCACTGACTAGCAATACCGTGACTTTAGAAGAAAAGCGATGAAAAAGAAAGAAATCAAATGCTAGAAGAAGGAAGTCAACTAAAAAGCTACAATACTATCCAACTGGTTTCAAAACGGTTTGGTTTTCATAAAGATATAAACATACCGAGTGTCATGAATCAAATTTTAGTTATAAAGAATTTATTCAATCCATGCTTTGCGGATGTGAAACAACTGCTCCAAGCTACTTACCCTTTATTAACTGCTCATAGAATTGAGGCTCAATGGCACCAACGGCCATGTATTTTCCATCGGAGGTCTTGTAGGTTTCATAAAAAGGAGCACCGCTATCTAGTAAGTTCTCACCTCGGGGTCTGTTCCAAAGTCCTATATTTTGTGATTTCCACAGAAAAGAACTTAGGTAGGCCACTCCTTCTACCTTCAAGATACATAAAAAAAACCCAACAGCTTCAGTAAATTAGCTGACACGTTACCTTAATTTGACATGAAACAAGACTGCAAAAACTTATTAGCAAGTCTGGCCTGTGTTAAGATTTTTAACCACAAAATTTCTGTTCAGCAGTTTAATTTCTTATACTTGTGAAGTACAGGATATGTGAAATTTTCTACTACTAAATAACAAGGAGCATAAATGTAATAATACAGCTTCAGTTTCCTAGTTCAGCAACTTTATAATTGCTAGTTGATAGAGTTCACATTTTGGGTGATGGGACAAGCTTCCTTGCTCTCTAGAACACCGAGTAGCTGTTAGCTTTCAAACTTTCTACCTGTAGAAAACAGGATGCCTGTATTAGTCTTGTAATTACCAATTTATAGATCAATAGTAAGTTGTCTTGAACTTACCTGACTATAATAAGACTGCTATTTTTAGAAGCAGAAAACTGGAAAGCAAAAGTTAAAGCTCTTTCATACTGTGGGCATGGGGAAGTTCATCTGGAACACTAAGTTAGAACAAAAAATTATTCTCCCACTCTTCCCGCTGGCAAGCTGCTCAATTTTTGAAGTAGAAATACCTATTAGTTTCTACCTTTTAAATAACGAATTTAAAAAGATGTAAATCTCAAGTATGCAGAGTCATGAAGGTTTCTTGATGTAAAGTAAATTGTTTGTCTTCTTCCTCCGAAATTCTTGTCACAAGGACAGAAATACTTTTGCCCTACTTGTCATATGGTAAAGTCAGTTAAAGTACTTTCATGTGAGAGAATACTGCATTTTGCATGCTTGGAAAATGACTGCAAGACTATCAAATTACTGTTTGCTTTACTAATGATTTTATCATGCACTGCTCACATCAGCAAAGAATTACATGAAAGACACTGGAAGTAAAGATAATAATAGGTAGGGATAATATTCAGAACAAGCTCTAACTGCAAATTAGGTTTTGGTGTCTAAATTTGACAGAACTATTCAGAACACCTACCTACACCGCTACCTTGGAGACAACGACAATAAAATAGCATCTCACCTTGCCTGATTTCAGAAGTAGCCCAGGCTCGGCAACTGGACAGCAACTGCGTGCCTAAGCCACTTCAGAATTCAGAGGTAAGTAAAAAGCTCTGCCCGAAATGCAAAAGGCAGGCACACCACTATGATCACTTTCCTCTTTAGCCCAACTGCACAATGATTACAGCAACTCTAGCTATGCATTTCACTTAAGAACTCCCTAGTGCTAAAAGCACCAGGAGCCTCTGAGGCAGGAACTAGCAACCCAAGGTATCAAACTGCTGGGTGACCTCTGCCCACGCCGCAACTCTTTTCCTGCGGCAGAGTGAAACAGTGCAGACAAAACAACTGAGAACGAACCAACCCCAATTTAACCTCTAGCCTCATGACTGAGGAGCTGTTCTAGGATGTGGGAGCTTTGGTTTTTTAATACCTCCAGGCTGAGAAAAACCTGGATTTCCAGTCTACAGTGAAATGCTCTTGCCATGAGGCTATTATACAAGAAGTGATTATCACCACCATCTTCTTCTGTGGCTCTTTTCACAAGGAGTGAGTCATGCTTGGTCAGATGCCTACTATCAGCAGAAGGCTTAGTGTTTTAATTCTGAGTGAACCTAAGGAGCGGTCTTAACTCACGTGCCCGCGTTCCTGCGTGGTGTGGGAGCAGAGACGCACCACTGCGCCGACTGTATCGTACCACAGTTTTCAGCCAGCACCCTACTCAGTGTGCAGGTGCAATCAGATGCATACATTTCCAGAGGGTCAATGAGAAGAGACACCAACTAATGTGAATTGGTTCAGACCAGAAGTTTAATTCTTCTGAGCTAAAGCGCAGGACCTACCATCTACTTTTCACACAGCGTGGCAACTACACTGCACAAATGTGAGAAGATGATGCAAATCTAGCCCTTGGCCTGATCATGTCTCTACCTTTTTTTTGTATTAGTTTAGCTTCGCTAACTAGAGGAGCTCCTCACATGTACGTTACAATAAAAAAAAAAAAGGGGGGGGGGTCAGTAAAACAATCCATGAAAGAAGATGAAAACTTATTACAAGTAATACTTGGGGACAAAAGGGAGCTAAAAAGAAGTCTCCGTTCCCTCTTTGACCATGGAAAACTCCCCCATATGTCCTTAGTGTATTCAGACTACCTAAACTGTACAGTAATATAGGTAATATGCTTAATAAATAAACCTTTAAAATGAAATGACAGCTCAAATATTTTAATGCTGCATTACTGTATCAAATGTTCCGGTCACACCGGACAAGCATTTCAGAAGATGCCTAGCATATCAGTAGGGAAAAACAAATTCCACAATTGATAATGAGACAAGAAAGAAAAATTGGGAGAGAGAGAAGTTTTCAGGGCTTTTTTAGAAAAATTGTCACATTCCTTACCCAAATAGCCAGAGATCTCATTAGGATATTAAGCGGACTTGCACTCCTTCTTCTTGTAACAAATTCTTGCAATGACTTAAAGCACAGGTAGAGAAGATAAGGAAATACTCCCAACTATTAGCCTTTTACATATTTGAAGACTTATCATATCTCTTCACAGCTTCCACTTCACAAATATGCAAACTCCTTCAATCTTCCCTTGTAGGTGGTGTTTTTTAGACCCACAGTCATTTGTGCTGTGTTCCTTGGGCCAGACAGTATTTTCCTGAGGCCTTATAAATGCTGAATAGATTAACTATTAGAAGAATTACTTCAGATATCTTGCTGGCTATATTTCCTGTTTATACATCCTAGTACAGTGTCTGTGTGTTTTACAACAGCATGATACTGTGGTGTTGTTGACTCATGTTCAGCTTGTGACTACTATAAACCCCCATGATTCCACTTTAGTCAATTGTTCTCATACTGTATTTGTGCAGCCAATTGTTTCTGTCTAAGAGGACTACTGAGCAGTGGTCTCCATGGATTTTCCATTTTTCTCCAATTTATAAAGGCCATTTTCAATTTTAATCTTGTCATCTAACATGCCTGTCATTATTCCCAGATTCACATCATTGCATTAGATGTATTTAATTAAATAGATTAATAAACGTTACATAGATAACACACTGGTCATTTGGCTGTACGGGAACAATATTTCATACAAAAAACACCTGAATGAAATAATGTTACATTAACACTTAGTGCATACTTTGAACCTCCCACATAAGAATTCAATAGGCATTGTGAGCAGGAGTTAAATCTCAAAAGAACCTCAGTAGATTTTTCTTCTTTGAATCTTTAAAGGTAAAAAAAAAAACAGATCTAGAGCCTTAGTAAGTTTACTAAACATATCCTCTAGTCCATCATTCAGGGTATCAGTGAAAAAACTGAAAGAAAAAGACACCCTATGAAACTCTACTTAATAATTTTTTCCATTTTGATAATTGACCACTAATAACTATCATCTGGGTAAAAAGATTAGACCAGATTTCACCTAGACCCATGCAGGTTTCACCTAGACCATAATTCCATGAGCTACTTTTGAGAATGTCCTGCAAATCTGTCAAAAACCTACTGAAGTCAAGACAGCTAATGTCTGTTGCTATTTCCCTAGTTCAAGACCTCTTATGATGAAGGGTTCTTTTTTTAAATTTATATTTAGAGTCCAAATGATAGCCTTCATTGTATTGCTGTATCTCTAGAGAGGTCAAATTTTAATTGCAATGTCCTTTCAAAAATAAAAATAAAAACTAAGAGAGAGTACAAGAGCAAACATAATTGTAGATAACTCTATCAATGGGTTTTAAAGATAAATGCAAATAGATATTTTTCCTCTATATACAAGTGAGTGGCCTTGCAGTGAAAAATTCCATAGCATTCATTATTAAACTACTACAAATTTGTATGCAGTCTTTCTTTCATTTGTTATACAGTGTATTAATGCAAAGTGTTTGTAGTAGTGACAGTGTAATTTTTTGGAGGGGTTGGGAGGGATGGAACAGTGCTTCTCAGAAGACACGATCTACCATAAGGTTAGAAGCAGATGAGTTTTGGATAGAGCTAATGCAACTTTTTTACTTTATCAGGATCATTGTTTTTGCTATTATGCGTTATGGTCGTTGTCTATAATACATCCTATTTGCATACAACAAACTTACTCATCAAATATATATAGCTAACACTTTCTGAAGAAGGCAGATTGTTAAAAGGAAATGGGGAATGGCTCAGGGAAAGATCTTCAATGTATGTACTATGCCATAAGGAAGTTATGGCAACAGTGACCATCTGTTTGTGGGTACAGGAAAAGCCATTTTATGAGATGACTTAGTTTACCTTTCCAAAGTTCCTAATACTAAACCTTACCAATAGGGCCAACGTTTCCCATGTTATAGACTTTGAGGAGAAGAGAAACAGCAACCCACCCTGCCCATGAGACAAAACTTACCATACTCGCATCAACGATCTGCCCTTTGCCAGATTTGGTACGTTCATATAGGGCTACAATAATACCCATTGCACACATGACACCTCCACCAGCAAAATCAGCCAGAAGGTTTACAGGTGCATAAGGATTTTCACCTTTTCTACCCAGCTTTGACAACACACCTGATAGTAGAGCAAACAAAGTAAACGTAATTATAAAATTAATTATAAACATTAGTTTCTACTTTTCTACAAGTAAAGTATCTTTCTCTATGTGAGCCAATTAGGGAGAAAGCAAACTTCTCCTGACACTGTTTTCTGACTCTGCTCCATCTCTGTTCTCATTCACAAAAGAATGGAATATCCAAAATCATATTAATGAAGATGTATCTAATTCAATAGATTAATAAAGGTCATAGAGATAAAGCACTGATCCTTTGGCTATATAGAAACAATATTTCATATAAAAATACTTGCGCAAAATAACATTATATTAACACTTTGTATATACTTTGAACCTCCCACATAGGAATTCAACAGGCATTATCAGCAAGAGTTAAATCTCAAAAGAACTTCAGTAGATTTTTCTTCTTTAAAAGGTAAAAAAAAAAAAAAAAAAGCAGATCTACAGCTTTTTGTGCACATTACCCTTGAATTAACAATCATAAAAAAGGACTTCATACCAACAATCCTACTTCAGTCCTACCCTCCCTCTTTAACTAGCTTTGAAAATAAGGTTGTATATATGAGGAACGGGCGAGTAATATAAAAAGGTTACCTCCTTTTGCATGCAACATAGATGCAGTGAAGCTGTGTCTTTGCCAGAAATCATGCAGAAAAGAAACAGAGAAAAAGGCTTGGCCACTCTCGTTATTTCAGACAGAGCTCTGAATCTGTTAGCGTTTCTTTACCATCCTGAACAGCCTCTTCACTATCACTTCACTCTTTGTAATTCCTTCATAACAATTCTCTTTGGGGAAGCAAGAAGCTCTCCAGTAAGATCATGTCTCACCTATGTCTACAGCCTAAGGTCTGAGACTTGCAGCATACATGGTCAAAATTTCCTGAAAACTGCATGATTCTGGTCCAGTGTTCAGTTAATGGTCTAATGCAATTTTTAAGTGCAAGCAGCTGCATGTACAGTATAAAGAAGTTTGCAGAGCTTGTAATGCATGTAGAAAGCCCTGTCAGTGACTAGAATTTGACTTTTAACAGTCTAATGGTTGTCACAGGTACCAGCAGATTAACATATTGACTTACATCTAGAATTTCTAATGCAAGTCATTTTGAAGCTTCAGAAAGGAAAGCCCATCAGGAAAATACCCAAGATGTGAGGTCACCTCAATTTTGAGTGCCAATACCTCCCAAATACCTCGTCCTATTTCCTTTAAATTGGTAGAAAAACTTGGCTATGTAAAATTTCAAGCAGATTTTATTCTATTTAAGTTAGAGTCCATTTTTTTAAAACCAGGCTTTTTTTTTTTTTTTTTGTTACCATGGGATGTCTGGCAAGAGAAACACTACCTGCAAAATAGTTAAGTAGTGCTGTGAAGGCTCTAACTCATTCATTTCTTTACCTGATCCTTTTTCAATCTGGAAATCTCATAGACTTTTATACTTTAAAGGTACTGATACATAATTCACATTTAAAATTTGAAATACCAAAATGTTTGTACTTCTGTCTGTTTGAAACTTCCTTCTTGCAGCAGGCCTTTCTCAATTATGGTAAGATAGCAATAACCAAAACTGTACTGATTAAAAAACTGTAAACAGAAAGGACTATCATCTAAGGTTGCAATGGATGACAACGTTTGAATCTTTCCCTAAGTTTGTACCAAATAAAACTGTGACAATTTTTTCAAATCAGGCAGACACAAAGCCAGAAGGGTTTCAAACAAGGTCTCTTCTTCTCTTTTTGATACCCTGACAACCTGATTCCATGAGAGAAGCCTGAATCCATCCCTGAAGAAACTCTATTCCCCAATACAGTGAATCCCCACAGACAGTGGGACTAGATCTCTATTTGCAGCAGTTCTGCTCCAGCACTTTCCTGGGGCTAAAAGTAATGCACCATCCAGTGGTAAGCCATAAGGTTTTGACTCACTTTCTCTCCTCCCTCATAGGTTTGAAAGATAGGCAGAGACAGCAACACACAAGGTCCAGGCAGTGTGAAGAGCAGTAAGTGGGGCTATGCATGAGAGTAGATTGATTGCTACCACAGTTGGGTAATTTTGTCATTGTTTGATATTGCATACCTGTAGAATCATTACGCTTTGTATGAACACACTGTCTTACAATCGCAGACAAAAACTACTTAATTTTAAATCTGCTTTCCTTTGGGATAGTATAATTGCAGAAGAAAAGCACAAGTGAATGCCTTGCAGGCTGTGCAGTTTTACTTTACTTCAAAGCAGCTGCTTACAAGGTAGGCAAAATAATCTGCAGCCCTTCTGGGATTATGATCATACTGATTTTCTACAAGAGAGGCCCCAAAGTAAAAGATAACTATATGTACAGACTTCAGTTCTCTCTTTAAAGAAACAACTTTGTTCAGATAGAACAGCACACAAAAGGAGGAAAATACGCTATGGTCTGAGAAGACATGCTGATCCAGAAGACATGCTGATCCAGACTAACAGCTCACTGCTGCTGCCAAAGTGAACAGTCCTGCTCAGCCCAAGTTTCCTCCTCTTTCTTGCGCCAATTTGTTTTTTTTAATGTCTGTCCAATCCCTTAGTAAACTGCTTCAACTCAACAACCTGGCAGGAAAATATTCCCATTTTTCCTAGGTCAGTTTTTGACATACATGCTCAGGAGCTGAGTCAGCTCACAGAGGGGTCAAACAAACACCAGAGACTGACTGGAGAGAAAGGAGCAGAGAGAAGCACAAGGAAGCAAGAGGAACCCTCCTTCATTGTCAGTGATGCTTTAGATCAGCTCAGCTGCTTCACGAAACTGTATCTCATGTAATTTGAGCTATCTGGAAAGAACTTTTCAATAAATTCTAAGTCTTGATTTAAGAAAAAATAAAAACTTCAACAGGAAATTTTCAGCCTACCTGATAATGCCAAATAATTGATGTCATGGCCTGCAGACTTGGCATATTTTCCCATCTGGCCAAATCCAGTGAGTCTAGCATAGACGAGTCTGGGATTCTCTTGCAAAAGGACTTCTGGACCAAGACCAAGTTTTTCCATGACACCTGGGAAGGAAGGAAAAAGAAAAAAAAAAAGCCACCAAATCCTAGTTCACATTCTTCTTCTTTTTTTTTTTTTAAATGAGACTCAAAATATACAGAATTCATAGTTAAAAGTAAGTGTAAATTACACTACAACAGAACTGAATTACAATTTATGAAATTATAAGTTACAATTCAGTATCCCTATTAAAACATTAATAGCTAGGATGTTATAAATTACCAGCATACTGTATGCATTCTGAATGTAAGCCAATTAAATGGAAATTAAGCTTTATGGTCCTTTCTTTTCATCAGCTTTTTTCTTCTCTTCCCTTCTTACTTCCCCAAAAGTCTGCCAGATTACTTCCATCTTTCATTGGAACATACTTCCTTTGCAAAACCCACATACCCCTCAGTATCCCACGTGTTCCTGTATCTTTAATTCACTGACGCAAATGGGCCGCACAACTATATATTCCACAAATGATTTGCAACAGCTACAAAAGAGCAAATTTTCTTTTGTGCAATGTAAAGAATAAGGAACTTTCAGAGATCTATAAAATAACAGTCTGGGTCAGCATAGTTTACAGTAACCAAGACTAAAATCTTGATGTTGCATTTCTAAAATAGTGGTTTCAAAGAAACATTCCATTTGCACAGAAATCATCGATTTTTATCTGCTTAGTGAATTTTGGTCAGACTATACCCTATAATCCGTACTGGGACTGCAGGGAGGCAGCTTCAAAGGCCTCTTCTACCCCAGAAGCTATTACTGATGCTTCTTTCACAAACTGGTCCATAAAAATCACTTCATCCTCAAATACCTTAAAATCTATCTCTACCACATTACTTAGTAGACAGCAGTAACTGATCAATGCTAAGGAGAAAGCAGTGACATTTGGTAACACATTCCTACCAATTCACAACCATTTTAAGAAGGCAGGTCTATCCAGCTGCCAACAAAAAATGAAAGAAAAAAGAAAACCCTTCTCAAAAGTAAAGTATTAGGACCCGCGGCCACTGCTTAAAATAGGAGCCGGGGGCAGCCAAGGGGCCCGGGGACAGTGAGGGACCGGCCGGCGCAGCTCCGGCGGCGGGGTGCGACGCTCCCGTGGCTTGGCGACCGCGAACTTCTTCCGACGGCAGCGTTGTTACAGACACGCCCAGCTCATAAATTAGCACGTATGATACGGCAAAGGGCTAGCACTGAAGGCTGATTTCTGCCGGCTCCCTCCCTCTTTTATCCTAAGATTTTCAAAAGCGCAAGGGGGAAGAGAACCGGGTGCCCAAAACCCGCTGGCGCACAACGTCACCATCTGACGGTTGAGGGAACGGGGGGCGTCTCATGAAATTCCCTCCTTGCGCCACGGGGGCCCAGTCTTCCCACTGCCCCCCCCTCCCACCCCACCCCCCGTGCCTCCCAGTACAGCGCCCAGGGCCTCCCAGTACGGCCCGCCGCCGCCTCACCGTGGCGGAAGGGCTCGACGAGCACGTCGGCCGCGCGGCAGAGCCGCCGCAGCGCCGCCGCCCCCGCCGGCCGCTTGAGGTCGAGGGCCAGCGAGCGCTTGCCGCGGCCCTGCACGTCGGCGGCCACGGCGGAGCGCGGCGCGCGGTCCACGCGCACCACGCGCGCCCCGAAGTCGGCCAGGATCATGCCGCAGAGCGGCGCCGGCGCCAGCCCCGCCAGCTCCAGCACCCGCACCCCGCTCAGCGCCATGGCGCCCGCCGCCTGCCGAGCGCCGAGACATCGATACCTCAACCTCCCCGCCCCTCCTCGCCGCTAACGGCCGCCGCTAACGGCCGCCCAGGCGCGGGCCGCGCTCGGGAGCGGTCGGCGATCTGCAAGTCGCTCACGGTTTATTCGGTTTATTACCTGAGGCCAAAAGACAACTTCTGTGTCCTCTGCTCTGCAGATACAGAGAATGCCTGCGTTTTCTCCTGTTCTTCCGCTGTTGCGCCTTGTGAGCACAAGCACTTTTCCCATGTCACGTAGAAGTTCGCCCCGGTTTCTACCCAGCAGTTCGGTTTTGCTCAGACTTGAGCCCTGCAGGTGTATTTTCCCTAGCAGCCCCTGGGTAAGACGGACAGGAAAGAGCACAAAAAGCAACACCCGCGTTTCCAAAGAGGCTCCCTGCCGAGCGGGCACACCTGCGGCTCAGGGCCGGTGGGGCGGGCGCGCGGGCCGTCGCCGAGGGCAAAAGAGAGCGGGAGCCCACGTGCCCCTCAGCCGCCCCACGGCGCGCTCCAGCGTGCTAGGCGACCTGCTGAAAAACTGCCTGCGCCACCACATCCGGCTTCACCTCGGGCCGCCTGGCCTGCTGCTCCTGCTGCAGAGGCCGTGCCCGCTCCTGAGGAGCCAGGGCGCATAGCTGGGCTGGCGACATCTTAAACCCGCGAAAGGTTTAATATGATATGTTTAATATCCCTCACTGGGATTTTAACAGCAGCGATCTAGGCCTTAGCGTTCGCAGCTCGCCGTCAGCTCAGCAGTGACGCAAAGGGGAGACCACCGTGTCGCCTGCCCTCGCCCCAACCTCCTGCCCACAGTGAGGGTTGAGCAGTTTTAGCCCAAAGCGGTCTGCCGTCTTCCTGATGCTTTGACCATTTCCCCTGCGCAGAGCACAGTAACTTGTGTTTGGTTAAATCATGCCGGATTCAGTAAAGCCTATATTTGTGCACAGTTGTGCTTATAAAGCCTTCTGGAAAAGCAGCCGCATTTGACTGGAGGCCTGGTAGTTTTGTTTTTGTTTAGGCTGCTCACAGGGATGGACATCCAGCCAGGATAAGGTAGTGAAACAGCGTTAGATTCACAAGGCTTTTCAAACTTACATCCTGCTCCCGGTATCTCCAGTTACCATGTAGGAGACAAAATGAAGAGGACGTTAATATCAATTCCATAGTCATTTTATTTTTTTATTAAGTTAAATGGACTACGAAAACGGGTAAAGGTTGCAAATAGGAATGCATGGTATTTGTCCTACCTCTGCAATAACAGACAGAAGAGCTCTATTTCCAGAACACCCTTTATTGTTCAAGTAGACAAACACCTGATTGCAATTCACTGATTATATCCATTGCTATGCCGCTGTCCACAAGAAATGGAGAGAAAAACATGCACATGTTTATTCAGATATAACTGGCTTATTTCCTTTATTATCCATCTCCCTTAGAGACGCTGTTCCGTATAAAGGTTTGTTTCCACAGTCACCATCGTGTTACTGGGACAAGGCATTTCTTTAAATGATTTTCAGTGTCATTTGTCACCTTTCACCTTAAGGCTCTTGGAGTTTATGTTGAATAGGAAGAGGCAAGTTCTGTTGTGTTGCCTTCTTACATTTCACCTGATGGTGTTTTATTTTATCGAATCCAGGTAACACCATAATCATAGACTGGATTCGGTCTGGATTGTGCAGCCCATAGGTAAGCCTATATGTTTGGGTTTGGGGGGGGGGGGAGCTGTCATCCACTGTTACAAAGGGTACTCCGTGGCAGAAACGTTCCAGCCATGACTTTGTTATAAATGATTCGGTTTCATCAGTGTGAGGCTGGCACTGTGAGCGTTAAATCCAATTTGAAAAACTTATCTTTTAACAAACTAAGAAATAAACAGGTGTGAGAGAGAAACAGAGAGATTCTGATTCACCAAGAGGTGGAGGCTAATGATCTGAATCCAGCAAACTCTCTTGAAGCAGCAAGTTGTCCGGCATAAATTGTATGTTAAAAGCAAGGAGCCTTCCCCTAGCATAGACTTGCAATAAGTACAGTCCAGTGCACATATATGTGATACTATTTAACATGTGTCATTAACATTACAGCAACAGATAGGAGTCTGTGTAAGTTCACCACCGGAGAGGCAGTGGCTATGGAAAAGGAGCCTGTTACAAGGTCAAAACGTGGGCCTGGGTGGCAGGACACTGCTTCTATTTGCATCTTGTCAGAATGCTTTTGTGAGCTTGATTACGTTACTTCAGTTAGTCAGTATCTGTAACATCCTGTGAAATATATACACTCCCTATAGTTAAGTCAGTGCATGCCACAGTGTTGAAAAAATGAAGTAATATATACTGTGGGTTACATCAATATTGCTAACAGAGGTACAGGCACTTCTGTGATGCAGGCTGGCTAGATTGTATGCCAGCTTTGCAGTTTACATCAGATCTGTTGTTTACAATTACTCTCACTTTTCACTCCATTGGAAAAATACCAGGGCAGGAAGGTGAGGTGAAGGTACAGCTATTAATGAAACCTTGATTCTTCCCTTTTGCCTGTATATTATTTATGCCTTAGTCGTATTGCATAAACACATAATAGTCCTTAGCAATGCAAAGTAATAAAGTATGTTCCTGTTAAAAATATGTGTAAATATATGATGTTTTCGATCAAGGGCATTTATTTGAACATGAAAAACATTGGCAACACTAGAAGTTGTTATAATACAGAAGTACAGGGCAACCAGTTCCCTGCTGTTTCAGACAAGTGTGTAACAGCAGGACCCATAGAACACTTGCTCAGCACATTCCCAGCCTCCCGTTTGATTGCCAAACACTTCCCAAAACTCTGTAAATAAATGGCTAGTGTAGAAAAACAAAAGCCACAAATGATAAGGAACCCCATGAAGAGAAAAGGGGAAATCAAAGGTATTACCCATATCCTTGGACCCTATGAGGAATTTAGTAGGTAAAACATTCGTATGATGTTACAAGCTGTGTAACATAAAATCACACCCCTTTTCTACTGCATTAATGTATTAGGTGCATGCACAGAGGTAAAAAGTCTGTCTTAATACATGGTTAAAGAGATACTGGTAACGGTTCAGTTTGTTTTGTTAAATGGAAAAGCAAGACTGCAAAAGAATTGCTCATGTCTGTTGTAATATTTCAAATGTTGGTAATTAGCATTGCCTAAAAATGTGAGTACTGGGACTCTACATAGTGTGAAACTTCCCTAGTTAATTCAAACGTATCCACATCAATCTTAAATTGAGAGCTGTCAGGTTTCTCACAAAGTTGATGGTGGTGTTTCTGTATCCTGAATTTATCAAAGCTTTCAAGCATGGGTGTTTTATCCTGATGTCTGCATTTATGCCTTGCCAAAATAGAAGCTGTGCTCTGTTCATGACACTTCTTGATATCTGCAAAGACAATGTAGATCATACTCCACATTTCTGGCCTTATATTCTGTGTTGTTATGACATGCTGTCCTTTGCACAGTACTCTGTCAAACACAGCAGCTTAATCTTTGAAATTTCAGTACATTCTTCAGCTTGCAGATGGAGCTTCTCTTTGCCTTTCTGTTTTTCTCTGCTTCTGTGCGAGTATGGACTCACACTTGCTTGCTCACTCTTTAAGTGTATATCCTGCCGCACATACAAAAAAAAAAAAAGCCCCAAAGTGAATTTATCGAGATCAATACATCCCTCCGGCGTAGCTGTGAATTCATGCTTCCAGACAGTCTGGTGCTATCTGTCGAAGTTTATGAATTTATATTTAGGAATGACAGCCTACTCTCATCCACAGAAAGTAATTGAACAAGCTGCCTTGTGCTGCTTCACTAAAATAGTCATATCTAGAGAAACTACTGTTTGTGAGTTTTTCAGTCCAGTCGGTCAGTGGGGTGAAGTTTTGGCCTTGCTGCAGTCAATGAGCTTTGCCATTAACTTCTGCAGTTGCTCAATTAAAGTAGAAGAGCCAATTACTAATGTCTGTGCCGGTGACTTCTGTACTGTGGACTTGTACTCCTGTAGCTGAACTAAAATGTTCATTTTTTTAGTTTTCTTTGAGTTATGACTTATGGTATTACTATGCTTTTTTGATTTAGATGAAGAGACTTTGGCCAATAACTTTATATAGCTAATCTTTATACTGACTAATCAGTAGAAAATAAATATTTTCCTGTAAATTTATTATTAACCACTATTGTAGGGACTGAAAACTCTAGACTAGGGGATTCTCAGATTTCGTTTGCTTGGATGCAGAGCTTCAGCTCTGTGCTGCACACCACGCATGTCCAGGGAGATGCATCTGACAATTTACCTGCCATTTTGAAATAATTGCAGTACCTCCATTCTACAGTTTGGCGATCTGGTGCTAATTTATTTTCAGTGAGCCATTCCTGCTGGACAATGTCATCTGCAGCATTCATCGTAGACAATCTTTCCAACATTGCTAGTGCAATTGGTTGATAGCCTTTGTTTTCATGAGCTGTTTCCATCATCCTACCAATGAGCAGTTTATTTGAGCCTTGGCTATAGCCATGAGATACTTAATGCATAACTAATTCACATTCTTGTTCATTTTGCGTCCCTTTGATAATTTGAGAAAGCGAACACTGACCTTTCTGAGAAGCACGTAATCTTGGAGGGAAAAAAGCGTTGACCTGAAATACACTGTCTGAAAGATTTTATTCAAAACAACAATAATTTAACTCTTTTGTAGCTTAAAAAGTGAACAGCAGACAAATTAGATTCCATCCAGCAATTTCTGCTACAGATCAAGACTTTTCCCATGATAGAATGGTACAAACTCTGAAGCCTCATCTCCTGGCCTGAAGTTGTAGTCCTCAAGGTGGAGCGCACAATTAATTCTCCTCAACTTTAGTATGCCGTGAGGGACTGGAGTATTTTTCTTTCATAGACTTGTTAAGAGTAGAAAATGAAGCTTTCAGAAGTTTAAAAATGCTGGAATTAAGGTTGTTGTTGCAAATTTAATTCTTCTGTCTTTCCTTACACATTATATGCTCCATTTTCTATAGTGGCTGTGTTTCATTAGCTATACATTTGGGTGAAGTCACTGAATGAAGCTGTTCTATATTTGTCTTCTGTTACCACATTCCAGGATGTGGTCCATGCCTTATTCAGCAAGCACCATCTTACTGCTGCAGGATGAGACTAAGAAATAGCATATGACTATATAATGGGAAGAACATATTGTGAGGCACATTCAGAAGAAACAGAAGCTAAGATGTCCAAGATGGTTTTAGCATGAGTATTCCAGTCTTGGCTTTGTAACAATGCGATTCTTTTAAAACACTGGTGTTTTTTGTGGAATTTGTCAAGCCTGCTGGATTTTTTCAGAAAAGCAGAAGGATAAAACTCCAGTTGTGCAATTCTTTGCCAATTAACACAAGAAATCTCTTCTGCACTACATGGGTTTTGTTAATCTGTGTGTGTGCTCATGGTCCTTTCCCTGTCTCATTTCAAATGCAGATGCACAATATGGAGCCTCTTCCGCTGTCAACTTTACAGTCTCCATGGCAGGATCAATGAGCTGGATTTTCTCGATCCAGGGGTAGAAAACAAGGACCTGGACAGCTGAAAATTCCCCCAAGAGGGAGGAATTTGCCATTGTCATGAAGCCAGCGTAGTCTCTTCGTGCACTGCCTGCCCCTCCTTGTTCAGGAGAGAAGGTACTGAAGGACAACGTACACACCAGTGAATTAAACAGCAGCACGAATTTCCAGATGTGGGAAATTGCTACGTTATAGCGCTACCTTGCCAAAATTGATGGGTTATACTGCTGCATTACCAGAACAATAAGAGACATTATCAGAACCGTGGTTTTGACCCATGACAAGAAGCTATCTCCCAAACTTTTCTTAGCACCACTCAGAAGTTAGCACAGGCCAGGGGTCAGTCCCAACAGACAGTTTTGCAAGCAGATACTCTACTTTGGAGGCTGAGAGAGTTTAATTAGCATTAATGTAGCCAGATGGTAACTTGGGGCCAGAGAACAGACTCGGGCACTGTTTTGTTTATTAGTATCGATGTAACCAGAGAGCAGAAGGATGAGACTTGGGGGATGAAGCTGTTCCCTGCTGCTACTCCTGTGCCCACAATTCCCTTGAGGAGTCTACCTGATAACGGTAATTAAAGTGGCACTGCAGATGCTTTCACTCATGCTAGGACCGTGTGGTTCTGCCCAAAGAGTAAAGGTGTTGTCACCCTTGGGTGCAAGGGTGGCTGTATGAACGGGGTGGTTTCAGAGAACAAAGCAGAAGCTGACCTCGACAATGCACGTTGTGTAGAGCTCTTTGCATTTATGAAGATAGTTTGTGGAGGTTTTGTCTTTCTTTGGTGTCTCAGTATGATACCCAGCCTGGAGCAGGCTGTGAGAGAACATGCATCTGCAACTGCTTTGCATGCTCCCTTCTCTTGCCTAAGATTTTGAAATCTGAACTGAATACTGTCATTGTTCATTTCCTCTTGGTTGCTGAAGAAGAGCTAACTGCGAAACAAAAGCATTTTGCTATTGATTCACCGTAGTTAAGAACCATGGGCCTTTTTACACACCATTTGGCAGCTGATACCCACTCCTTCTCCCTACATATTTTGTCCTTGTACTGACTTGATTCTGAGCACAAAATGTCTTTTTTAATAATACCAGTTTAGTATAAGAAAATCATTTTTAATAAAAAACACTTTTAACAAAAACTGCTTCAAAAAGCAGTAGGGTGGAACCTCAGTGCAAAATTCCGTGGGGAAGACAAAACATCTGAGGGAAGAGTGTATTCCTCATTTTTCCTTTAGAAAAGTGCTACTTGACTTAAAGATGTGCAGTAAAGAACTATTTATTTTAGATCTGTCATAAATTTACTGTTTTTTTGATTAAACTCAGTTTTTTTCACATGTATCTGCAGAGTGAATGAAAATGGCAACTTTAACCGGCCTTTCTGTGCAATGAACACATTTTCAGTTGAAGTGTATTTGGTCTTTGGTCCCATATCAAATAAAACTGACTTTTTTGAATGCTTTATACTGTTGTGGTAATTGCCAGTTTTTTATGAGCACTTCCTCCAGACATACGTTTGCTCTGCGTTGCCAGACCACTAGGGACCACGCCAACATATATTTGCCTTTTTCTTGTATTCATCTTCATGCTTCTCACTTGAAGTCTACGCTGCCCTTTGCTTTAGTTTTATAAATTCCCCTGCAAACTTCTTCCCACTGAATCTTCTTTTTTGGCAAGTTCAGAGTTTGTAGGTTTGATGTAAGAGACGATAAAAACGTAAGAACAAGAAGGGAGGACCAAGAGCAGGAGCTGATGTTTCATACAGAGCTGGGCTCATATGGGGTTGCTATGGGCTCGCGGCCACAGGCAATGGCAGCACCTGCCTCGGAGGCAGGTTGTCACCCTCCAAGCAGGAGGCTTGCTGCTCTCGCCTGGTCAGAGCCAGGAGTTCATGGGCTGGAGAGAGAGACATAGAGTCAGCTCAGCGAAGACAAGAAACCATTAAGTATGCCCTGTAATACAGCTTTAGAGTTTCTAGGAGGTTTTTCTACCTGCAACACAAATTCCTAAGGGTATGTCAGATGCCTACATCTGACCTTAAGTGTGTTTTTTGTTTTTTTCTTTAGACCAAATTGATCTCCTGAATTTAGGCCGTTCAGTTCCAATTTAATGACTTTTCAGGGACCTAAGGAGTTTGTTGCAAATGGTAGGCGGTGTTGATTCACATAAACCATACAAGATATCACCTATATCAAAACGGAGGACCAGAGTCTTTGAAAGAGAACGCATTTTTTTGAGCATCAGCTAAAGAAGTGGCTTCAGTTATGGACTGCAATGAAAAGACAACTATTATTCATAAATATTTCTGAGAAAAAATATGCATTTCACCTGATTTACTGAATATAAAATAATTTTGAGGGATAGGAATACACACAGGTATTTTTACATAACAGCTATATTTTGAAGGACCTTTAAAATTAATATCTAAGTTAACAATTTATTTGTAAGATATCACAACAATCAGCAGAGATTGCATGCAATAACTTTACGGAGAAAATATCATAGAAATGTCATATGAATACTGGGAAGGATGAACCTTGTTTATAAAAACCTCTTAGCTTTAACCTTGGAACCAAACCATGGTTTGTCAGAAACTTTCAGGCTGATTTTCAGTTGCCTTCCACCCTATCTTAGCAGGGCAAGGTGTACAAAACTTGCAAAAACAACATAAAATGAGAATGGCAAAAGTTGGTGTTCTTTTATGCCATGGTCATTTTCAGAGATAATGTAAAGGACCTTAAAGTGAACCATACGTGACCAGTTTGTAAGTGCTTTATTTTGACCAGAATGAATTAAGAGGCCATACCATAAAGGAAAATGAAGCTCCCAATGGAGATTTAATTTAAATCCCCCTTACAATATAAATTTAAATATACATATACATCCACACACACACACATATGCATGTGCCTGTGTGTGTGTGTGTGTGTGTGTGTATGTATGGGTGTATATACAAAATAAATACATTATTGACCCTTAGTAATGGCTTTCTCCAGTTCAGTAGCAAAATGAATGCTTAGGAAATACGTGTAAAGGACATATCCCCATAGTTTCCTAGTGGTAAAGGTCCTTGGCTGATCTCAGATATGTTGTAGTAAATATAGATGTGAACAAACCATTACAGTTTTACAACTATTAAACTTTATTGGGTAAATGTATGTTTTACACAGTAAGCAAACATTCCTAACACAACAAGAAATAATTTTTTTAAAGATTTTTCTTACCGTGAAAGTTAGCTCATTATGCTGTATATCATACAGGCTTTGTGCACTTAATTCCAAAAGAATAACATTATCTGATTACCTAGTGGGTGGATTTTAGTTTGAAGGCATGCCAAAATGTCACTAAAATGCGTATTGAAATAACATGGTCTCAGGTTTTGAAAGTCTGTGTGGTGCAAACCTACCCCAAATTCATAAAAAGAAAATGAAGTAAAATAAACTATCAGAGGATAGTTCATTAATATTTTCAGTGGTTGATGCATAAAATGAAAAAATAACAAGTCCTAATCATCAAGTACTAGCATGCATTTTTCATCACAAGATGTTGTTTACACAAACTAAGAATGTGTACAAGGACATACAGATCCTTAGGGCATATTTTGATTCTTTTACTCCGTTGTACTGGTAATGGTATCTTTATCCTATATAAAAGAAATTCAAATAAATATTGAACAGAGTTTGCATTTGTTCTAACCTCACCTGCTTGTTATGCATTAATGTCACGGAATGTCTGGTGCAAATCCCTGCTAAAATGTAATTTATCTTTCATCCGTTTTTGTGTGGAGAGCCAGAATATGCGGAAGATGCACACGTTCAAACCTCAGTATTTGTGTAGCCTATTTGGTGCTGATAGGATCATTCTTAAATAAAAAAGAGCAAGATAAGATTTCAGGTACCCAAACTCTGAAAAACTGGAGAGCAAATAATGCTGAAGAACGATCCAGTTTACTGTGATCAGAACTTCTAAGCTAGTCAATGTTTCCTTTTACCAGTTAAATATTGAACTGGGTTAGCTACTGCTTTGCCAGGCTGCAATTTCTTCTCCTGAAATACTGGCTCTTGGCAGGCTGGTAAGCAAACTGTATCAACAACTCCACTGTTAAGTAAATATGCAGTATAACAATGTATATCCTTCTAAAAGAGCTTCAAACTCCACAAAATACGTGTTTCTCTGTGTGTGCTGCCAACAAATTCGCAACCTCTCCAGCGTCTATGGCTCTGCCTTGACACCCTGCATTCAACTACATCAGGTTTCAAAAATCTAAAGGCTAGGAAGGAACATACGGTTCCTCTGTCTGACCACTGCACCCTGAAGGCTAAATTACCTTAGTTTTAAGCTGCTACTAAGGCAAGAATTACTACCACTCATTTTCTTTTTTTTGAGTAAATATGTACTAAAAATCTACAAAAAATGACACCAAATGCATCATCAGAGGTTTGAGATGGCAATGCAATAAACCTGAATTCTTGACATCTTTATTTTCACATTTTTTCTCCTATTTGTAAAGTTCTTTCTAGGCCTTCCTCCTGTAAATCTGCTCTCAGCTGAGCTTACTTATAACTCATTCAGGCCTGTTTCCATAATGCAAGCTTAAATGAACGTGTAAAAAGGACTGAATAAAGGAACAAAAAACCATGAATCCATTGTTCAATTCCTGACGTACAATTAAGTGTATTTACAGACAAAATTGACTTAACTGCGCAAACTGCTCTCTAAATCATGTTAAACTCCTTTGCCTTTCTTTTTCAGTTACGTTGGTGAAGAGAGCAATAGCAACATTTAATACTCCATTAGATGCAACCTAGATGACAATATATCTTCTGCGGATCTGTAATCGTGTCAACTACCCAATGTATTCAGCTCATCTCTGATACACAAATAGCAACGCGCTGCATCCAAACAAGCCTTCTTGATCTTTTTCACCATAATGCTATTCCGTAGTCCAGAGAAAAATGTTAGCTCAAAAAAGAAGCTTCCTCAGATGAATATCTTTTTGGTTGTTTCTTTTTTTACTTCGTTTCAAAAAGAAGAAACCCAGCAAAAGTGGAGAAGCGTTGGTGGTCCCCGTGGAGGGCTCCATTTCCCATTCGCAGCCAAACTTCATCTCCCTTGGCAAGTTTTAGCACCGCACTGTTTCCTGAAGTGTCTGCTTTCCCTTTTGATTCATAGCTAAGGATGAATATTTTACAACAG
Source organism: Struthio camelus (assembly GCF_040807025.1). NCBI lineage: Eukaryota > Metazoa > Chordata > Aves > Struthioniformes > Struthionidae > Struthio > Struthio camelus. The sequence continues at coordinate 56,314,380 of NC_090981.1, read as the reverse complement.
CTCAGCTCTTTCTTTATTGACAATGACCAAGCAAATAACTTGGAAAAAAAAAAACAAATCCAAGGAAGCACATTGCTATCCTGAGCAAAACTTCCCTCCAAGGTTTGCTAACATCTTTTATCTGCTTTACCTGAAAATTTGGGCATCTTTGTGCATCTGATCTACTAGTCAAATCGTGCACCTTATTTCAGTGCATTATTTCCTTCCTTTCTGAAATTCTGGAAGTTTAACTTACTCGGGTTTTATGTGGAGCACCAAAGCAAATTTATTGTTTAAAATAAAACTCTACTCATTCTTCACAGCGCTCTGGATTTCGCATTATGCTCTTTTCCCTTGGATTTATCTCAGCTAATTTTGCATGCCCGCCGGTCAGGAGTCTCATGTAAGCTGAGTACCTGCACTCCCTGCTGCCAGTAGACAGTTCACTCCGGCCTAAGGCCCTTTGCTTGAACTTAGATCTGTCCAACGTGGGCTAACCTGCTGACTTTGCATGTGTGTCGGTTTCCTTTCTTCCACCTGTTGTCTTTTCTGACATTAATGCTTCAGGAAAAATAGCTGAGTACTTTTTCTTTTGTAAGATCTTAGGGGGAACGAAACACCCGTTGGAGGTGCCTCGGCTACTGGCTGTTGAAGAAGCCTAGACAACTTAAATGAATCTGCTGTTTTCAAGGTGCCTAAAATACTGTGTGATGAGTCTAAACTTTTCTGTCTGTTTATGAAGGCTCAAGAAAAAGCTTGATTTTGGCATCCGGCTCATTGTTGGTATTAAGTGAATAATAATAAAGATACTTTTTTTTTTTCCCCAGGTATTAATCTGGCTACTAGCTCTTGACCTGTCCATTACACAAGTTGCTATGCTAAAAGTGTATCCTATTCTTCATTATTCTCAAGTAACACAAACAATTCAAAAACTTTTTAATCAAGATATGTTAACAATAAAGCCAGTAAATGGAGCTTTTGCTTTTTACTCCTTTGCTTCTTACTCCTGTAGTTACTTACTCCTTACTACTGTAGTACTACTGCTCTCTTCTAAAGTAACCTGCTTTCCTCTAATCTTTAACAAGACTATTATTAATTGCTGCATACTGCATTACTCCCCTTCTCTTACAGGTTGAACGAAGATGGAGGTATGTTTTTAACAGAGTAACAGCATGTTACCACAGGACTCAAACCCTGATTTGCAATGTTAATTCCTTTCCTCAAACTTTGAGGAACTTCTAATCAAGGCTAAATTTTAGGCACATGTTCTGTGGCAGATATGATCCAAATCTGCAAGTTGAGTAGGGCAAAATACAATACAATTTTTTTGTTGTTTATTTCACCCTACTGTTTTCCTTCCAAAAAGGAACAATTTCACATTTCTTGCAACGTAAGCAAGAATTCACATCTGTGCAAACATGTCTTCTGCAGTGAAAATGGCCTGGCTCTCCACTTACCTATATAAGCTGAAAACAGTATTGCCATTATGCATTAGGTACACGTACACTTCCTCCACATCTTCATGTTTCATCATATTGAAGGTAAAGAAATACACCCCTGAAAAGGTTAAACATTTATAACGTGTTTGCTTCATAGAATGAGGTAGTCATGCTACAGGCTGGTGCTTCTTGCTTAGAAATCCTAACAGCTGAAGCCAAATTCACCTTTCAGTCGTCAATGGGTATTTCACTTCCACTTACAGTGTGCCAAAATCTGACTAATTTTTGTTCTGTGAATGACAGGGGTTCAGCCACATGCCATTCCAGAGAAGTGATGGCCCTTGGGCACATGCAGGACCGCTCATCCCTTCCGTCTCTCCAAAACGGAAGTTTCCCGGAGGCTGAGCCTAGTAACCCCTCTTTCACCTTTTCCTCCTTGCTCTCCCGCTCCCACCTATTCCCGAAAGGGCAGTCTCCAGGGCAGCTCCTGCTCAGCCCCAGAGGCCATCCCAGGTCGGACAGGGCACGAGCCTTGTAGCAGCACCTGCTGCTGCGTGCCTGCCACACTGCGTCCTGCATGACACGGACGCAGCCTTTGCTCTCTGCCCTTGCACAGGCCACCCCTTGCCCTCACCCTTTTCTATTCAGCTCTTCGAAAGGCACTGGCAATGCCATCAGTACAACCACGTTACATGTCACGAGGTCTATGAGGCTCCCATAGGACGGAGGAGAAGCTTCTGGATCCTCAGCAGCGAGGGCTGTAGCATTAACCCTGCAACGTTCTGGGTGCTGTGAGCTTAGCATTAGTATCAAAGTCATTAAATCGTTATGGGTGAAAGTTTAATGCCCACATATACCTTAATCTCAAAGGGAGGCAGATCTGTGAGGAAAATCACACATGCTCCTAATTGTCTGCAAGACAAGTGCCACAGCAAGCTTGGAGGCCTGACTTTCATTTATGCTAATGTCGCTTTTCACAGCGGGACGTAAATGAGTGGAAGGGTGAGAAAAGCCAGGTGAAGGACGGTGATCTCAGGCTTTGCTTAGACGTATTTTTGGTTAGGCATGTGGCCATCCATCCGCACCACAGCTGTGTGAATTGGGGGATTGACACAGATGAAAAATGACTCAGGAAAACCTGTAATGCCTCATTTCTAGCCACATCTGGCCCAGCTCATGGCGCAGGGGAAAGCAGGGACAGTGGGGGTGACAGGAGGCAGGAGAAGGCAACTGCAGAGCTGACGCTGTGATGTGAGGCCATGGCTTTCTCATCATGGCAGCAGAAGCGCTAAAGGTCTAAATGCAGGCTGTCCCGCTTCCTCCGCACCACTGGCCATGCATCCTCCTCCTGCCTTGAGGCCAGCACTAATGCCATTGGCGAGCCTTCTCCTGGTTTGCTGTGTTTCCAGTCTCATTTTTCCTGAAGGCAAGAGCTACACAGGCTATTCCCATGAGCCTCATCAGCGCCTTGTGCAAATGCACTACTATTTTCTCATCACTATTAGCCACACTTCTCCCCATAGCTCCCAGAATTATGTTATTTTGTTTTGCAAGCACTCACCGTTCACTGGAGCTCCAAATCTACCAGTCATGACATCAAAGAAATTGCCGACATTGGTTTCAACACTACTGAAGATGATGCCACTGTTCTGGTTACTGAAGTGTGTAGCCATGGAAGCCATGAATGCAACCTACACAAATGCAGTTCTTATTTAGTCCGTTATTCATAAAATGCGCAAATATAAGGAGTCAGCTACAGAATTTCATCTCGTATTTGCGGTCTGTTTATTTTCCTGACAGAGATGTTCTTCTAGGGTCTGATCCAAGGCCATTAAACTCTAGTAACAAATCTCCCATTGAATGAAATTGGAAGAGGACTAGCTTCCTTACGTTCAATTGGGCTATTCATAACTGTAAAAGTAAGTGTATGGGCAAGTGTTTGCAGGTCAGGACCTTAGTTTGGGATTTTATTTACCTTAAATTCTCTCTAGAATGATGCAATAGAAAAGTGGCACTGAAATATGTGGTGTTTTGCATAAAAATAATTTAATTAGTTTTTATATGTTCCCCAATGCATGTAAGCTGGATATTGCTTTTAACTGAAAGTGTGAAATAAATCGTGCATGATAAAAATCCATACACATTAGTATTTCTTGTTAACTACTTTCAGAGATGCATGAAGCATTTTTATTAGAGGTGTCCTAGAAGTAAAGTGACTGGGATTCAGCAGTCACTGCTTTTTCTCTCTTACCAGGTGCTCTGTATCCCTCAGTAATGACAGAGGGTGATGGAGATCAAAAGAGGAAACTAAGAACGTGAAAACTGTGCTTGAACTTCCTATTAACCTTCTTGCAGTGAGATGCATCAGTTGTGGAAAATATTTCATAGGAAGCAGTGCAAAACCATCTACCTAGGCAGGGAAAGGGGCCATCCCGTCTGCGAGGCTGAGGTCCCCCAGCTGACTGTCAGTGGAGGGGACACAAGCAGAGCCACTGCACCTGAATGCCAGAAGACTACGAAGGGACAAACATTTTATTTCTATCTCTCAACTTCTTAGATGAAAAGTGTTCAGTTACAGTTGTTACTGCTCACAAAAGTGATTTTTCATGAGATTTCAGCTACATAGGAATTAAAAAGAAAAAAAAATGCTCTTTTGATTTCAGATCCAAACGAGAATGAAATTGGAACAGACAAAATCAAATGCAAGTTCGGATCCGACACTGGAAATCGTAAGCTATCATCTGCTCAGAAATCTGAGGAGCACCAGATGTGAGCTCAAAGCCTGGGCTTATTTTCCTTATCCCTGCATGTATGCATTTACTATAACAGCAAACTGTTAACTTCTTGTTTCTTAGCCAGGATCATGTCAAAGTTCATCATGCGTTAAAGCAAAGCAGCTGCAATGGCAGCTTGATGGAATTTATTACTTTTTGTCTAGATTCCAATTCACATTCCCTTTGACCCCGAGCTACTTTTCTTGGGCTCACCAAAAGAGTTGAAAAAGGTGTCTTTTCTCCCTATGTCCCATTTTGAAGTAGCAGATCAACATGGACACAGCTATCTTTCAAAATAATCCTGCGCTTAATGGCATTGTATTCAAAAGTGTTTTCTCCTCTCCCTATCCCCTCTCTAAAAGCACGATGTTGACGAGAAACTATGTGCTTACTGGGTCAAGATTTTTTAAGCATGTCTGTTAAATACAGTGAAGAGATTTACTTTAAAGCAAGTATTGCAATATGAGCCTTTATTTTGATCATTTTTAACTGTTCAGTATTTAACTTACTTATTATTACTGCCACTACCTTAATATTAGGAGAAATACTTGATAGCTCATTTTAGAATTGCAAGAGTATTGCAAAACCCATTAATTTTGGAAATCATTTTCAGGCTGAATTTTATTCCATGCAGTTATCCCATCTCCATGCAACCTAGGGCTGAGCTTTCAAATATATACAATGCCAAGAAATCCAAAGCTATTTTCCCCCATTGCACACATGTTGGTTTACTAGTGACTAGTTAATTTTCATGTTTTTTCTGAAGATATGAAGAAGCTCTAATCCAAAAGCCATGCACAACTTAGCTAGGTTGACACAGCAGCGAGCCCAAACAAATATACCTCATCCCTCAGCAGAGCTGACAGCTCAACTCTGAACCCACGTCATGCTCGCCTGGCTTTTGGATAGCTGAATCATAGGCAGAACCTACCTGCTTCTCCCTCATGGCAGCTGTACGGAAATAACCCACGTAATGCAGAGCAACATTTTTAAGGTGCTGGGATACTTTAAATAAACACAGATAGTTGCTGGGCAGCATTTTTCAAAACCTAAAAACTCTGGACTTCACGCAAAGGTTTTGACCCAATACTTTTGAGGATTTGGATATATATGCCGCTGCAAATCTCATAGGGCCTGGCAGACCTCAAAAGCGTGGGCCTGAGTGACGCCTTTACTATTCTCGTATGGCCTAGGAAGTGCGGAGTTAGGTATGTGATCTAGCCTAATGGGAAAACAATGGTGCCATTTACTCTTCGTTAATGATCCAGATATTGGCTTTCTGCCCTGAAAGGGAACGGTATATGCTTCTTCCTGCTCATTTTGCAGCTGGATTCTTACTCTGAAGAAAGGCTAAGCCCTGGTGTCTTTCTTTTCCAGGAAGATCTGGCAGAGCACATTTCTCAGTCCTGACAAGTGCTATATATGTCACTCTATAGTGTATTCTGTTACAGATGGATTTGCTTCGCAAGTATCCTATGGTAATTAGGCACAGCTTTGCAGAGGAGAAAGCTTCATAACCTCCCTAACCCAAACACTGCTGCAGACAGCACGAGCCAGAGATTTTGTACCTGCAGCTCTGGGGGAATCCCAGGGTAACCCTTCTCGCCTTTGGGTCCGTGATGGCCACGCTCTCCCCTCGGTCCCATATCTCCTTTGTCTCCTTTCTCACCTTTGGCTCCTTCCTGGCCTGTTGCTCCATTATTTCCATTGTTTCCATGATTTCCTTAAAAGAAACAGCTTTCTGTTTGACTTAAAGAACTTTATATAATGTATTCTAACAGATACCCGTGACGGGTTTCTTTTCCACCAGTTCACTACACACACGCTTTTCAGTGTCATAAGACCCATAGTGAGCTGCCAACGGACAAGCTGTGTGGTTAAGGTGAAGGTTAAGGTTTCGACGAGCAAATTTCCAAAAGGAGATGCGATTATGTTTAAGAGTTAACCCTCATGCGACCTTGGTGTTGCTGTACGAACTGCAGATGCCTCAGGTCCCTGAGCTGCTAGCTGTAGGACCGGGCAGTTGCACAGGAAGAAACCTTGGCGGATGCAAGGCTCAGGGAAAGCGAAGGCCACTGCCCGGTGGGGACATACCAGATGGTCCATGTGGGCGCTTCTGCTTTTCCTTGTGTGCAAAATCTTGTTTCTTGTTGCTTTCATAGGATAATTTGGAGGAACATTTTGCTATCTTTAAAATTCATGTTGCAAATGGAGAATGGTGGTAACCTTAAACTAGCTAAAAGATATTTGAGGGTCTCCATTCTCAGGGTGCAGGTCACCTCGAAGGGGTTGACTGGTCATTCCTAAACTTAAAGAAAGACAAAAGTCCTATAATGAAGCTTTTCTGAGGTGGTTTCATATAAAGGGAGTCATTGTAGAAAGGTGTTTCTGCATCTGTAGTATTACTTACTTTCTGATGTTTATTGAGGAAATTACTGAGCAAATGTCTGCGACTGACAAAATTTTAAAGCTGGCTAGAATAACTGAATAATTCTTATGCTTACCTGAAGCAAGATCCTGGCCTTTAAATTAATTACTAAGGGGTTTAGTTAATGTAATCATTGATCTAATTCTACCTGAATTGAAACGAGATCCTTCACAGCTCTTCTTGTTCTTTAATGAAAAGCGATTAGTGACTCTAATTGTGAATTTGCAAGAAGAACGGTATTGTTTGAGGTCAAATCTAATGAGTAAGTGATTCTTCAAAGTTTTTGTATGGAGAAAAAAATTGACATCAAACAAGGAAGCTAAATGGTAGATGTAAATAAGCACATTTTTTGTTTGAATGGAGAAATCGATAGCCTTTAAAAATTAAAAGAAAGATCTTTCATATAAAACAAGAACCACTTCTCTGTTTAGAACAGAAGTGTGAAAGTGGTATTTGAATCAATCAATCAAGTGAACTGCAGCTGTTGTCATTTCCTTTAGGTGTGTAACGATACAAAATGCAGCAGATGAAGGAGACAGAAATTCTCGGCTGCAGAAGGATGCCGTGGAGCAAGCGTTTGTGGTGTCTTTTGGCAGCATGAGGGTGCGACTGAGTCACGTTCTCGCATGAGGGAAGGGCAAAGCTGGGTCTCCACCGTGCCTAGATGCAGCCACAGCAGCGTACTGACTGGCAGCCCTGAAAGTCTGGGCATAACACAAAGTCTTGTCCCACTTCCAAGAAGGCAACTCTTTAATACATACAGCAGTATTTCAGCATGAGAGGCCTCACTGTTACATTTCTCCTACATTTGCAATGATCAATACTATTCTTACAAAGCATTGATGCATGAAATAAATTCTAGCTCGTAGCAGGCTAATACCAAATACACCTAATACCTAATTATGCCTAATACCAAAATATGTCAAAGTAACAATTTATTTTCGTATTTTTGCAATCTGAAGCTAATTCTTTAAACACTTCATTTAGAATAGTAAGTCAGATGTACCTATTACTGGAAAATGTTCCTCTCATAGTACCTAAAATCACCTTAAGGAAAGGCTGCTTCAATTTTTTGTGTATTGTTATCTATTATTTCTTAACTGTCAGTAAATTTGTGAGACAGAAGGATAACGAAATAATATTTTTATTGTAGTAACAGAAGAGAAAAGGTTAGGAAGATGAGACAAATCTATCAGTCAGTAACATGTTAATTTACTTTACATATCTGCTTTAGAAACGACCATTTCATGAAGGTAGCCACCATAACAAGCTTACACCAAGGTACAACTGTCTTTTTGCCTTCTACAGGTTTATCTTTTTCCATACCAATTACTAGATCAAATTACACCCTTTTCTTATGTATCCTGTTATTCTGTGTGTGTTTTTAATAAATAAATTATTTTGTGTTAGGGAAGACAACATGAAAAGAGTAGAAGAAGAAATTTCCATGAGAGAATAGAGCGTATGTGTCTCTGTAAAAATTTGGTTTGCAGTACACTAGATAAAAAAAACTCCTAAATGCAGCATAATTTAGCATTGCTGGATATTCAATGGTGAAAGCAATAATCAACTCCAGGGAACAAGTTCTCCCAGCTTTAATGGAAGTTTCATGCAGCTTTAAGAAGAGAGAGCAATTTGGCCTAGAAATGCAAGAAGACTACTTTCAGTATGAATTTCTGAAAGCTGAATTTTATTAACAAATTGTTTTTCACTGGAGTAGACTTCAGGGTCTAACTTTTCAGTTAGACTATCTTCCCTATCTTCCCCTATCTTCCCTGAAATTACAGAAAAACCCGTTTCCACATCTCTCCCCAAATTCTGATGTTTAGACCATTCTCATAGAATATCCTGTAATGTGTAGCCTGTAAATATATGCTGATCAAGAATCAATTAAACATCTTTACCTGGCATCCCAGGGGGCCCGGGAGGTCCTGGGGGCCCTTGGTAGAGTCGAACACCAAAATCACCACGGCAGCAGGTACTGCAGTCTGGATTCTGCGGTCCCGTTTGTGGGGGCTAAGTGCACAAAAATAGGTATTAAGTAACTCATTCATGGAATGCATCAATCATATGCATGTTGGTTACAGGGTCTTCATTATATATCCTCAGTTTATATATTTGCGTAAGTTTTCAAAACACTTCTTATCTGAACTGAAATCTACCAAACTTGGATTCCCCCAAAGATGTTATTTTTGGAAGACTTAAGGAAAAAAGCTCTTCAAGTGTTCTAAGAGCTATATGAACGTAGAGAGGGAAAAAAAAAGCTGCTGTGTTAAAAAATGGGGGATTTGGAAATAAAATAATACTGAGTAACGAAAGTTAGATGGATATATCATTAGGTTCCTAACCTGCTTTTCACTGACACCAGATTTCAGCAAAGACCCTTTGCTGACAAACAAGCCTAAGTGCAACAAGTGGCAGGAAACAAAGGCCTTCCTTTGGCCTTCAGCAGTGAGCTGTCCTCTGCTAAACCTGGAGAAAACTGGGCTGGACTGCCAAAAGGAGATATACAAAATTGTCCATGCAGCAAATTCCTGTTAATGCCCCCAGAGTTGCATATTTACAGGTTATTAAAGTTAGAAGAACCTACAAAAGTGCCAAGATACGTGAGAAAAGTCAAACTGACCATGAATAAAGTGTTATGGACATTTGATTGATTATTTATAGCTGAGGTTGTGTAAGCATGAAAACCTGTTTATATGATGAAACACATAGCAACATAAATAACTAATGAGTTCATTATGCTACTGTAGTAATAGTTTAATAGAGTTTTATTTCACTGCTTTTCTTTCCCAAATTGCTATATTTAGACTAATGGATTCTCATTCAGTTCTGGTTAGATTTTATAACTAGGCTATCAAGTTGATTTAGCAGTTACAAAGCTTTCAGTGGGTCAGCTGAGGTAGAGGTCCAGGTCCTTCTACCTCCTTCTCATTTTTCCTTCTTTGTTGCTTTTTCCCTACAATTCTTTGCTATTAACCTGAAGTACAAATCTGCAGTGCTTAAGATCTGCTGGGGAATAGTCACACCAGTCTGACTGCTACTTTTTTTCTAATCATTCTCCTATTTGTCTTCCTTTCCTTTCTTTTCACTGCTGTTCTTCATCATCCTCAAACTACTTGCCTAAAGCAGACCTACTGGTTTAACTGCACCAAATGAGCCCCTGGTGAGCTGGGAACAGCCAAATAAACACATAGCTGCACTGTATTCCTACCCTTGAGGCCACCAGCTGGCTTGATCTGAAACATTGAAGCTTATTGCCCATCTTTTGGATGATGCCAAGCACACCCCCAAGAAGTCATTAATTTCAAAAGGCTCAGGAATTTAATTTTATGGAAATAGAAAACACCTTTTATGCCACCAAAATACTGCCGTGGCTCCGATGGATCAGACGCGTGCACTGTTGAGCTGGAAGTGCTGATGGCAAAGATGCCATGGGGAAAAAGGCCAGCTGGAGAGCTCAGAAAGTGGGCATTGTATTCAAAGAGGCACGGAAATTTTAACAATTGCCCGTGGCCAGAAGGGCTTTGGATTATGGGTTTTTGGTCAGTCCTATGCTGTTTACCCTCATTCTGATAACGGCTATACTGTATGAGAAAAAATGAGTTCTACCTGCTGGACTATATGTCCCTGGAGGACCCATCTGTATGCTTCTTGCTGTCTAATCTCTCCCAGTTGTTAGCAAGAACAAAACTGACAATCTCCAGATGTACTGGTCAAAGCTTTCCTAATATGAGATAAGAAGTAGCCCTGCTTTCAGCTAGTTTTCCATTCTTGAAGGGGAGCCAAATGCAAGAGGACTGGAGTTATGCAAATGTTTTGCACTCCCTGGAACGCTGATTTTCAATGTTGTGCTGAGCTCGAAATCTCCAGCGCTTTTCTGGCAGCGCTTGATATTCCTGATAAGTAGGAAGGCCAACTATAGAAGCATCTGTCAAGAGCAAATAGATAGTACCAGCCTAGAAATATCCAAGTGCTTCAAGTTATCTACAATCTAACTGTGGATTATAGGTAAGGAAAAGGATGAGTCCAGGGATCTGGATTTCATGTATCAAAAAGAAGTCTTACTCAAGTGTATAAGGCTCTCTGAAGAGGTAAGACTTATTTCCTTACCCAGAGCTCTGAAATCCCGAACAGCGTTGTTAGCTAACCAGCAAGGTTGTTCTAAAATAGACACTAGTACTGGTCATAACCAGTTAGACATTACCTCTCCAATAGCTCAACAGGTTATTACATGTGAAAGGGAGCAAGTCCTGCCAGCCTGGTTGTATTAGAACAGTTCCACTGACTTCAAAACAACTACTTCTGCAAGCTGTGAAGTAATATTGACTTATTATCTTTACTAATCCTTCGACTAGGAGAAAAAATGTTCATAATCAGCTGCCAAGAACAATGGATATTCAGGATACTTTTCTAATCTCTAAAAACAGAGGACTTCATGAAAAACACATTTAAAGTAAACATCTGCACGTAATGTAAAATTACACTCAAATGGGACATAAAGATTAATTGCAGCCTACTTGCCAAAGGGGTCCTATGCATCAATTTGTACATAAATTTTATTGCACAATGAATCTTTGGCATTGCTCTCCAGAACAGGAATATGATTCAGCAGCTTACGAAATGCATCTGCCACACTGATATCCTAGTACAGTTGGAAAACTAGAAATGAGGACACCGGGGATATTTGTTGAACTTCCTTTGATTTAGCAGGTAGGAGGCAATTCTAGGGAGCAGATGGCCTATAAAATTCCTTTAATTTAAACCTGTGATGCAATCAGAATTGGAGAACCAGCCCTCTTTCCATTTCCTGGTTAATTTTCTGGGTTTCTGTTTATATTGTCAAAGACAATACAGAAGAGCAAAGTGCATCCATCAATCATTTCCTGTGCTGAAAGAGAAACAGCCTGTCTCTGTGGGCACCAAAGTCCTCCCTCCTCTTGCAAAGGAATAAACAAACCACCAAAATTCAGGGCAAAAAGCCAACAGGGTCAGGGGTATTTGAAGGTTTTCAAGCAACGTAAGAAGGAAGAACATGTCTTGCTCTCATCATTCATTAAGAGTTCTTGTGCTTCAGAAATGCACCTTATATTTTTCAGAAGTTACCAGCAGCCTGGAAACTGGCCGGTGCAGCAAAGATAAATACTATTGTCTCTTTGGCACAACAGTGAATGTGATGTTTAAAACACTTTAGCAGAAGGGTAAAATTCTCCAGCCAGGGCTAAGACAATCAAGAAAGTAGGGATTTTAGGGACGAAACCTTTCCATTCACAGCTTGGGTGTTTTTCAGCTGTTGCAGTTGCCAAACAGCTTCCAGATAGCTCAAGGAGAAGGAAGAGGTTTGCTATAACCTAAAACATGTCCCTGCCACCTTTGCTCCCCCTCTGCCTGGAAACCCAGAGCGTCTCGAGATGGAAAATGCCGATTGCATCAGCCACTCTGTGATGGATTATCCCTGTTGTGCATCTGCTAATGCTCCATTTCATTTAAGTAAGCCAAAAATGGCATCATTTCCCCAGCAAAGATTGCTTCCTAGGGACCAGACTGGCAGGTGAATGACCTGCCATCAGCTGTACTCAGGCTAGCTGGACTCAGTCTTAATGTCACAGCTTCTTCCCCACCAGGCAAATCCAAACACATTGTACTAAACTATCTGATGAGAAACACAGGCACCCCAAAGATCACAGTGGTACTTTGTGTCCAAGGGAGAGTTTGGCCCTTAACAAAGTCATAGTTTTATATTAAATCCTGCATTATCTGAAATTATGTTGACGTCAAGAAGAATCTTCTGTAATTATCACCACTGTAGGGTCTGTAGTATGCAGCTGCACAAGTCCCTATGCAGTAAAGAGGAACACACACACAAACATACACTAGCTGGTTCATGGGACTATATATCTGATTGTTCACACTGCTTATATACGGTAAGTGCAATTTAACATACCTAAGTTAAATATCTATTTTTCTGAGTGGACTGCAGAACATATAACTCCTGCCTAAGAAATTCAAAATGCAATGCACTGTAAAATTTAAACACAGGGAACATAGCGGTATATTTAACCTATTCCAGTACTTGGAAGTGTTTCAGTTCTTTAAGCCCAGCACAGTACTAAAATCAAATCTGTCTCCTTATCGTGAAACAGGTTATTATTCAATGCTTATCCACATGTCCCTGATCTTTGGAACTCAGAATATAATGGTTAGATCTGAAAAAGTTGTAAAACGCAAATGGCAAAAGGCAAACTATACAGAGCTCAATCATTTGTATCAGAAATAGGAACAAAACACCCACGTTGTTGCCTTAAAAAACATACCAAGCAACAAAACAGTTTTGCCTACTGTGAGAAAAAGCTTCATCTTCTGTCCTTCAAAGTTTTGCCTTTAAATTTTGATGGCAGTATTTTATGTATAATCAAATGATGCAATTTTCCCTTTGCTGTGAGCTAATGACTATAATGTATAAATTGCCATGTAAACAGCATAAAAAGAGCTACGGTTTAAAAAGCAGGCACTACACATGATTTTAAAAACATTTCATTCCAAATGTTTTTTTCCACTGAAACTGAAAGTCAATTTGATATATCATTATTACATCTACTTGGAGCTGAGATACAACATTAGTGCCTGTTTTTTCAAGCTATTCCTTAGAATAATAATTGTGAATACTGAGAATTTCATTGTTTGTCTCAAGCTCAAAAGACTATATTTTCTATACATAATTTAATAAGTAAACTTTTTCACTGCCATTTGAATCCTTCCAAATATCTCTGCAAATTCCATGATTTTCCTTCACTTCCAAATGAATTAATAGCATATTTAATACTAATGTGTTAAACAAGAAATATTCTGAAACAACTAAGAGACTGTATATCACAACACACGATTGCATAGGATCATAGTTTCGGCAAAACAACGGGCTGCTGTGCATGTTGGTACCAGTGTCCCAGAACACTGCTGGTCCTACTAGTTCATTAAAAGATCCTATAAAGCAGCTTGGCAGGATACAGACCAGTAAGCAGCTTTCATAAAATTCATTTCATAAATATATCACTAGTAATCTTAGAAAAAAAGATCTCATTAGCTTTAAAGTTATCTTTAGAAGATTAATTCAGAGTACCTGGACTCTATCTGAGGTAGTCAGTTCTACATCATCTACCTCTGGTCTCAGGACTTTTTGGTCTGTAGAAGTGCTATTAGCAACAGTCCACTCTATAAGTTGACTCCGCTGTTTCAATATTTCCCTGCTTCTGGAACCTTTATGGCCAGTCTGGTGGTGACTTTGCAATACTTTGGCCACTGGTTTATAAGATCTTCTGCTCACCTCCATGTATTCATCTTGACACAGGCAAAATGGAAGAAAAAATAAAGCCAGCAGATGCCAACTGATGAAATCCTTCTCTGCCATGTTATTGAAAATAATTTCTCAGGAGTCCAGCAAGTGTCTTGCAGAAGGAGAACCTCTTTGCTGCACCAGGAGTTATGCGGTCCTTTCGGCTTTTCCACTAGTAAGCCTGGCACTGAGATCAGTACCAGGTTTTATACGGTTGTGTGCAATAAATAAAATGAAAAATGCCAAACTGACAGGATCCTTCATCCAAAATCAGTCATGCTTCTTTAAACAAACCAGGCATTATTCACCACTTCACCACCACAAGGAAAATTGATTTGTATGCTGGAAATGGCCACAGCATTTAACGGACTCCCGTGGTTCCTATTTGGGGGCATTAAAAAATGTAGCACCTTTTCTTTGGCATGTTTTTGTTTAAGTGTGAAAAAATGTGATGGAAATGGAGAACATGTGGCTAATGGTTTACGTTCCTTGATTAGACATGGAAAGGCTGTGAATTCACACTCTAAAATGTCTTTTGGACACAGTCACCTTCCTTATTTGCCAGGAAATTCACACACACAACTGCGTCAGCCCAGTCCGAAAATTCTTCCAAGAGCAATTAGGAAACAAAAGCACAAGAGGAGTTTTGCATATGATTCTGACCCAGTGGCTGCTTCTGACTATGGTTTTCATTCAGTAAAAGAAAAATATTGAATTTCTGTCAGTTGGCTGACAGTGGAAGGAGACAGGGTAAGTAGCTCTGAAAAACTGGGTTGAATTCAGATTTACAGAGCCCCGTTTCTCAGCATCAGTTCAGCTTACTCAGCCAGGCAATATTTTTTCCCTTGAGTTTCCAGTGTTGTGCTAAATGCATCTGCCAAACCAGATTTTATTTCTTCACTGCCAAGTAAATATCATTTACTGGGGGCTTATTTTATACTAAAAGAATCAAATTATATAGGTATAATAATATCCTTATTATATTTTTTGAACCACCCACTAGTATCCTCCAGAATGCCATAACTGCAGACTACTGTTTTGCAAATGTTTACCCATAGTCTTGCACACCCCACCAGCCTTTCCGAGAGCAAGTAGCTCCCTGGCCTGTGAGAAAGACTTAACTACAGGCTGCAACAGCATTACTAAAGGCATCAGTCCCTGGGAACAATCTCCAGCCCTGCAACGAGATGGACTGGCTCAAACTCAGGTTGTCTGCGGCCGACCGCTCTGCATTGTGTTTGCCTGGGGCTGCTCCAGGATCTCTGTGGTGCTCCATGGCTTTACATTTGAATTATTCCCCCCTCCTTTTTTTTTTACTGTATTTCTTCCTGTTCAGTGGGCCTGAGGAAATGTGAGGTTTGTGCTGCAGCCCTGCTACAGTGATTTTTCTTTTTTTAGAGCATGATGCTATGTTTGCATGTTCTATGACGGGATGATAGGGAAGAGGGAGCACCAGGGGCCTGCTGGGATGGGGTTGGAGGATTCATCCATCCATAAGGCCGTCTCTGAGTTTAACAAAGCTCACCTAGGCTTCATTTTGGGAGGAAAAAGTCAGTCTACTCCAAAAGAGATCCTGGGAACAAACCAGGATGCGGCCAGCCAGAAGGCCAAGACCCAGGAGCGAAGTGAGGAGCTGAGATATTTGCCAATGTCAAAAGCCTTGAGCACAGCAGAAAGCTGCGGCAGCAGAGCATAACCAGCACAGACGCAGCTAAACAAGGGAACTGAGTTATCGCCACTAAAACGCACGAGCTTCGCCGAGTGCAGCTGCACGAGGCAGCTGTCGTCGCTCTTCACTCCCCTGCCTGGGGACTCTCTACGCAGGGTTGGGAGAAATAAAGCCAGATCCTAATCTTCGGAAAGTCACAGAAAACCCTCTTTTTGACCCCAGGGAAGGAAAATAAGCCTCAAGCAGCAGGGATTTGAATATGGGCTGTGGCTGTCTCTTTCTCTCTTTAAGATGAGCCACAGAAGGGGTATTAATGATTTGAAGTGATTTGAAGGCTGTTCAAACCCTTGCAGATGCTGGAACAGATGAGTAATTGATATTTGCTGAACAGTGGGGAGAAACTGCTGTCTGCTTTATATTCCAGTCCTTTCTACGGGAGACACCAGGGCAAGTCTCACCACAGGAGGAGACGTTGGCTGGGGACGTCAACCTAGGGCATGAGAAACGCTCAGTCTAAGCACATCTGCCCAGAGCACAAGTGCTAACCAGGTTGTCAACGTAGGTGGTTGCCCCCAGTATTTCCCACCTAACAGCCCCCATAGAGGGTCGCCCAGGAAGGCAGCCACTTCTGCCAGCCCGGTGGCCCCAACATGGCACAGACACTGGCCATGGCAGCGCAAACTGCAGCTCAGGAACAGAGTCTCGACTGCTGCTGGCTCGGCTTTTCCCCCTGAGGACAAAATCCGTTTGTTGCCTGCACCACCGGTTATCTCAGCCACAATCCTGGCAATAGGAGCAGCTCGCAGTTTGCACTATTTCAGCCCACAGCTCAGAAGAGAGAGTTGCATCTCCTCGCTTTATGCTTTTATTGTATTTCTCGCCCTTATTTTGAAACTCTAACATCAGGCATCTTAATTTTATTTCAGTGATATCGTAGATTCTCAAGCCAGATGTTCAGGACCATTAAACACATTGTTCATAGATTAGCTTTCAAGCCTTGCTTTAGTCTATAAATATTAATTAGCCCACAAATAGCCTTGCAGAAGCGGATCGTTAGCCTGTGCTTTATGACTACTGGAAATACTGATTTGAAAAAAATGCAAACACAAATATTCCAGTTATTTCACTGGGCAAGGATAGACGGAAAGGAATTTACTGGAGAGTGAAGCAGATCTTCTCTAAACACAGTTCCAGATTTTGGAAGCTGCTGCCACCAAAATGGGGTTTCTTTTTCAAGGAGAGAGGATTTTCTTGGTAGGAAAGGAGCTTGAAAACCCCGGACTCTGTAAATTGGGAATAACTCAGAGACACACATTAATTTGTCTTGGCACTTTATAATTTGATTCAGCAAGTGCTGGGACAGCACTGATGTTTTCAGCTGCCATCAGGGCTTTCATGGCTTTCCAAACTCTGTTCCAGAAGCTTCCTGTGGCAAATGTTTCCAACATGAGTAATGAATATCCACAGCACCCATGTCCCAGAGGGAGGAGGAGTAAAACCAAAGAGATTTGGGCTTCAAAGCACCCATCTATCATTTCATACAAAAGCTGAAACAAGCATGTTTCTTGGCAGCTATTAGAAAGTAGAAACATTCCCTTCCTCACTCTCTAATAAAGTCCACCTGGTTCCTACCCATCATTGTTCTGGCGGTTTGATGCTGCGCACATGTTTTTGGTCCAAATTAATAATAGAGTTTAGTCCTTGCTCTTTTATTTCCAATCTTTTGAAGAGAATCCCATCCGCATAAATCTTTTCTGCCCATCATTCCCCTTCCTGCCGTGGGTAAGGAATAATTGGCCCACAAAATTACTGTCTACATGCTGAAATTTTGGAGTCAGAAGTAAAAAGCAATGGAGTAGCTGATTCTCCATTCTTGAGCTCCAAATGATCAAATACTCTTATCCAAACAGGCCTGAACTGAATCTAAAATAATACGACATTAAAGTGGCAGTACTTTGAATTTATTTTGTACTGGAACAAAATACTAAGAATGCGCCACACTGAGTGGAGTGAGCTGGAGGTGGATCTCCTAGTGATCTGGAGGTGAGGGAAGGACTGACCCGAAAGGTTTGTTCATGCTTTTAGTTCTGGGTCCAATGTTCATTGCAAGAGTACTGACAAAAGAGAATACAATCTGGCCCCTACTCCCTACCTCACAGCTGTGTGTTTGTACCCCCAGCAATGCCCCTCCAGCCTTTGCCGCCTGAGCAGCAGTAATTACCTGTCTCCTGTTGACATGGTACTTTGGCAGCTCTAAGCTTTTATCTAGTAATCAACAGTTTAAAACTAAGTGAAGCACATGGATCTGTTTGTGTCAGATAATGAGATACCAGCTACAAAGCAATAACTGCTAGATGAAAGCTGCTTTCCATCTTCTCTGCAAGCAAAAACTCTGTTCGGTGAGAAAGGTGAGGCTTGTTATCTTGTTCATATAGACATTGGGAAAGTGGGTTATTAGTGAGGTTATTATGTAAAAGTGCAGGCCACCATTTCAAGAGGTTTATCAGAGTTGCTTTTAAACTTTATTAAAATAAATTAAAAAAAAAAAAAGGCCCGCCCTGGCCCAGGCGGGGATGTATCTGTAATTAAACATTTACTGTTCCTTCTGTTAGAAATAACTCTGTTTACAGTGATAACTCCTTCATACCGCACAGAGAGATAATCTGCACCTGCTATTTCACAAGCAGTCTCCACTGAGCCATGCTGAAGGAGACAAAGGCCATCCAACACGGACATTGCACCTCCCGGAGTGAGTGCAGGAGCGCATGCCCACATCTCAGCAGCCACACTGCCATAAGGCCAGGCCCAGAGAGGTCTGCCACGTTCCTCTAGGCCAGCACTTGGTTTGGAGATGTGGCCCTGTCTCATACCAGCATCACTGGATGCAGTGGCTGTGCCACCTCAATGCACCAGTGCTTGCTCAGTTCCTGGCCCCACCACAGCTTCTGGGGCTCTTGCTTTCCCAAGCGCTCTCCCAGTCAGGCTCTTGCTGGGCCACAGGCTCCCGCTGACCCACTGGCATTTTGGCCAGTCCTGCAGCAATCCAGGGAACAGGATGGCTCCTCTTTCTAGTGCCGGCACGAAATCCCTGGCATGTGCCTCCTTTTGGCTTGAGCCCCGTGCCGCAGCTGGGCAGAGCCCTTGGACCTCGCCGTGGCTGCAGGGAGAAACACAGACAGCCCTTTCACATTTTTTTTCCCTTGAAACGCTAGCAGTGAATTCATCCCTGCATTACTCCTGTGTCACAGGGCCACAACGCAGGTACATTTTCACCGCTCACATTCAAGACCAGTTGCACAGAAGTAGCAGCTTCGACTAGAAGAGAAGGGTGGTCTTGGGTGAAAAGAGGTCTCTGGAAACACATGCAGCAGCCTTTCAAAATGTGCATGGCTGCATAACACACGCTCAAAGGAAAGGGTAAGCCAACCCCTGAGCAGTTTCAGCAAGGTTTGCTCATCTAACCAGCCAGAAGCTCTGGCGCGTGAAAAATTTGCAAGTGTGGTCTCCCAGGAGCAGGGAAGGAAGATGAAGAGCCAACAAACTGCGCAGAGTTGCTTTTCATGTCACAGCTCTGAAGCCTTTTCCCACCTTGGCGTTCACCACTGTGAACCCACAGCAGCAAGTGAGGTATTTTCACTGAAGGCCTCTGTGATCTGCTTTTTATTTCTGCAGGACTTTTGGTCGGTCACTGGAATTCAGGTGAAACCCACCACCCTCCTCCCTGAGGGAGCTTCTGCAGAGGTGGGCTGTCGAGGGCAATGCAGATGCGTGGTGCTTTCCAAAAGCCATGTACTAGAAAGGGCTCACAGTCACAGTCTACCTAACACCCCGCTCCATGGCCAACAGTTTTCCTGCCCTGCAACCCACTGCCCCCGAGCTCTGTGGACCATGACAAGGAACTGGCTGCTTGGGGCAATTTGTTGAGTGACATCCAACTTGTGTGTAGTTTGCACTATTCCACCAATCCCAGCAGATACTTGGCAGTATTTTGTAGGCGTTTTTGGTGGGTGCCATGCTAGCGTGCTCGCAGTTATTGGAGGAGGAGAGTGGGGCAGGTCCAGCAAACGGCTGCCCGGCTCCACTGCATGGCATCTGCCCTTGTGTGAAGCAGATGAGCCTCCAGGGCAGTCTGCATCCTCCTGAACTGTGGCCTGTCCGCCAGTCAGGAAATCCTCCTGCCTTGACACTGACACTATTTTTTACCCCCCCGCAACGTAATGTGAGCAATTATGGCGGTATTTGGGGCTGAGGTCCTGGCTTTGAGGTCTGCTGCTGGATGCAGAGTTTCACAGCAGCTATCACAGCAGCCTCATCCCAGGGCTTTCTGCAGCTCGCAAAGCAGCTCCCCTCCCTCTGCACACCTATGTGCGTATAAACGAAGGGGTCAAGGAAAACCTTGGCATCGCTGCTGGGTGTCCTGAAAAATGCAGTGTGTGCGAGAGAGGGCAGTGACTTTCCCAGGACAAAGCGTCCTGGAGGCTCCCGCAGCGAGCGTGCCACATGCCAGCCAAGGAAAGCTTGGGAGGCGCCAGGAGCTTCCCGCGCTCCTGCCTGGCAGCTGGGGATGCGTCGCAGCTCCGTCAGTGCCGTTTTCAAGGGTCCATGACAAACTGTCTGGATCAGATTGTCGACAGTCCCAGACAGGATTGCCAGCTGGTTTATCTGAGTTGCTTTTAAACTTGCAAAAATAGATTTCACAGTGCTGATAGGATCCTGGTGTGGAACAAATAATGCAGTGTGATAAGCTTTTTCCAGTCTGCAATACATCAATTATCCGTCTCTAATTGAAGAGCCAGAGCATAGTGACTTCCAAGAAACCAGGGTGGGGAAAGAGCAGACATGGTGCCAAAAAAAAAAGCCGTGGTCAACATTTTTGTCAGGCTTGAATATCCTGGTTTAGATTAAACAAGATCTAACCTGAATCTTTGGCTACGTTTTAATTCACCTTTTCTCAAGTTTCAAAATGTTTAAATTTATTACTTGAAATATGCTCTTCTCTGCAATTCTCTGTTCTGGCCAGGACCAAAAGGGTAACGGCTAAAATACCACAGCAACAACTGCTCATTATTTTAGCCACCCAACAAGCAATAAAGAACATCTTGTGAGAAATCCTGCGCTGACTACATCTCCGGCTTCAGTTTTGCACATGCAGAAGATGTGGGTAGCTCAGATAAGGTATGCTATTTTTGGATGCGAAGCTGAGACACAGATTCAGGCCCACCATTGCCCAACATTTTTCTTTTGGACTGCGCAATGCAAAGCATAAAAACGAAATGCTGTCAGTATGTCCCAGCATCCAGTACAGGTAAAGAATAAATTGTAAAACATTTGTCTAGGGGCTGTAAGAGCGATTGTAATGGTGACTTCATCTCACATAAATCATTTTTAAGGGCCTGGATTTAGCACAGCACTATTCTGTTGCTCTAACACAGTTTTGCAGATTCGTAAGACGTCTCAAAGACGTTATGCCTTCAGAAAAATGCAACATTGAATGAAAAAACAGGGCTTATATAAGGAATTATGCAAAGAATTCTCCCCAGCCTACTTGGGCATTGGATGAAAATGAACTGTGACTGATCCATAACCCAGTAAGATCTGGTTATTGGGAAAGTTCGTGACTGTTCACATTAGATTAGTCCTTACTTTATGTGTGTGTTGGGATGCCATAGTTCAGGAGCAGGCCGTGTTAACAGCTCTGAATTACAACTTCTTGGTGAGCTCAGCAGAGATCCTCGGGAGACAGAGGCAAGCCCCTTGCCTGCGCACACGCTGTGTTGAGACTCCAGCCAGAATGACGAAACCCATGTCACCAAGCTTGGGACCCAAAGCTCACAAAACAATTAAAATAAATCACACTTGGAAAGAGGAGGGGTGTCTATCACTACGCGATTTTGCTCAGCCACCTGCATCTCCTACCAACACCACGTGCTCTGAACAAGCCAGCCTGCTGGAGCAAGAAGCCAATCCTATGAAGAGGCAAAAAGGCTTATTAGCACAAGCCAGGCCAGATGCCAGCTTGCTATTTAAACCTACCAGCTGTGGTGTGCTGGAGGCCTAGATATTTCCTTCATTTCTTCCTCTTCTGATAAATCCTCCACCCATAGACATCTGTTTACCCTAGAAGAGGCAGAAAATGGCACTGAACAGAACTAGGAGGGATATCTGGCACAGCATGAGATAGAATTTGTTCACTTTCATTCATTGCTTGCCTATTTGAGCTAAAAATATTTTTAAAAGTATATGCTGTAATAATAACTGGGAAAGAGCCACATGTGCTGGAGAGAAGAGTAACCTCTCTTACAGAGCTGGCAGCCCTTGCTGGGTAAAAGCCCAGCCAGCTAGCGCCATTTATAACTGAAAAGAATGAGTTTCCTGCCATGCAAAAGATGTGTTTGTCTTCCTAATTTGGTTTCTAAATTTTCACTTTCACAGAGGAAAAAAAAAGATCGTTTAAAAAGGAAATTATATCATCTTTTTGGTTTTTTTGAATGGCATTTGCAAAAGATTATGCCGTTATAAACTTGAGGAATTCCTTATTTATCCATAAGAAAAGACAGGAACTACCAGAGAAACCTTCTTCTGTATGTTTCCATATACTTACAGACCATTTCTAGACCATTACCAACCTCCTCCAGGCCATTAGTCTTGAGACCATCTGTAATGACTCCTTCCTGTTGCGGTGATGCCTTTTGCAAAACTCCCAGGAGTTTCTCCATTTTTTGGTAAACACATCTATTATCAAACTTTCATCCACTTATAGCAGACCTTGGGCTGATCTGGAGTGAGTGAAGTGGCAATAGAAGGCCAAAATATTCAAGACTCACTGTCTCTGGCAAGCTAGATCTAAATTTTGTGTCAGGACACGTCAGTTCTGTAGCAGCGTCTTTCAATTTACTCCTGCTGTTTCAGATGTGTTTTAATTGAACTTTTCGCTGTAACAAAGACCAGAGGGCAGTCTGCCAGCTCCTGGGCTATTTACTGTACTCTGCCTCCATGTCTGAGACTTCAGGAGGCCACAGATTGTCTTCTCTAGGTGCTCTTGAAGTATGGCAGGCAGTTTGGCACCTCCTCTGCCTCATTTCAGGCTCCCTACAGATGCAGACACCATACATACTGTCCAGGGTATTTGTAACTGGGGACCCAAATTATTGCAGTGTCAAAAAGAAAGAACCTAAGCAACCTCTTTATGGCTATATATCAACACAGAGAGTGGGTAACCTGCCAAATGTATCGGTATAGTCTCATCAGGAGACAGCAGTGGTAGGAGAAGGTGCTGCACTCGGGTGGTTCCAAGGGTCCAAGGGTGGTTCTGAGAGCTGTGATAATTTCTGAGAGTTATAAACATTTTATTAGCCAGGTGATGTGAAGGGAGTCCTGCTGCTCTGGAGAAGCCCCTTCTCCTGCCAGCGTGCGGGGGTCGTGCGCAGTAAGGCAGCCTGCAATGCGTGGGAGGGACCAGTGTGCATCACATGAGTCGATTTTCATAAGCACAACCAAGCACATTTACAAGATAAATAAAATGTTCCCTCAGGGCATGAATCAAACACAGACTGCAGTTCAGCAAAGAGTGTAAAAAAACAAGTGAAGAAACAATACTATCTCAGGTTTTAGCCTTTGGTCCTGCAATCTTTGTAGGATTTCCCCAAATTCTTTCTGCTAGCAGCACCCTACTAGTGTCCTGCCACGTTCTTAGTGAAGATGACGGTCTGGGATAATCCAAAAAAGCGTTAGAATGGCCTTTCTGGCAGTGGGCCAGCCCTCGACAGCCTTGTTTCCATCAGAGATGGCCATAGGACTGTAGGATCATGGAATAACTCCTGTGCAGAGCAGAAGTCCTGGCTCTTGCTGTGCTTTCTTAGGTGCAGCTTAGGGGAGGCTGTGAACTCCCTTGAACTAGACAATCTCTGACACTTTGCTATGCTTCCCCCTCTCCTTGTGTATTACTGTTAACAAGGACTGGTTGTTTCTCAAGTTTACAGTGACATGAGACATGTCAGTAAATGTGCTAATTGCTCCTTCTCTGCCACCGAGGATGATGGGATCCTTTGGCTTGCTCTCCCTGTGTCCTAATCCTACAGGATTTTTGTCATCAAATAGCATAGCCAAAAAGCTTTTTTTGTGCAACATAAAACATAAAAGCCACACAAGCAAACTGAGGGACTTCATATAATGTGACTCATCCCTGCAAAGGCGGTGTACACACCATACACCCAACACAGCCATGGGCAGGCTGATGGGAGGCCATCAGCAGTCCCCACTGCTGGTCTCAGGTGCCACTGATGCTGTCAAAGGTGCAGGCGCAGGTATGTGACCTGATGTTTTTACTTGGGAGACCTACTCCAAATGATAAATAAAAAATATTAGGCTCATTTAACAAGTGCATGGACATGCAAAATGACACCTTCAGCTATCATCTCATGCCAAGATATTTAGTTTCAAAAACACTTTTCCTATCAGCCTCTAATTAATTTGTCACGGCCGCCCACAGCACTGCTATGTCTATTTACTTTGTTAAAAACATGTTATGGAAAGATATGTTGCTTTTCATTTTTATATGTTGCTAGAAAGAAAACATTTCTTCCTACAACCTTTACCAGGGAAAAGTCGACAGAGATAAGAATTGTTTCCTGATCCAATTACCCCTAAAGTGTATAAATGAATTTACTTTTCTGTTGACTTGTTACAAAGCAAGAGTATTACTGTTTCTATTTAGAAGAAAAAATGACTTTAATATAGTTTTTCAGGGAAGTCTTTCACTTGACACCTTTGGCAATTTAAGGTTAACAAATGCAGAAGTCTGGATGCGTTCATAGCAGGTGTAATTTGTCCTTAGAGAGCTCAGATTCACTGGGCCAACACAAGTTGTGGAGTCAAATAAGAGATTTCTCTAACACAACTTTAGAAATGCCTTGGAAACCTCAGAACACAGAAGCTGCTAAAGCAGACATTAAAATTACTGATCTGATTTTCATGTTACTCATTTACTCATAAGAAAAACAGATGGGACACTGCAAGTATGGCCAGGAGATCTTCTGCAATGGGACAATTTTGCTTGACAAGTCTCATGCCTTCTCTGTAATTTCTGTTACCTTCATCAATACTGTCAAGTTCAGTTTCTGGTGGGAAAGAAACTAGAGTATTATTGCAAGAAAGAGAAGATCAGCTGCAGAGTTGGCTCCTGATGCACAGGGCAGCGAGCCCAGCCAACACCTCCAGCTTTAGGCTGAACTATAAGGCTGATTTGCAAGAAGAGCTGCATTGTCTTTATGATCAGCTGGGGCAAATTCAACTGCAAAGCAGGACCAGGCACATGGCCAGCAGCTGGGGCTGTCGTTTAGCCCTTACTAAGTGCTCCCCAAGGCAATGCTTCCTTGCTTTTGCAGACAGGCTCTGCTCCATGGGGGGTTTTGGGCTAGGAAGAGCAAACGGACTCTGGTGGAAGAGGGATATACCCTGCATCAAGCAAATGAGATGTTAGCAAGCACTGGGCTAATTGTAAAGTGTATATCCAGAGGGAAGAAGCCCAACTGAATGAATCCCCCGCTTTGTCTTTGCCTGGGAGTGGCTCTACCCTCTCCTCCATGGGGACTGGGACCTGAGTGGTGCTGGGAAAGGCCCACCCAGGCTTCGTTTACCAACTCTCCCCAGTGCAGCAGTAGTCACCACTTTTAGCTGCTTTTGTGAACTTGATTTTACTTGTCTGCTGATAAGATTGTTCAAGGAGACTAGCCACAGATGCTCTCTCTACATAATCTTTTTCAGAGGACAACTGTGCTTCTTAGGGTGGCTCTAAAAAGAAAACTGAATCCTTTCAAGTGACTTCTGAAACTCTTCAGGGTGATATTATTCCCATGTGCTACTGTTAACTGGATTTTTTGCCTTAAGTCCTTAGCCCCATTTCTCTCCTGCCTGCCTAAAAGTACTGCATTACATAGTTTGCCTGCATCCAAGGCAACAGGCGATCATATTTTCCTCAAGACCAGGAAAAATCAATCCCCATCAGCAGAAGTTTGCCAGGAGGTTTCACAACCACGGCAAAGATGAAACAGCTGAGACAACAGTTAAAGGTGTCAGGCCAGCCCGGTAGGAGACAATCGTCCGTGCAATTCAGAAATGCAGATTTACTGGCCCAGGGCAGTACATATGGCTGGACCTGGAGAGGGTATGATGAAAACTGCTAAAGTTTAAATCTAACTGACCACAAACACTTGCTATCTGTACTTTGCTAGACTCTTAGCTTCTGGTAAATAGCAGTCACACAGCTGTCCCATGCTCTCCAACACAGAAATCGTATGGAAAAGGGACTTATTTGCTCTTTCCTAGTAGTGGACCAGAACCAAAGCCCTTGCTCTAAGCCATATCGACAAGAGACTGACCAGCGCATACCTGAACGACATTTATACATGTTCCTCTGCGTGGCTTTTTCCAGTCTTGCTGTAGATTCATTTCTACATCAAAACTGAGGTTCATGTCCTACAAGAACTTGCAGTGTGACATGGGATCCTGCTACCATGAGCATCACAAAGAGGAAAGATTTGCTTTTGTGGGTGTGGAAACAGCCGAAAGGACCAGAATGTCTAGTGGCCCAATCTTAATTTACTGTCAAAGTAAATAGGGCCCTAATGTGCTAAGTTTGTTGTGAACAGAACAGTCAGAGCTGCCGTGATACACTGCTCACAAGCGCTGTTCAGCTCAGACCCAGAGCTGGAGATACACACTGAGAAAAGCAGAGGGAAGGAAAGGGCAAGAGTAAACCAGGACAACGGAACAGCTCAGCTTAGGCCAGGCTCAGCTTCCTAAAAAACAGGCATTTGGTGTCAGCTGCATCCATAGAGAGAGACCACATCAGGAGGCAACTCAGCTTGTCCGAGAGGAGTCTGTGGTGAGTGGCTGGAGCTAGGTCTCTCCCCACTGATGACAGCTCAGAGCATGTTTCACGTGTATAGTTTGCTGACAGGAGGGATGAACACTGCCCAGTGAGACCATACTTCCATTTCATTTGAGGAAAAACTGGAACTGCACTTGGCATCAGACACGGCAATTAGACATATACGAAGGAAATCTCCAGGAAGCCATCAGTCACTTCCTTCAGCTGAAGCTCACTGCCTGCAAGCAATTCACATAGTCGTGGGGCAGCTCCTTTCCTCGTGCTGGTTCTGCTTTGATTCTTAGTGTTGCATTATGGGTGAGTTATCCATCATTTTCTTCTAATATCTTCCTGATTATCCTTCCTTGCTAACTTGAAAGAAGAAGCTGACCACAGCAAAAGCTAGAACACTGTAAGCCCATTCATGGCAGTGGTAATAGTAATAATGCTTGGGGAGGATCCAATGTATTGATGTTAGGGACAAAACTCATTTTGATTCCACAGGAACAGAATGTCTCCTTCTGTATTAACCACTTCATACTTTGGGAATGCCTTCCAATCACCACACTGCAACTGTTCAAAGGAATGAGACCAGGGAAGCCATAAGTTTACCTGCTAAATTACCCTCATTCCAACCCCAAAGAGCAGAAAAACAGCATTCAGATTCAGAGACCTTAAATGAAGTCTCTATATTTTTAGCTAATCTGTAGGTAAAAACAGATGAGGTCCTGACATCTCCTTACTCAGCACCCCACAAATGTAGCAAGAGCAGTTCTTATGATCCATCCATCCATCCATCCTTCTATCTCTATAGCTCTAGTGCCCTACTTCAGAAATCCATGCTGCAAGCTTTAGGTAAAGTTTGCTTATGGTTCCTACTGTGGTTGTCATGGATTTGAGTTCGGGAATTTTGTGTCTTCTTCCTATTTTGGAGTGAAGAGCAGAATTTACATCGAGGAAGGATGTACGTTTCGTGTGACTGCCTCTGTCGCTCAGTGCTACAGGTCATTACCGTTTCAGTGGAAGCTGAGCAGCATGTGAGTGCTTACAGACCATTGCTGGCATATATGTGGGTCTGAGCCCTGGTGGAACTGTGTGAAATAAATGTGGAAAATCAATGTGCCAAAGCCCCTTGCCTATTTCTGCTGTTATAAGCCACAAGCTCATGATGTAATGGCCGTTCGCAGACTTTCTAAACACAGAGTCTGCACTAAAATATAATTAAGTCATGTATAGCTTTATGATAAAAGATATACAAAGCCCAAGCAGACTCAAGTGCTTAGTCTCTCGCACACAAATGGACACCAGGCCTTCTCCTTTGACCAGGGCAATGCAAATAGCTTTAGACAAAAGAGAGCCCCATGAGTGAGCAGGTAGAGCTGGAATTGGTGAAATAATTTCTACAGCACAACACAGGCAGTAACAGCTGTGGCAGAGCTTCCCTTTGGGTGTTTACACCCTGGTATACTGGGGTTTTGCCACCTTCAACTCCTACAGCCAAAGAAGGCTCCTCCCAGAGAGGGAAAACTTTCTACACTTATGCTCTGACAACTCTGTCCCTTCCCTGGGAAATGACATCACACGCTGCAATACCTCCAACCACTCTACCCACTTGGATGGACAGGGACATTTTAATTATTGATCAATACAGCTAGCACCAGAAAGTGTTTCAACATCAGGATCACTTATGGGAAAGTTGTTTTTTTCTCAGATTTTTTTTAAAGATCAATTTTTGCAAAGCATACCCTACTAACTTAATGGCTGAAGTCTAAAGTACTGAACAAATCCCTGCCGCTCAGCGGTACCACCAAGCTTTCAGTTCTGGTCCCAAGGAAAGAGTCCTTAAACTTGTGTTTTCATTTACCACGACTCAGCAAAGCACTCGTGTTGCTTCGCTTTCCTGGTCTGGGGTTACCTCAGCAGCACTAACTAGGTGTTTAACAGGTAGGATGCTGGGAGGTCCTAGGAACCCGCCCCTGGTACTGCAGGTCAGTGAGAAACAGCTTTTCTCAGGGCCAATCTAGACCTCTCTCTGCTACACATGCTTCTTGGAAATTGTCTATAACTTGCTCTTTGACTCACTCAGAAAATACACTGATGTAGCCTAACTTCTGTCAGGAATTCAGCAATAAGCCACATTCTCAGGGCCGCTTGTGACGGCAATTCAGAAATTGTCTTAGGCCACGAGAAGAGGATATATCTGAGCAACTCTGTTGGTTGAAATATGCTGAGTGTAAGCTTCAGATGAGCCAAACACTGAAGATTTCCATTCACAGGTTTACTATTGAAAATAAGATTTGATTCACATTGGCCTGCACCAGGCTCTGAGATATGCTTAATATGAATAAAAGAGATCTGAACTAAGAAAAAGTGCCTCCATGCCCTGCGGGGGACCTCTCTGACGTTTGCTGCAGCGGTGACCTTTGAGTTGCCAAGCGGTCAAAGGAAGAAAAGTGCATCCACATGATGGCCCCGAGATAATGACCTGTCAGTCTGAGGTGTTACAAGAGACGATATTATAAGTTACACCATGATGTGGAGAGCTAGAAGATAATTTCTTCTGAGAGGGAAACAAAGTTTAGAAAACACGGGAGGACTGAACAGAGAGATAACTAGTCTAGACAACCAAAACCACAGCAGAAGCCTGCGTGAAGCTAACAGAAAGAAAAACGTACAGCTTGTAATTCTCTTTTACACAGGAGATTTCCTTCGAGTTAAGATTACTGGGGCTTTTGCTTGCCAGCCCTGCTGTATTTTGACTCGTCGGAAAAAATGAAGTGTAGGAAATTCATCCTCTGAGAAATACAAGGTGGGAACTTGCTGAGCTCTTTTTATCTGTATTATCCAGACATAATATTCCCCTTTATGTCAATCCATTTCAAAGTAATTCCTGTAGTTACTCTGGATATGCACTCAGGCAACTAAATTATTCTGTTGTTCTTCTTGTGAAACCCACTATGATTTTTAGCCTCCCATGTGCATTAGGTGGTACAACATAGTGAGCAGTGCCATCCCTGAGCAATCATTAGAGTCAAAAAAGGGCTGCAGGCCCATAAATGCTCTTTTATTTTAAAGCAGGTATGTTTCTGAGTGCTTGGCTTACAAAGTATTGATAAAGCGCATCACAAAAAAGCAAGATAAAACGAAGAGAGGAAGTTATAGCAGTCTCTAGTGCCACTGCATAGACTTATTTCTGTAGCTCTCACTCAAACAGAAACAGCACCATCTGTTGCTCTTTGTACTGTAGCTCAGAACAGCTTTTCCTCTGCCCAGAAGATGACTACAGGAAATGAAACATATGCAGCAGAAATTAAATGAGGAGGAAAGTATTTATTTTCAAGGTGGGCTCAGACTGGAATATTTTCCCTAATCCATTAGACTTGTAGGGCTGACCCACAACTGGTTTTTCGTTTTACAAAAACAACGCCCAGTCGATGAGGCTTTTTCAAAAACCCAAGTAAAAGCACTGCCGATTTCACTTTTCTCCAGCAGTCCTGCAGTGTAGGAATGATCCTCATAAATTAAAGCCACTAGGGATGGAAAATAAGGTTTAATCTGGTCCCTGAATGTCAGCTTGAGTATATTTCTCAAGTTGGTCAGTTCAGACGCGTATTTCTCCTGTCTGCTTTCCTGACGCTTTTTTCCAGAAGGACTCAATGACACTTCTGAAAACCCTTATTACCAGCTGGAAGCCGTTTCACAGTAGGGCTCTCATGTTGCTGCAGCTGAACCCTGATAGCAGCGGTGGAAAATTCTCTCTGCTTTCCTCGGTGCGGTGCGAGCCAATATATGAAACAGCGTCTGGGAAGAGCAGCAGACATGGGCAAACCATGGCAGAAATGTGAACAGGAAGCTCTTGGGCTGCTACGTTGGTACCATTCATCATTTTGCAGTTCCTCCTTGGAGGTGAAGGTCCGTGTCGACAGCTTAGCAGACGAACACTGCTGTTTGTCTAGGTCTCTGTCTCTCTCTTAGGAGCGAGCTCGGCTTCCCAGGGGAATCCGGACCCTGCCAGGATCCAAGGCAAGCCCGGCAATCTGTGTGCACTCACATCAACCGGACTTAGGAGAGAGGACTTTTTGATTTAATCGCTCTGCTGTAAAGAGGTTCTCATAGTCCAAGTTATTAAGAAAAACATTTGGCAGTTATACTCTTCAGCTTTCAAAGTTATTTGCATGGCAAGGAACATGCTGTTCTACAAGCAGTGAAATAATGATGTTGTTATCCATATATCGCACAGGGGAAAAGTGATGTATCTCTACTGCACTCACCCAGCACACAGATCTAGGGCTCAGGGATACAGGTGACCACTGAGTCCCCAGAGTCCTGCTGCAAATTGGAGGAGAGCTGCAGTGAGCTTCATCCCCCATCTGCAGCCCTCACCTATTCCCTTCCACAAGCTTGATGTCAATTATTTTCTTCAGACAAATTTTGAAAATGAGGTGGGAAAAACAAACTGCTGTGAGTGACAGAGGGAAGCTGTCGAAAGAGTGAGAAGAGAGTGGCAGCTGCTGTTCTCCTTTACTTCAAAGTTGCATTTGGAAAATTGGACACTGGAGTTATGGTTGAGATACCCTAAGAGTGGCTGATGGAAAATGTGACTTCTTCCCTTCCCCTCCTCACTCCCCACACTCGAGTATTTGGTTTCTTTACATAAATTATCAAACTAAAGCTAACATTTGTTTCACATCAAGTCCTAGCTTTCACTTCAAGTTTTGAAATGTGAGGAAAAAAAGTGGTTTGCTTTTTGCTTTTTTGGAATAGTCACTCTCTTCATCCCACAGCAGGAGTGGGAAGATATTAAAAAAAGAGGGAAAAAGTAGAGACCTAAAAAGGAAGAGACAGAGAAAACTAAAGAGCACAATGAAATGCAAAACTAAAAATTATTTTCTTTGCTCTTCAACTATTTTCCAAAACTGCACTAGATTATTTAATTTGTATTTTCAGTGCCGAGATTTTTATCAAAAATCAAAACTTTTTCACGAAAGATATCAACATCAATTACATTACAAACTTGGATGGAAAAATATTTGGCAAAAATGTTTGAAGAGCTCTGCCCATGCAGACAGAACACGTGGGAGCTGTCTGAAAATGGCAATAGCCTTTCAAAATGTCATGCAACACTTTGATGAACACAGGATGCCCAGGCTAGCATGAGAAGTTGGACATGGGTATATTTTCTAGCCACCTGCATAAAACTCAACAGTAAAGGCTGAGGAATTTATCACGCTCTCTGGTTGCGCTCTCTTTGCCTGATCAGATAACCCATGATTTGTGTTCTGCGGAAAAGCCAGACACAGGCGGGGGATCCCCTTCATGAATCCTGGCCACTGCAGCGCACAGGACAGCACAGGGCACAGCCACAGCTGAACAGCACCCTCCTAACTTATCCCCATCTAGGTCAGGGATGCAACTGCTGCCATAGGAAGAAGTAGTGCAAAGTTAAGAGGTCACTGCACTTCAGTCAGAAGTATATAAGATCGCTGACCTGGTGCTTCCTCTACAATTGCGTGGATTGACATGCCAGTCCCCCAGCCACCTTCTCAATCGTTGAGCAGCAACAAAGCAGAAAGGAGAAGAAACAAATAAATGTAGTTCTTTTGATGTAGGCACCAAAACAAGTAAGTGACCCTGTTCTCTAAAATGGGTAAAACTCCTGCCGTGGAAAAAGTTATCCAGCTGCCTCATGAAGATAATGTTTACTACCACCTTCCACCCTGTAGATAAAGTCAATATGCGCAAAGACGTTCAGCAAGTGCGTTGGCCAAAAGCTTGTCTTGCTTTGTAGAGCTGTCTAGCAGTAGTTTTCAGCCTGTAGAATAAGGGTATTTACTTTCCTTGGGGGATTCCCTGAGAAGATAGACAAAAGCTACAGGTTGTTGGAAAACAGCAAAGTTCCCAGTGAGGTCTGGAAAAATAAGTAAAATGATTCTATACATCGGTGCCTGGCTTTTGTCTATTCTATTTTTACGGTCAAGTAAAACAAGGGGAATAGCTCAGAGAAAGACCAAAACAAAATGTTACAAAGAAACTCTCCAAGTGGTCTGGCATCAGCTCCACAGTATGGGAGGCTACAGCTGAAGATGATCTGCCATAGCAGGAAACACATCCTGATGAACAAATTCAAATGAGACTGATTCACAGAAAAAAGCACCAGACAGAGGCTGTACTGGGCACAGGAAGCTCTGTGTAGGACTCCTGGGTGCAACAGCGTGGTGCAGAAACCAGAATAATTTCTCACCAAAAAGCCCACAAAGGCTAAAGTCCTATGTGTTGAATAAAGCGGAGATTCGATCACAGCTGGGGAGAGCACTCCTGAATGAATATCCTGGCAAAGTTGTCCAGGTAATATTCTATGCCTAGGAAGCAGAAGATTGCAAAATAACTGGGTACAACACTCCCGCCACACAGATTCCTTCAGCTTTGGGCCTCAGGTACCACATGATGTGTCTAACCCAAAAGAAACATGTTATTTTAACTAACTGTGGTACCAGCTGAACTTGAACTTGTTTCAGTCTGAACATAGAAACTTCAAAAGATGCAGTACGTCTGCAGCCTCAACACAGCCAAGACTTGTCCCGCCTAGATACTACAATCTCAGGCTCTAGCTCACTCTTTGGAGCACCTGACTCTCCATCAGCCACCGTCCTTGTTGCCTAGATGTTTTAAGAGATACACTTGTCCATGGTAGCCCAAGCACAACACTTTCCAGTACTTAAATTTCGATGCACACGCTTCACCATGTGTGTCCAGGGCTCACATATATTTTATGACCCTTAAAGAAACAAAAAAAAAAAACTTACAAAACAATAGAAGTGCACACTTAAAGGAAAAAAAACCTGTTCTTGAGTTTCATGTCCAAGTTTTCTCTTGTACTGTGAAATCCAAGCCACAGGCTTGTGAGTTTCTTATATCTAAGTTCAATGTCCTGCGGTGATGAGACCTGCAGCTCAATATCAATGTCAAAGGCCTTCATGCAAATCAAAAGGGACTAACACTCAAACTGCACTGCAGTGCTTGAAGTAGGATAGAAAGGAAATGAGAGCAAAATTTACCTGAAAGGGGAGCTGTCTTCAATTTCTTATCTGCTGTATTTTTTGTCACTTCAATTTTGTATACTTTTTGTGCTGCAACATTCTTTTATCCGCACTCCAGAGGGGAAGATTAATGGTTAACAGGAACCGTTCTTCCTCTCATGTGACACTGTGTAGATGATACATCTCCCGCAGCTGTCATACACAGTCACAGCAGAAAATCATTATCGAAAGATTTTGATGGACAATTCATAAAAAGTTTGAAAAGTCTTGAAAACTGGCTGATGGAAAAAAACATCTCTCTGCCTGCAGTCTGGGCACTGCAAGTAAGCACTGTGGCTCCATCTGCCCTGTTAGGGCATACAAATATTTGTATAAAAATTTGTACAGGGCTATACAAACACCTTTGGGATGCATCTATCTAGGCTCTTACCTTGCCACCACATACTCTCCTGTTGCCAGCCTCCTGTCCTCTATCTCACAGCTCCTCCCACTCTCTCCTCACCTGGGAAGACAGGTCCTCCTACAGCCTCTGCTCCTGCTTTAGGCGCTGCGGGGCAGCTCACACTGCGGCTTCAGCAAGAGCAAGTGCCTATGAGCGCTGCTCTGCGGCGGTTATTCATGTACCACCTCTCACTCGCTGGGACACGCGAGGTAGTTTGGGAGAGGCAGAAGTTGCCTCCCGTGTGCTGTGGGAGAAGAGCCTGCAGCACGAGAGTTACCAAGAGGCAGCAGGTAGATAGCAATTTAATGAGGATGACGAGGAGAGTAAAGTAGGGACAGCCAGACGGGACTGGGCCTGCCAAAGGCCATTCTTGATAGCTGAAATAAATGTCTCCTGTATGTTTTCCCACCCCTTATAACGGATGGAGGGGACCCTGCTGCTGTTTCTGCCTATGCTGAAGAACAAGATGACTTCTTTGCCTCCACCACTCGCCAGTCTGGGAAGAGCCGCAGAGGGCGCCCCATGTTATGTTGCTTAAGCCCTTGCTGCAGCTGAGGCCGACCGCAGTGCCCAGCCTGGGTCCCTCCACTTTGGAATTCACTTCTACAGCGAAAGTAAAAACAGAACAGCTATTTCACTGCCTATTTTTAAAGGCTTCTGGAGAAAGGAGAGGAATGCTGGGAGTGCATTGGTATGGGAAGAGAGCTTTTGGGGAGAAGGCTACGGGGCTGGCTTGTCAGCCCTTTCCCTGACCTGGATTAGTGAAACCTGCTCCAGGCTTCCAGTGTATCAGTTAAGCAGAATGATTAGTACGGTGTATAAAATGAAGTGTAATTGTTGTAAGGACTAGAGGTCTGTTATGAAGAGAACTATGGCAGATGGCAAGGTTTTGCTTGCTTAAATAAAAGTGGCCACTTTGCGCATTCGACAGGAAATTGATTGACCTCAGCAGCACTTAGTCCTGTGCTGTAAAGAATTTAGAAAAATAAATAGGCTTTTCTTTGCAAAACGGAGAGGTTTTCCTCAAGCAACACACATGCACATGCACACAATGAGAGGCAAACGGCTCAGCAGACAGTGTGACACGCTGTTCCCAAAAAGCAGTGTCAGAACGTCGAGGCAAATGGCCAGAAATTCCAGTGTGCATTAGAATAAATAAGGAAATTCAAGAAGAGGCTGGGCCGATCTGGGGAAAGAACCCTCTCGAGGGAATATGTGGGAGTTCATGTAGCAGAGGAGTCTATTGTGTAGATAAGTATGCAGACAATTTCCAAATGCATGGTATTTACTTGATAAATTGAAACAGTTTCTTTGGAGTCAGGCCAGACTATGTATGAACACATACGTTTCAGATGAGATGAGAAATGCATGCAAGGAGCTGCAGAGATTATAGCTGCCACTTTGAAATGTGGTACCAATCTGGAATTTGGAGCCATCTTTTAAAAATGCTCTTCCGGATATTCCAGTTGGTATTTGTCACAGACTCATTTTATTAAAATATTGGAGAATAATGTGCTGTTCATGCACAACAATGTGCAGTATTTCTCTCTTGCTATGGTGAGGACTCTGAGAAATAATTATTCTCTAGATCACAGATGTGTAGATAAAACATACAACTATTGTATTATCAGTAATGAGTTACTTTACTTCAGAAATATTTTCCTGTAGACAGCTCACGCATCACAAGATATGGTGTTCAAGACAAGGATCATTTCAAAATGACAAGAATGCAGCACAAGCTTAATTTTGAATGAAGGCTATAAAAGAGCTTTTGTGCCCTGGAGTTTTGATATTTTAAAGCTTCTTCACAGAGAATCACTAAGTGCAATGATGGTAAATCGTAAGGCCTCCCTAATGAGGAGAGATGGAGCCAAGACTGGGTATTTGCATATGTGTTGAAAATAACAGAAGCAAACCCATGTAAGTATGGGACATGTGATGCGCCCTTCATACAAATTAACTGCTAGCAGAAAGCATCACTTTCAACACCATAGCCCCAGTTTGTATTCTTACCTTATGGGTTTCTAACCTATGGGTTAATCTGTTGATTAATATGATGCTATTGTTGGTGCTGGGTAGGCCTCAAGGGCTGTCAGACTGGGGCGTGACTTTGATTTCTGGCGGGAGAAACAAGCAGAAGAGGCTATGATCCACGAAAACTCTGAAATAGCGTGTGTGTTGGGGCAAAGGGGTAAAGAAGAGGCAAAACACACGGAAGAAAATGGTCTGAGCATGTCATGTTCAGCTGAGAGAAAGGGCTGGAGTTCATGTCAGGTGGGAGTGCTAGGAAGTCAACAAGGGCAAAGCAGATGTGCCAGGGCTTTTGGGGAGCAACCCAGTGCAACTGGTGATCGGGAGGAGCTGGCCGATGACTCATTGCTGCGGCGAGGCTTGCAAGGCCTCAGCCAACAAGCACTGCCATTGCCCGGCACAAGATAGTGCTGTGCTTCAGAGAGGATGTCCAGAAAAGTGTCCTTTGGGGCTTAGTCTAGTACGAAGAGACCGGCCCACATTTCTCTCATATGACTGTAGCGAGTCATAGAATCACAGAATCACAGAATCGTTTAGGTTGGAAGGGACCTCTGGAGATCATCTAGTCCAACCTCCCTGCTCAAGCAGGGACCTCTAGAGCATATTTCCCAGGATCGCGTCCAGATGGGTTTTGAATATCTCCGGCGAAGGAGACTCCACTACCTCTCTGGGCAACCTCTTCCAATGCTCTGTCACCCTCACAGTGAAGAAGTTTTTCCTCAGGTTCAGATGGAACCTCCTGTGGTTCAGTTTCTGCCCGTTGCCTCTTGTCCTGTTGCTGGGCACCACGGAGAAGAGATTGGCCTCATCCTCTTGACACTCCCCCTTAAGATACTTAATACACGTTGATGAGATCGCCTCTCAATCTTCTCTTCTCCAGGCTGAACAGACCCAGCTCTCTCAGCCTTTCCTCATAGGAGAGATGCTCCAGCCCTCTAATCATCTTTGTAGCCCTCCGCTGGACTCTCTCCAGGAGTGCCATGTCTCTCTTGTCCTGGGGAGCCCAGAACTGGACACAGTACTCCAGGGGAGGCCTCCCCAGGGCTGAGTAGAGGGGGAAGGATCACCTCCCTCCACCTGCTGGCAACACTCTGCCTAATGCACCCCAGGAGACCATTGGCCTTCTTGGCCACAAGGGCACACTGCTGGCTCATGTTTAACTTGTTGTCCACCAGCACTCCCAGGTCCTTCTCTGCAGAGCTACTTTCCAGCAGGTCAACCCCCAGCCGGTACTGCTGCATGGCGTTATTCCTCCCCAGGTGCAGGACCCTGCACTTGCCTTTGTGGAACTTCAGGCCACCCAAGCTCCACATGCTTTGACAAGTATTTCAAGCTGCTCAGCCAGAAATTGCCGAAGGTAGGCAGGATCAGAGAGAAATTTAACTATCGCAAGTCATGCTCTCTACCTTTTAATTTATTTTGCAGGCTGAGCAGAGGTCACTCCCTGCGGGATGAAATTACGCTGTGGCAGACATGAACAGGCTGATGGCAGATTGCTACCTCATAGGTCATGGGAACAGAGCACTTTGGCTGCTGCTATCTATAATGTATGTATTGATCCTGGGTATTTGGGGCCAGATGTGTCCCACGTCCTCCAGTCACCATGGCAATTCCTCTCTTGAAGCAGGTATTTATTTCTTGTTCCCATTTCCCCCCTTGATCGGTCATGTTACAGCCTGCAATTAGCATGATTAGTGATATCTGGCTTCTTGTTCGCATTAAGGGGAAAAAACTGACCATACATTTAAGCTTCCTTTCCAGTGTACTACAATTTATTAGCACATGACGTATCCTCAATGCTGTGTCTCTGCAAGCAGCTGGAACAAGCAGAAGGAGGGCAGGATTTCTAGGCTCACTTTTCCTGAACTGCTCCCCAAAGCGCCTCCTGGCTCTGCTTGGTGCCACTTGCAGTCCTGCAAAATCCTGTCTGCTGTCTGCCCACACTGCACAGACAGTGCTTCAGCCCCAGCGGTTTCCATCCGTCCCAAGGGCCTGACTCCTCCTCAGCCTCAGCTCAACTTTGGCTCAGACCTGATCCCGTGGGCTGTGCAATGGGCTGCAGCTTTGGTTATCTCAACTATGTCGAGAGGAAGGGGCATTTAATGGTCCCGTATTTCAGCCTGAGTAGGTATGGGCCAATGCTTCCACCTCCAAGTGAGGACAGTGTTTGCTTGTGGATAAGAAACGCCCCTGCTGGCATCCGTCATGGTGTTCTGGCAAAACACCACAGTCATATAGCTAGTTGTTAAGGGTCGCTTCAGCAAAAACAAAACAAAATCTGAATGCTATCTGAATTTGGACATGTCTGAAAATGGAGATGGGATCTCAGTTTCACAAACGTGCTGTATCATTCGCTGCTGGATCCCTGGATATGACCATCTTTGAATTTCAGAGAGTTTTAGATCATGAACTAGACAAGATTTCTGTGGCACGTACCTACCCCAGCCTTGACAGACCGGGAATTAAAGGTGGGAAAAGTGCAGGAAAGTATGAGATGGCCCTTGGGCCCACAGCAGAAGAAAAATGCAGCTGGGCACAGCTGGTAAGAGGTGGGAAGGGGAGAACTGGAGTCATAAGAAAAAAGATTGAGGAGCACAAACAGTCCCTAGCACAGGGCAGAGATGGGAATGGGGAGCAGCACAGCCTCTAGCAGAGGACAGCGGTGGCATCAGCAGAGAGTAACATGTCCCCATAGAGGGCCTGACACAAGGCAGGAAATAGAGGGGTCACAGACGTCCTGAAATAGAAGCAGATGAGATCTAAATATTGTCAGGTCTGAATATTTTATGTTGCTCCAAATGTCACAGATCAGCCACAGGTGCTCACAGAAGAAGCAGGACTTGTAGCACAAAGGCCGTATTAACTAGACTACGTGTTTCTCAGGAGTTTTCCATCCAGACTTGGAAAAGACTGAATGAAATGCTATGGTTACATGAATTTGCTTATCTTCATTTTCTTCCTAGAAAAGGCAGAAGGGGAATTGTGGCATTTTCTGAGGGGTTCGCCACAACACCACCAGCTATTTGGAAAACACACACTGGGGTGTCTGCTTCTAATTTCACTTCCTTTTCCTTTCTCCCCAAAGTTCAGTCATGCTTCCTGACACCGTGAGAGAAGCCATAATTTGCTTCTACCTGTATGTGGAGTATAACCACAGGCAGCCTCTACTTAGCTGCCTCAGTTGACGAAGCACATCCACTTCAAAGCACACAGCTTTCCCCCGCTTTCTACTCTCTCAGAATGAGGAAATGCTCTTTTTTTCTGCCTAATGCCCCATTCTAGCAGTTCCACAGCTGCTCATTTGTGCAGAGATATAACGGAGATTGTGATGGAGCTAGCTCAGAAAGGAGGAGAAGCGAGGCAGCACCCAGGCAACACCCGCTGATTGGTGGGGTGTTCAGTGGGCTTGCTGTACCTGGTGCAATGCAGGAGATGCTGGAGGGCTCTGTTCAGTCAGGATGGCTGCGTGACGTGGGAATAAGGCAGGCTTGTCATGCCTTGGAGTTCCTAATGATCTCCAAGAAACCTGGGAAGTGTTTTCTCGCGTCCCTGGGGAGGGAACAATTTCTAACGATGAAAAGATCGGCTTTGCAAAACGAGAGATAACTGACAGCCACACTGCAAGCTCACACAGCCAGGCAGGGCAGGAGTCCAAGCACCACTGAAGGGAGCATTTGTGAAGAGCTTCGTGGAGCCAAAGGGGTAGAAGCAACACTCTCAGAAGAGAGCCTAGGGCTCCAGGAGAGGTCGGCTTCTCTATCCAGGCCAAATAGCATTGTAGCTAAAGGAAGGTCACTCCCTCCTGCTGCTAACAGCTCTGGAGCATCCCAGGTGCCCATGTGCCTTGGAGGAAACCGTGGCTGCTTCCTGGACACTAGCGCTCCTCTTCGTTCTCAGATGCGGCAATGCAGTAAGGAATTTTTTTGCCCAGGGCTGTTATGGCAATATGGGGAGAAACACACACTTTTTGCTGATCTGTCTTTCAGGTACACATTCATAGATGATGCTTATGCAAATTGTTTCTTTCTAATTGTGAGGCACAGTTTATAATAGTACTTTCTGTCCATAGGTCTCCAAGGATTTGATAAGATATGGCATTTGACGAGATACGTAATTGTCATTGTATGACAAACGGATAAATCAAATTTTAAAAAAGGAGACGTGATTTACCTACTGGTCAAAGTTGGCACTATAACTCCGTCCCTAATCCTCAAGAATCTCCCATTTCCAACCCTGGGACTGGCACTTCTTATCTTCTCCCAGAAAAAGTTTGAAGAAAACCCAAGAACAGAGACCCATGCTTCTCAAACTGTATTTGTAGTAATTTTATACCTAAGATAGTGTTACATCAGCAGTGACAGAAATTTAAAAGTATAATGTACCAGAGAAAAATAACTGCTGGAAACAGCATGATGGCTGACTTCATGCTGTTTGCTGTAATCGTCTCGTATAATGTGACATACATATTTCAGAATGCAAACACTCCAAGATTTCATACTTGCCTCTCCTTACATTTGAATTGGTAATACAATCGACGTGACAAAGATGAGGAAATAAATGTTTGAGAGACTCAGGTTCATCTGTTTCTGCAAATCTGTCCAGATGAAAGGCAGGAAGAGGAGGTTAAAATCGTACCGAAATAAAGAAGTAGTAGAAAGCAAAAAGAGAGGACACAAAAATAACCTTTCCAAAAGCCCTTATCTCATCAAGTAGAAAAAAATCAGGGCAAAATTTCCAATACTACTTTATTAACCTTGGAAGCATGCCGTAAAAACATATTTCTGACACAGCCAAAGCAAAATTATAAAGCTATAGGCGAGAAATATCAACTATATGCCATGGAGTTTATCTTGGGGACATCTGGCAGTAACACAGCACAAGAGTCTTGGTGACTCAACAGCTCAACGTAAGTTCCTGGTGTGATGTGACGAAACTGAATTTGTACCCAAGGGAGAAGCATAAATGACCAGGGAGCTCACTTTGATACTGTATGTAGCCGTGATGAAGCACGCAAACCATTCCACTGCTAGTGTGTTTCAAGGATTTCAAAAACACTGGAGAAGGTAAGTCATGAAATTATTCAAAATGCCTTTCAAGAACTTCTTCCTTCATCACTTTACTTTATTAAAAAGAAAAGTGAAAGGAGATTTGAGTATAGTGTCTAAATAAATTCATGGGGAGAAAACACTTCCCAACATAACAAGAATTTGCTACTAGAACCTGAAACCAGGTGAATTCAAATCAGAAAATTAGGCTTGAATGTTTAATGGCTACTATCAGAACAAACTGTGGCAGTAGCACACCGTCTGTTCCTCAATACCTCTGACGACATCCTACAAGAGATGTTTTCTTATGCTTAATGGAGGAGGAACAGGGTGGCGTGGAATGGCCAAAGATACACAGCAGATCGGCTTAAAAATTAGAGTCTGTCCATCCAGTGCAAGCCAACAGACAGGCAGCTCTTCCAGGCGAGGTGTCTTGACTCTTGTACTCAGTTGGGAAAGTAAATCAGGAGAATGAGTCACGCTGTTTATCTCAGACACCAGTTTCGAGAAGAGAGGCATTGCCTTTTGGGGAGGTCTTTCTCTGCCGTTTGTGCTGGGCGATGAGACAGCTTTGTCTAGACACTTAACTTTTAGACTAAGTTATGTGAGGTGAGTGTCACCTCTATCTGATGGTTCCGTTCAGTCTGAAGTGACCAGGCATGAACTGCTGCCGTCACCTGCAGCCCTTACGCTGGCTTTACTCAGCTCTTAGTCACACATGGTTTTAACCCAAGTGCTGGGCTATCTGTTATGTCTGTGCAGAGCAGCTGCTTCTGGATGTTTTTATATAAACATTGCCCAGCGAGAACAGATTTCTTTTTGCGGATCCCACCTTTTTTCTGTGGTTCAGCGATTGTCAGCTCCTTGTGCGTGCTGCACTCACCATGGGTCCTCTTCTGTCACTTACACTCCTGTTCAATGGGACCTGCAGACACTTCCTGCTGCTTTTGATTTACGGTGGCCCAAGTCCTCCACAGCTGACTCTTTATTCTGGTGTCCTGTTACACATTTAATAAAGGCTCTAATATATTCACTACTTTTCAGCTGCTTTACAAACAGGATATCTTCATGTTGGTGCTGTCTGCCATCGCAGTGGGTCAGGTCTGCAGTGTAGGCAGTTCTGTGCTCTAACCCCTCGGGGGTCCCAGCTGGAAGAGTCTGAGGGTCCCGAGAGCTTGACGTACTCCTCAATGCAGTTATTTCCAACATTAATTTCAAACAGAGAGAAAAGGCTTGGAAAATGGGGAAATAAGGAGCTACTTCTGGGCAGTGCCACA
Organism: Struthio camelus; assembly: GCF_040807025.1. Classification (NCBI taxonomy): domain Eukaryota; kingdom Metazoa; phylum Chordata; class Aves; order Struthioniformes; family Struthionidae; genus Struthio; species Struthio camelus. Next base: position 56,272,062 of record NC_090981.1, on the reverse strand, counting down.
ACGCAGTGCTCCGTCTCCCTCTAGTGATGCCTGTGAACGGGAAGCTGCCGGTGGCACATTGCAGTTTGGGCGGTGGTTTGCCTGGAGTTTGATTCATGCCTTACGGGAAGGGTGCGCAGATCAAA